>NC_141145.1:27962018-28276885 GCF_053477565.2 Lygodium microphyllum
CATTCAAATGACCCCTTTCCAGGCATTGTATGGTCATGATTGTCGAAGTCCCCTAAATTTTTCTGATCCTACCCTGAGAGTGGAAGCTTCAAGACAAATGTTGGAGGACATGGATGACCAAATAAGGTCAATAAGACAAGACATACAAGCAGCCAAAGATAGACAAAAGGCATATGCGGATTTGAAACGCCAAGAGAGGGTCTTCGGAGAAGGAGACATGGTCTTCATTCGTGTACGCCCTAAAAGGAGTTCTCTATCGCTAGGAGAATGCAAGAAGCTAAGTCCAAGGTATTGTGGGCCGTATAAAGTCCTCAAATGCCTGGGATCCAATGCTTATAAATTGCAACTTCCTGCTAACCTAAAAGTTCACAATGTATTCCATATTAGTCTCTTAAAAAAATATGTGCCCAACCCTAATCATGTACTTAATGACCAACAAATTGTAATGCCTAGTCAAGGAGTCCTTGAACTAAGACCGGAAAAGATTTTAGATGTTAGGGAGAGACAGTTGAGATCTAGAACCTTGAAAGAATACCTCGTCCAATGGAAAGATTATCCCGAAGAGGATGCTACCTGGATGGATGAAAGCTCTCTCTATCTTCAATATCCCCAGTTTATCTCGAGATGAGGACATCTCGATTCTTCCAAGGGGGAGAGAATGTAATATTTCCGTTGTAAATATTTCCAACCCGTATGATACTCATGCAAGGGAATGACGGCATTGAATAATTGGATAATGAAATTGTACATTCTCCATTGGCATGAACAAGACCAAAGTCAAGGAAACCGCTTATGCTTGTGTGAACCCCCTCTTGGAAAGAAATCAAAATGAAATTTTTGATTTATGGTTATAAAAACAAATCCAGCCAACGATCGTGCTGGAGGAGAGAGAGGGGAGCTGCTATGACTTAGCTTCGAACCTGGTGTTTCTGCGTAAAGTACTTCGCTCGGGTCTGACGCTAGTTGCTGCTAGCTAACGACCAAACAGGAAAACCCAAATTCAGGTCGATCCTAAGTGGGAACGGCCAGGATACTTCCGCTACGTGGCAGACGCGGGAAGACCTAGATCGCAAGTCCCATAACATTCCATGGGAGTGCCGGGCGGAGCTTTCTAGACATCCTTTCCGATGGACTGCTAAGACGTGTCCAGGATGATTCTAGGGGACACGTTACAACATACCATGCTTGAACATATCTTGAGATTTCTTGAATTTGATACTGAACATAGTCTACTACTTATCACTTAATATCATGGGTTTCTAGTGGATCCTACAGAAAGAGAGGGAGGATAAGCATTTATAGGGAAAATAAAAGAGAGAAGGAAAAAACTTGAAAGATTTTGAGGGGATACTTAGCTTGTGCCACATGGCACCCTCCAAAATTGAGAACCTACCAAAACCTTTAAATAATTCAGATAAATTTTTTCTTTACCTTGCATGGAATTTAGAGGTTGGAGGCCCGAGGGGTCCACCTATAAGAAATTATCTATATAACATGTGTTCAAAGGATATTAAGAAATATCCTTTCTTTATATGCTATGAGGCCTTAAAATGACCTCTTTTACTTTACTAAACTTACAATTTTTTTTCAAATTTTAATTTAAAAACCCCTTTTGTAAATGTAATATTGTAAAATTTACTAAATATAATACCCTTTCTTTTGAACTCATGTGGTATCCTACATGTTCTACAAGGTAGACTCCCTGGGGTTGGTGGTCTCTTACCTAGATAGCTTAGGTATCACCTTAGTCCTAATGTCAACTTGTTTTACACTAAAAGCTCTTAGAAATTATACCTTTTGCATTGCCACCTTTACATCATATCTTTTTGTAGGTCTTTTACTATGACAAATTGGGTATCATCTTGATCCCAAGCCTCTCTATAGCTCCTTGGACACACTCAAAATCAACAAAGATGACTTCTATTACTGAAAATAGTCTTCTAGATAAGCTTTATAGTTTATAGCCAAAAAAACCATTGTGTCCTAGTTAAATGATATTCAATTTTATGAAGGTTAGGAGACATGGTGTGTAAGTTTTATACTATCAAAATTTGGAAATAAATTCTAAAAAAGATGAGCCATACTACCCTTTATCTAAGGATCAATTTGTTCAGTATTAACTCTTTTCATGATCAAGTTTCTTAGGGCTAATGTTATTTTGGGGATATAGGGATTATGATGGTTCGATATCTACACTTGGTTAGTCATGATAATGTTTGATTAGCTTTAAATTTTTTTTGTGATTATTTTCAACATATTGCACAAATAGTTACCCAAACTTGGTAGGTGGATTTCGAAGATGCTACATGTCAATTCTATGTAATCAAATCCTCATGATAGTTTGTGTAGCCACATTTTGTCTAAGGGTAGACTCTTTTCATACCAATGAATTTCAAGTCAACTAACTTAGCTTAATCAGGCATTTGGGAATCTTTATAGATATGTCATCCTAGTAGGTTAAGTACCACTCTTAGACTCAATCTCACTTAGATGGACTATTTTCAAGTCAACTATTTAGAGTCTAGTTACTAGAATATAGTCCTTAAAGTTCACATCATAGCCTAGATAGAGAATTTAGCCATTTAAAAACATTGACACCAATCCAAAAAATTTAGGAATCAAAGATAGGATTATGTAGACCAACATAACATAGGGACAACCTCTAGGTTTGAAGTGAAGTTCCCTTCTACATTTGAAAGTTACAATAGAAGAGACATAAGGATTAGTCCCAATGTAACAATCCTAAAAACTATGCACAAAAACAAAAAGAAGTAGGAAATGAAAAATTTTAATAGCAAAGATTGTTAGAAAGGGTGCAAGAATGACAACTATGGCAAGAGATATACCCAATTACTATTGAATTGAGCTTTATAACTTTTTAGGGAGAAATAACTCTCTTTCCCCTTCTTCTTCTCTCCTTCTTCCTACTCTAATCCAATAGTTTGGCAACCAATGGAGTGGTTTGAATTCCCAATGCTTCTTCTAGAATCACTAGCTTGGGTAGGTGCTTCTTCAAAATGGCTTCAAAGGGTGCATCTATAAGAACCATTCATATCATGGGTGATATAAATTACACATGTTATAAGGTAATAAGATGGACCATTTTTCTTAAGAAATGTATAGGTTTTTTCTTGAATGCAATGAAAAATCCTATTTTTTCAATGTAATTTTTTATTTCATCTAAATCATGTTAAACAAAATATGATCTCTATTTATCACAAGTGATACCCTTACACTTTTAAAAGATGTACCCCTTTAGAAAATGGCACCAATATTTGTGTGGCCATTGCTAATGTCAATGCCAATTGTTCTCAAATCATTGTCAAGCAATTTAGGTTCTTTTTTGAGTGATTTTCTACATAGGCCAATAACTTTGGAAATGTATCAAAGATACCAAGTCTCTTCTTATCAATAGCAAATATGTGTACTTTCCTAGTGGCAACATTAGTGAAAGCAACAAAGAAAGATGTTTCACCCAACAAAATCATAGGCATAGGGGCACATACATCACTTTCTACCATATTTGGGATCTTCTAGTATAGCCTTTTCATGTGACACTTTAGTCTATTTGCAATAAATACAAAATTTACACAATCCAAGTTTAGATAATTGAAAAGATGAGATCTGAACAGGTACACACTCTTCAGGATTCCTATAGAGATCGTTCTATTTATACAACATGTATTCAATGCAAATAATATAATCATCTTCTTGTGCTTCATCTATCTCTCTCTCTCTCTCTCTCTCTCTCTCTCTCTCTCTCTCTCTCTCTCTCTCTCTCTCTCTCTCTATGTTGTCATGTTTTGCATATGTTTATTCTCTAATCTTTGTCCCATCTTTGATAGTGCGAGGGCATGGCCCATAGGCCTCCCACATAAGGTTGTTTAGATAATGGAATAGAGGAGGTTTGTGTTAGTTAGATGTTATTTTTCAGGATAAGAGTGTACTTATGATTTGTCGCTTGCTTAGATCCATGTTCTATTGGAATTGTTTGAAATAAGAAATGTAGTTGTATATTTTGGAGAACATTAGAGTTGGTGTCTCTTCAACATAGAGCAACTCAAGTGGATGAAATTTGTGGGTTTCTGTTTAGCATTAGAAAATAAATTTCATGTTTGGGTGGGAGTTATGATAGAGTTGACTTGAGGGCTATTAGCCAATATTTTTTTGTACGAGTTTTGAGTTTTGAGTTTTGAATCTGCAAGTTTAGACGAAGAACGTAAACTGAAGTATTATTAGCTTTTCTTGTTGAGTCTCATAGATACTAATAGAGTTTATAATCCAAAGTTGTATTTTCTTCTCTTCTTTCTAGCTCTGAACCTTTTTCTCAAGACCCCATGCTATTCCAACCTTTGCATGCAACTCCTTCCAACAATGATATCATGCTAGCCTATGGAACTCCAAAAAAATAGATTCTTATTGAGCCTATTTTTGCACAATGGGTATACTCCACTCATGGCAAAGTCTCATAGAGAATTGAAGTGCTTCTATCCTTGACAGATAGCCGAGAATCAAAAGCTAGGCAAAGGTTATGGTTACATGTAAGTTCCTTTTTGCATTTTTATTATTCAAAAATAAATGTTGTTACCGATGAAAAATTTGGAACTTTCTCAACTTTATAGAATACTTTAGCTACCTTTTAAGCATCCATTAGGTTTAATGTGGTTATTTCATTTAGGAATAAATCTCGTATTATGGTAGAAATACCTAGATTATAAGCGGTGATCTCTTGAAAAAATCTAGTGAGGAAAAAGGTGAATATCACAATCTTCATGCCACTACATATCTTAATGGACTTCTTTTATGATGACAAAGTTTGCAAAGCATCATGCATGCTCATATGAAAATTAGTGAAATGCATGGATTTTGTATGTCAAACCTTAGATACGAAAGAAATGTATGGGATTAAATCCAAACTACAATGTAAATACATTATTTGTAAACGTATAATTACATCATAAAATGTTTTTTAATTTCTATTATATGTGATGGAATTACATTTAAAAAAATATTGTTGCAATTGATCGACTTATAGGATGATCTTGATAGTCCTATGATGATGTTAAAGTTTTGGTTAGAAGATGAGGTGTTAATTAAGTGTAGTGTAAGTGCAAACATTATCATGGCATTGTGTGTCCACTCAATAGAAATTTGTAAGTTTTAGTTAAATACTAGGATTTCATCTATGAGTCATGAGGTATGCTTGGCATAGTGTGGTTTGGCAGGTAAAATATAGTCAATTTCATACAACTATGCAACTACCTAAGAAAATTAGAGCCTAATGGGAGTAAAGTCCTTGCTTTTATAACTCCTTTGAAATCAAGGTAGATTTTTAACTACTTTGGTGGAGAGTTCTAACATGGAAAGTGTCTCATCTTCCCATACACCAACAACATGGTGGGGAGAAAGATGAACTCTATTAAGCCTACAAATATCTCCCTAGGTTGGAAACTTTTAATTCACGTCCTCACTCTCATCCACTAGTTGTTGAGTTGTAGAGTGAATTTGAGAGATTTAAGGAAGAATCTCTCAGAGGGTTCCTTCCCCTTAGCAATGCCAATGTTCTCCATGATGATCCCTTGAGGGAAACAAGAACTATGGAAAGTTCTGTCAAGATTGTGGGAGAGAAGGAAGGAGTCTCACTTGTAGCTTTCTTGCTTGCACAATGGGGGAATACACACAAGGGTGGAGGCTGAAAACAGTTTTCCTCTTCTTAGTTGTTGTAAGCCAAAAGAACTCTCATACAAAGAAATAGAAGAACCCTATATATGGGTCTCAAACCAAACTCAACTAACTAAGGTGGCATACTAACTGAGCCACGAACTAGAGTAGATAAGGATAGCTATCATGTAGCTATTATTCATGGGCGGTGTACCAACCGCGTCTGCAACTGACAAGTCGGTGACATAAATACACAACGGTCACCCTGGCGTATCACGAGTGGAGCTCGATATCTCAACACTCCCCCTCGAGCTCAATCCCAATTCCTGCAAAGCAAGCAGGTCTCTGAACTTGCACAGCTTCTCTGCGCCCAATGCCTTCGTGAATATGTCAGCTACCTGATCCTCTGTGCTGACATAAACTAGATCAATAAGACCTAGTAAAACCCTCTCCCGCACATAGAGATAATGCACCTCAATGTGCTTTGTTCTAGCATGATAGACTGGGTTATTTGCCAAGTGTATACTGCTCATGTTGTCACAATAAATGACAACTGGTCCATCTGTAGACTGATGCATATCATAAAGTAGCTTATGCAACCAAGCTACCTCACATGCAGCCATTGCTGCACCCCTGTACTCGGCCTCTGTGCTCGACAAGGCAACTGTAGGCTGTTTCTTGCTGCTCCAAGTGACTGCAGCACTCCCAAAAGAGAACACATATCCACTGGTAGATCGTCTATCAGAAATACTACTAGCCCAATCAGCATCAGTGTATCCATGCAACTGTATCTGAACCCAGTCTCATAAAATAGTCCATACTGCAATGTGGACTTCACATACCTGAGTATGCGTCTAGCTGCATCCAAATGCGGTTTCCTTGGAGCCTGCATAAACTGACTTACCAATCCAACAGCATAGCTCAAATCTGGCCTGGTAATAGTCATATAAATCAAACTTCCTACTATGCGTCTGTACATAGTAGGGTCTTCCAAAAGCTCACCTGCATCTGTGCTCAGCTTCACATTCTACTCCAAAGGAACTGAAATAGGCTTACAGCCTGTCATCCCATATTTGGACAGCATGTCCAATCCATACTGCCTCTGCAAGAGCTGTATCCCACTTGGTGATCTAATCACCTCAATGCCCAAGAAATAACGCAGCTCTCCCAAATCCTTCATCTCAAACTTCTGCTTCAATAGCATTTTCACATGAAGGATATCTTCATCACTGTCACCTGTCATAATCAAATCATCAACATAAATGACAAGGAGCATAATACCTTTCTCTATTTTTCTCACATAAAGTGAGAAATCTGCCTTGGAAATCTGAAACCCAATAGTGACAAGATACTGTCCTATCTTGTGAGACCATGCTCTAGGTGCTTGCTTCAAGCCATACAAGGCTTTCTTCAACCTGCAAACAAACTCAGGATGAACAGCATGCACATAACCTGGTGGCTGCTCCATATAGACCTCTTCTTGCAAATCACCATGCAAGAAGGCATTCTTTACATCCATCTGATGTAAAGACCATCCCTTTGATGCAGCCATCGCAATGACTGCTCTTACGGTTGCCATCCTTGCAACCGGACTGAATGTTTCTTCATAGTCAATGCCATATGTTTGTGCATACCCCTTGACTACTAATCTTTCCTTGTATCTGTTCACAGAACCATCTACATTGTGCTTCACCTTATAAACCCACTTACAGCCAATTGCATTCTTACCTTTAGGCAAAGGTACTAACTCCCATGTAGCATTTGCTTCCAAGGCATCCATTTCTTCATCCATGGCTTTCTCCCATTTTTCTTTTCCCATGGCTTGCTCAAAAGATGTGGGTTCTGGTTCCTGTATCACTTTGACCATATATGCATAGTGAATGGCTGTAAATCCATCATATTTCAGCCTATCCACAGGATACCTAGCTCTCGTAGACCTGCGCAAAGTAGGTTCACTCCCAGGTGCTCTCAAAACATCCCTGGTCTTCCTTACTCCAGGTGTAACAATAGAAGGAATACCCAACTCATCATCAATGCTCTGTTCTGAGCCACTGGATTCACCATCCACATAAGAGTGACCTGTATTCACATCAAACATGGGCTGATCAACCTTCTCTTTTCCTTTTCGTGATATCTGCATACCACTATCTGCATTTCTTTGAGAAGATTCTCCTGATCTCAATCTGCCTGTCCATGGCGAAGAATGTGAATCACTGCTAGAGGACGCTCCAGGTCCACTAATATTTTGTGACTGCTGCTGTGAATTCTGTGCAGCATTACCATTTTGTGCATCTACATCATCAATCACATTTACTGGTTTATACCAGTTACTCATCTCATCAAAAACAACATCTCTGCTCACTGTAAACTTACGAGTAGAAGGGTTATAGCATCTATACCCTTTTTGCTGCAGAGAGTAACCAATAAAGATGCACTTCTCAGCTTTTGGATCCAACTTGGATCTCAACTCATCTGGCACATGTACATAGGCAATGCAACCAAAAATTTTCAAATGAGAAATATCTGGTTTCCTACCAGTATACCTCTCCTCTGGAGTCATTCCATGTATTGCTGCAGTGGGAGTCCTGTTCATTATGTAGACTGCTGTAGCAACTGCTTCAGCCCAATAAAAATCTGGCAAGTCTTTTTCATTGAGCATGGCACGAGATACCTCTCCAATATGCCTGTTTTTCCTTTTTGCAATTCCATTTTGTTGTGGGGTATAACTGCATGAATATTGCTGCTTTATGCCATGCTCCTGCAAGAACTTTGCAAACTCATTTGAGAGGTACTCTCCCCCTCCATCTGACCTCAGGCATTTTATTTGCAGACATGTTTCTTTTTCAGCCATAGCTTTAAGGGTTTTGAAATGCCCAAAAACTTCACTTTTCTTTTTCATAAAATACACCCAAACTTTTCTGCTATAGTCATCAATAAAAGTGACAAAATAATGACAGCCTCCAAGAGATGCAGCTTTAGTAGTACACACATCAGAGTGGATTAATTCCAATGGCTTCTCACTCTCTTGAACATGTCTAGGAAATGGTTTCCTTGCCTGTTTTCCAAACTGACAGGCTTCACATACCTTATGCATTTCTGCAACCTTGAATTTTGGCAATCCTGCAGCAATATTTTGGGCCTGCATTGATTTAAGTCGCTGTACATTAACATGACCAATGCGTTTATGCCAGATATCAATATCTGCAACTACACCAGTCCCATGTGCAAACATTGCTGCACTCAATTCAGACATGTCTGCATCCAACGTAAACATTCTGCCCTTCTTCTTTCCTTTTGCTATCAAGCGACCTTTATTTTTCATATCCTCAACAAAGCATCCATGAGGATTAAATCTGACCTGCAAGCCCTGCTCAACCATTTGACCGACAGAAACCAGATTCTTGGTGATATTCGGGACATGAAATACATCGGACAGGTATTTCTTTTTCCCATCCTGCATAGACAAGGGAATTTTTCCAATCTGCACAATAGGATGTGCAGTATCATCACCAGTCTCCACAAATCCTAGTTTTTTCATTTTCCTTGCATCCTCCATCCATTCTGCATGACCTGTCATGTGGTTTGATGCACCTGAGTCAACATACCATACATCATTGCTTTCTTCTGCACTTGTCACAGAATTGTTCATGTGCTGCACCATGAACAAATGCTCATTTCTGTCATCACCCTGTCTACTAGAAGATGCATAATTCCCTTGTTGCAGTTTTCCATTCATGATGTCATTCTGCTTTTTATAGCAGTCTTTAGCCATATGACCCATTTTACCACAGTAGTAGCATTCAATATTACTGTTTGCATTTTGACCTCTTTGCCATCCACCACGACCTCTTTGGCTCCCCCTACCTCTAGAGTTACCACGTCCTCCTCCATAGGACTGGTTTTCTTGAGTTTGCTGCATATTCTGATTTCTACCACGGCCTCCAAATCGGCCTCCTCTACCTCTGCCTCTACCTCTTCCAGCATTTGAGTAGAAGACAACTTCTTTTGAAGTTCCTCCTGAAAAAGATGCACCACCATTTCTCTGTTCCTCAGAAATTAGAAGAGCAATCAACTCCTCAAAATCAGGAAATCTTTCACGAACTGAAATGGATGTCCGAAACTGTGCATAATCCTTTCCTAGACCATTCAAGGTCACAGAAACTAAATCATCATCTTCCACTGGTGACCCAATGGAAGCAAGTGCATATGCAATCTTCTTCACCTTCATATGGTAGTCGTTGATGCTCATATTTTCTCTTTGCACATTGTGCAACTCTTGCTTGAACTGCATTTTCATGGCTTGCGTATTTGTGCTATACATTTTTGACAAAGTATCCCATGCCTCCTTTGGCGTACTTGCATCCTGAATATGCACAATCATAGAGTCTGAAATGCTGATAGATAGCCAATATATAACTTTCCTGGCTCTCTCATGCCATGCTTTAAATGCCTGCATTTGCTGTTGATTGGGAACATCAGGAAGAACTGGTTCTTCTTCATTTCCTGCAACAAATTCCCAATATCCTTTTCCCATAAGGAAATTCGTCATTCTAAACTTCCATGCTTGGAAGTTGTTCTTGTCAAGCTTTTCAGTGACAATCTGTGAAAGAGAATCAGATGCCATTACAGAAGACTGCAAAAAATTCTTTCACTGCAAAAACCACAGCTTCACCCTCACAGGGGAAAATTCGCCAAACTTGTGAAAGTGGTATTTGACCACATAGTCACTTCCTAGTGACGATTTTGCATCAACAGGCAACAGGGATGATTCTGTAACTCCCAATGTCTCTGCGCACAAGCATACAATGCAATATCTGTGGTAACTTTTCACCGACATGTAGAACAGTGGTCGCACAGCATAAACAGGGCTTTTTCCTGAGTGCGTGCAGAAAACTTCCGCCTCCAAAACAGGCCCCGAAATGGCCTCAAATCAAAAAAACAGGGTCGCCTCGAAGGGCATCTCAACCTGAGACAATGCACTCTTGCAATTTCCGGCTGTGCTACCTGCAGAGATTTGCTCCCAAAACAGAAAATGAAAGCAACACTGCTCCTCTTACCAGAACACCGCGAGCTTGGCTTGCTTTCTTGAGCTCCTTACCACGAACAAGGCTCTGATACCATGTCAAGATTGTGGGAGAGAAGGAAGGAGTCTCACTTGTAGCTTTCTTGCTTGCACAATGGGGGAATACACACAAGGGTGGAGGCTGAAAACAGTTTTCCTCTTCTTAGTTGTTGTAAGCCAAAAGAACTCTCATACAAAGAAATAGAAGAACCCTATATATGGGTCTCAAACCAAACTCAACTAACTAAGGTGGCATACTAACTGAGCCACGAACTAGAGTAGATAAGGATAGCTATCATGTAGCTATTATTCATGGGCGGTGTACCAACCGCGTCTGCAACTGACAAGTCAGTGGAATAAATACACAACGGTCACCCTGGCGTATCACGAGTGGAGCTCGATATCTCAACAAGTTCTCTAGCTACAACCTCCTTTTTGTGTGATAGGTTTAGTGGGTTTTGCTTCGCTTTGGAGCATCTTTTGACAAGCGATTAATGTAACCCTTCTCGCTAATATTGATAGAAACTTGAGGAGATCAATAGAGAGCCAATTTTTCAAGGATTCCATGAAAGACACTACATACTCTCAAAAGTGGGTGTTCATGTATTTAGAGGGCTCTTTGATATCAGCCCACACCAAATTAATATAACATGAAAAGATATGTGAAGGTTAACATTTTGGAATATGTCTTTAGAACCTATAAATTCTATACTCTTCAAAAAATCCATAAAGTTTCTTAGTTGGAATTCCATGCTTATGTAGTATATAAGGGAAGGGATTTAGGACAAGGGTCTCGAGGTGTGAGGGAGACAAAAAGAAAGTTGCAAAAAATCAGAACGAGATTCACTAAGGGAATGTAACAATTTCAAAAATTTCCCTCTAGATTTGGATGGTGTATGGGATCCACCCAGCATAAAGGCTATGTTGTGAAAGGTAAAAAAAGGGGGGGGGGGGGGGGGTTAAGTTAAGTAATGTTACATGGCTACTTGTAGTATGGTGGGTTCAAGGGAAAAAAGGGAGTAGATAAAAAGTGTATACCACCCCCCCTCCCATTGGTCCACCTCAATATCTTTTTTTTAGGAGAGTAATTAACCCTTAAGCTAAATGCCCCTTTCTACTATATATTTCCTATAATGCTTCTTATTGATCATCTATTTTGTGGTAGTATTTCACACATGCACTTCAAGTGCCACTACCGTATGTCTTTCAATGTTATTCCAAATGGATTTATTATTCAAAAATTTTATCATACTCAATCTTATCAAGATTTCACTACTAATTTAGTCAATGTTAGTCAATGTTGTCAAACATTTAGACATGTCAAGAAACCGTGCAAAACCTAGAATTGGCAACCAAGTCCTAGGTGCATCATACACTAACTACATAGCAATAATTTCAATCTATGATTTGCAATCCATATGGAGATGCAATGTATAACTATAACCTAGAAAATACATGAAACCCTATAGATTAGCAATTTGTAACCTATACACCTATAAATATCAAATACAATTAATCCAAAAGATACACAAAAACCACTTTCAATCAACTTGTAGGGCCAAAATATAGGCAAAACAAACTCAAAGAGTAAAAGAAATTGTGGAAAATCCATAAAGGGATTATCTGTAGATGATATACTACTCTTGTTTCCCATCAAATTTTAGTGCAATGAGACAATCTAGCCCTAATAGCCTGCAGAGCCTCCTAGGATTATATTTGAAGGAAAATTGAACAAGATAGAGGAGCTATTTATCCCTTACTTGCTACTTACTTTTCCTCTATGTCCTACACCTCAACCTTTGATTTAAGTCCGTGTAGTCATGGGATGGCTTTCAGAACATGTCAATAGAGAAGATTAGGGAGAGGTGAAGCAAGCATGAGCACACATATATACAATTGATACTTGAACATATAGAGAAGTAGTATGGCTAAAATCTTCCTCTTTTCCCACACAAAAATATTTTTTCTATGATATGATAAACAAATAATATAGAAGTACTAAAACATATATACTTATTATCACTATGTGTAGATCCATTAATAGTAGATGACATGACACAATGGATATGCCATAGCCAAGAATAGACTACATGGTATAGTTAAACTATAGAACAATTTTCATATCCTCCATATTGGGCACCTAATGCAACGATAAGTAAAGTCAAGTGATGTCATCAAGATACATAACAGGTTCTAGCCCATGTAGGTGTTGATATCTCAATACTACATGACTAGGATAGCAAGTTGGGAGTAGAGGGAGTGGGCCTATAGAAGAACTATGCTGGTGGACAAAGGTCACTGTGCAAGTAGTTGAGTATGTCACTTGGGTAGGTGTTTAAGTATGAGGATGGCCAAGTATGCCACTTGTGTGGAGGATCCTAGTAATACCATATTAGAGAAGTTGGGAATCTCCCAAGTTTTACTTTCAAATAAGGAGTAAAGATTTGACCAAGTGGCTAAATATTAACCCCATATTTGAGAGTGGGACTTGGGGGGATTGCTTATATAGTATCTAGTAGGAAGAATTTCACCTTCAAGTAAGGCTATAATATTTGACCATGTGTCCAAATATTAATCACATTAGGAATTCCCACTTTATGAAAATTCCCAAATTTGTGAATATGTGGTTTAGTAGAACAAGGTGGCATATAGGCATGTGGAGGAGGAAGTTGAGTTAGAGTGATAAGGATTGTGTTGTTCTTGGTTGTTATCTTGGTGGATGGATAAGATAGTAGGCTAAATCCATTAGCATTGATATAACACAATCATTCTCGATTGTATGCATATACATGCAAATCAATGAAATGAGTGATGATGGAAAAGTGGGAGAAAGATAGAGGAATATGTAGAATATAGATGAAGCTGATAATCAATACCATTATTTCAAAGCCTCAATAAATTATTATAAATCCAAGATGAAGAATACAATATCCTTGTCTCCCTAGTAGGTGAGAGAGATATTATTTACATAGATTCACATGTACTAATCAGTCCACATACTCATAGTAGCAGAAACATGAGAAACAAATTCAATGTAATATTGGTTCAACTCTCACAAGATCCAATAGCCAAGGATTTCATGCAGGGCAAACAACCATGACCAAAGGGTAGATTGGAGTATTATTAGCTTTTCTTCTTGAGTTTCATGGATATTGATAGAGTTTATAATGTAGAGTTGTATTATCTTCTCTTCCTTCTAGCTCTGAAAATTTATTTGTACTTTTTATTACATGTGATGGAATAACATTTGCAAAAATATTGTTGCAATTGATCGAGACTTATAGGATGATATTGATAATCCTATGATAATGTGAGAGTTTTGATTAGAAGATGAGGTCTTAATTAAGTGTAGTGTAAAAGCAAACATTGTCATGGCATTGTGTGTCCACTTTGTAGAAATTCATGAGTTTGAGTTAAATACTAGGATTTCATCTATGAGTCATGAGGTATGCTTGGCAATTTTGCTTGAAGCCCATGTTTGGCAAGTAAAATAGAGTCAATTTCATACAACTATGCAACTAGAGCATAATGGAACTAAAGTCCTTGCTTTTATCATTCCTTTGCCATCAAGCTAGATTTGTAACTCTTTTGGTGGAGAGTTCTAGCAAGGAGAGTATCTCTTTCTCCTATACACCAAAGATATGGTGGAGAAAGATGAACTTTGTTAGGCCTATAAATATCTCAATAGGTTGGAGACTTTTACATTCAAGTCCTTGCTCCCATCCACTAGTGGTTCGGTTGTTGAGCATATTTCAAGGATTGTTTGAAGGAAGAATCTCTTAGATGGTTTCTTCCTCTAAGCAATACCAATTTCCTCCATGATGAGCCCTTGAGGGGAACATGAACTATGGCAAGTTCTCTGGCTAAAACCACCTCTAACTCAAATGTTATCTTGCATCCTCAGTTGATTATTTGTTGTTTCTCTCCCCTCTCTAAGTATGATAGATTTAGTGGCTTTCATTTGGGTTTGGGGCATCTTTTGGTAAGCCATTTATGTAATATTTCTCATTGATCTTAATAGAAACTTTAGGGGATCAATAGAAACTAAATTTTCCTAGGATCCCTTAAAGGACACTACATACTCTTGAAAGTGGGTATTCATGTATTTAGAGGGCAACTTGAGATAGGCCCACGCCAAAGTACTATACCATCCAAAGATATGTGAGGGTTAATAGTTTGGAATATTTCTTTACAACCTATGATTTCTATCCTATCCAAAAAAGTCCATGAAGTTTCTTAGTTGGGATTCCATGCTTATGTAGTATATAAGGGAAGGGATCGAGGTTAGGGGTGTTGAGGCGAGAGGGAGACAAAACAAAATTTGTGAAAAATCATAATGACCAAATTCCCTAATATAGTTTTAGTCTATGTAATCTAAAAATGTATCTGAGGAAGAGTTTAGTGATAGCTGCATCTAGTGATGGTCTCATGGTATGGATGAAATGTTCCATTTTTGTGACCTTCTCTACCACAACAAGAATAGAGTCATATATGCATGATTTGGGAAGATGTGTTATGAAATCCATGGACAGAGAAGACGAGGGTCACATTGGAATGAGTTAGGGTTGCACGAGGCCATGTGGTTTGTAATGTACCTTGGCCCCGTTGTAGGTATCACATGATTTTATATATTCCTTACCTTCTTTCCACATTCGGGACCTCCAAAAATATCTTGAAATAAACTCTAAGGTCTTATGAACTCCAAAGTGCCCTGCTATTAGGGTGTCATGGTATTGTTGGAGTACCTGGAGTTTAGGCTTTCTTGCAGGGATATAAGGTAGATCCTTATAGTCTACCAATCCATTAGTTTCCTGAAACTCATAAAATTTATTTCCTTTTCTCTCTTGATTTTTTCTCTTGATTGTTGGCCAAATCATCATGTGGCAAGGCATCATGGATTAGCTAGATCAAGATAGGGTTGTCTTGGTGACAACTAGAGATGGTTGCTAATAGGAGGTGCTTTGGCTTGAGTAGTATTGCTCGTTTTTTATCAAAAGCTTATTCTCTCTTCTTATGTGCTAGGTAGGATCTTCTTGATAAAGCATCTGATTGGCATTGTTAGCATCGTGGGCGATAGGTGATGACAAAGTCCAACCTAGATAAGAAGTTAGTCAAGGGATATTGTCTTCCATTGAGGATGTGGGTTTTCATAAAGTATTCAAGATTTTTGTGATCTGTATAGATGAAAAATTTATGGGTTGCACCCTCTAGATGATGACACTAAGTATTAAATGAATCTAGAATGGCAATGAGTTCTTTGTCATGGAACTTACAGTTTATTGCTGGAGGGGAGAAATTTCTTGAATGGAATGCCACTGGATGCATATGACCATCATCTCCATGTTGGGACAAGATGGCTTCTAAGGCATACTTTCATGCATTACTCTCCAAGAAAAATGGCTTGGTAGGATTAGGGTGGACTAGAATCAGGACAGTGGGGGTGAAAGCAGTCTTCAGGTCTGAAAGGCCTTCTCAGCTTCTGGGGTCCATGAAAACTTTGAATTTCCTAGGAGTCTCATGAGTGGTTTGACTATCTTTGAGTAATCCTTGATAAATATTCTATAGAAGTTGGCAAAGCCAAGAAAACATTGGACATTGCAAACACATGTGGGTGTCTACCACTTAAGAATAGTCTTAATCTCTTTGGAATCTGTGAAGATTCCTCTCTAGGAGACATTGTACCCCAAGAATTCCACTTCTATTTGATGGAAAAACCACTTCCAAAGTTTTGTGTATAGTCATTTTTCTCTAAAGCCTCCAAAACTAATTTTACATGGTGCACATGATCCTTTGCATCTTTTGAGAATATCAAGATATCATCCAAGTATATAACTACAAAATCATCTAGATTCTCTTGGAAGATATCATTCATCATATGTTGAAGCACTACAGGATCGTTGGTGAGATGGAATGGCATAACAACATACTTGAAGTCACCATACCTTGTGCACAAGGCTATCTTCCTTTTGTTTCCTTCTCTAATCCACACAAGATTATAAGCCCCTTATAGATTAATCTTTATGAAGATTTGGGCTTTCCCAAGGCGTTCCAAGAGCTCTTGTATCAATGAGAAAGGGTATCAATTCTTGACTATTATCTTTCTGAGTCTTCTATAATCCATACACATTTGAAGTGACTCGTATTTCTTCTTCACAAATAAAATTAGAGCTCCAGCAAGAGATTTTGAGTGCCTAATGAACCCCTTGGCTAAGTTTTCATCAATGTTCTTGCATACTTCAACTAGTTCATCAAGTGATAGCCTATAGATGGGGTCCAAAAAATGGTTGAGCCCCCTCATGGAGTTCTATAGCACAATCATATGGTCTATGTGCTTAGGCAAGAGATATGCATTCTTTTTTTCAAAGACACCTTGAAATTCTTGATACTGGCTTAGTAGCTTGAGTGACTCATCCTTACTAGATTCTTGAGCTAGTATATGATGTATCATGTGGGTAAGTTTGTGCTTTGTTGTGTGCATAAAGGCTTATATGGGCACATAGATGTTAAAGGAATGGTGACAAAGGCCATCAAACAAGGTATCTTGTTGGGAGTTGTGAGCAAGAGCCATAGCCTAGGTCCATTTTGTAGCAATGAAGAATTTTTTGGTAGAGTGTGACTATAGCAGCAACTATTGATATGAAAGGAAGCTTCCAATAACCTCCCATATTTTGTAGAGGGACATGAAGCACCTTGAAGCTATGTATGTGTGTGTGTATGTGAGTAGGCCAAGACCTAGCTTAGAACCCCCTCTCTCTCTACATTGACATTCACCATACATGTTGAGGTATGTATGTTGGGCTATGTGGAGTCCACTAAAACCCCATGATAAGTGATCGCCACCAGGTTTTGTTAAGTGTCAAACTCATAAAATCTCAAGATATTTTCAATCATGGGATGTAGTCCCTTAGTATTCACTAATTGAAACATAGAAACAACATATATAACTATTTGTGTTGTATGCAAGAGAAATGTATTGTGATGGGAACTATATTTATACTTAACTTTAGAATATTTGATGCAATCCCGACTTTTGTTTTTGGCAAACTTCTAGCATTGTCATAGTATGTATATATAAAAAACAATTTCATGACAAAGCTTTGACTAGTCTAAGAGTATGTGAAGTGAGGCCTCTATGCATTTATTTATGTTTCTAAATCTTTTTGTAGGGTATGAATAATCACCATCATTAGTGTATACCAATATGCCACTAATATGTTTGCATTGCAAATTTGCAAGAAGTTTAAGACTTTATTTCCATATGTGATTTAGTATCTTTGAGTGTAATAATTGTTAGATATGATGGCATCACTTTGTGTTGAGCTTTGAATTTCTTTAGTTTCATGTACAATAATTGAATCTTTTCTCAAATTAGCTATCTTGCATGCCTTAGTATATTTATAATAAATTTGGAACTAACCAAAGAATTTGAGCTATACACACTAGTGTTGACAACAAGGGTCATGTGAGATAAGAGCCTCTTTCCAAATATAATGAAAGAAATTATTTTCAAGCCTCCCTCGAGTCTTCAAATAATGATGCTTTCTTAAAATGTACTTGCTTTTAGTTCTAGGCAATGTTTTCTACTAGACACGTGCTTTTAAGTTGTATTGAATGCCCATTCACTCATGATTTAGAAGACATGCAAAGCTGAAATTTATTCCATGTAATCTCACAGACCATGCAATATACGAAAAGATGAATGCATTGAAAATTTTGTGCCTAGTGTATCTACATGTGCTAGTATGCCATGCAAGATGCAAACATACATCCTGGATCAATTAAATATCCTTAACCTTACCTCTCATCAAGTCTTGGTGAGATAAATAATTATTGTGCTCTACTTTTCCCACTCAAATCTCACAAACACTCACAAAATAATGGTCCTCAAGATCTTGACCAAAGTAGAAATCCCATCTCACAACTGAACAAGTCCTTCATGACACTCAAACTTACCCATCCACCTTTCCCTCTCAAGTTGAGGTTCCTAACTCAATGGTCAACATCCCACTCTCATGCCTACAGAAAACCATGTGTGCATAATGAAGGGTGCTCTCTCAAGTGTATGTGCATCTAAGTTTGACTGCATATAGCTGTAGCATGTATAATGTTGTGCTAGTGCTAAATGATTGTATAAAGAGTGCATTAACCCAACCCATGGCTTGAAAGTGTTTAGGGAAAATCAGGAGAAAACCCAGAAGTGCAATGCATCCAACATGTGCAATGTGGAGTGCTTGTGAATCCATAATCCTTGACATGTGCAAATATATAATTAAGAAAGTATGTCTCACTCAAGATGTCCAATAGCTAAAATCAAAATCTAGCTCCAGTTTACTAAGAAAATACCAATCTTAACAAAGATAATCAAGTTCTCAAGCACAAAAGATCAAGAAAATAATATTTAAAAAACTATCCTAGTTTAAGCAAACACAAAACATTTAGCTAAAAAAGCTCAAGAAAAATAATTATGCAAATATCCAAGTGCAAAAAATCCTATCTACCTAGATTTTTACCACTAGTTTTCAGCTTACATGAAAATGCATGATATATTTAGCCCACACCTACTTTAGAAGCATTCATGTGTAGCAATAGCCCTCATAAAGTGATGCTACATCAACCAACCATTACATTTTTCTCATTCTTTTGTTCTTCTTGCTTTTATCTAGTCCACTCTTCCAATTTAATTCTCATCAATCTCAATGCATACTTCTTCAATATATACCCATTGATTCTTTGTTTACGTGCTTTTCCATCTAAGTCTTCTAATGAATAAGTGCTATTTCTGTATATTTCGGCCATTCTATGATTACATATTTTATTCTGTTTTTATTTTTGAAATCTATGGTTCAACTTACTATTTTATCTTAATACCAAGTTACCTTTTTTGTATTTTATTCTAAAGTTTTTGATTACATATGTGAAGATTTTTTTCCTAACTGCTTTCATAATAATCACCTACCTCTTGCCATTTTAATTGTGCTTCTTGCAATTGCAACAATCTCTCTTTTAAATAATCTTTATCCTCATCCTCACTCAACTTTTCAAGCATCATCAAAGCATGTATTTCCACTTATATAGATAATAAAAATTCTCTCTCATAGACCATCTCATACAAAGAAGAGCCAAGACTTTCTTTTTGGATGAATGATAGGCCATACTGCACTTGGAAGCTCAATATCTTATGTTTTTGAAAGAGCTTTTGTCATCTTTGGCAACATCCTAATTAGCTTACCATTAAATCTCTCATTCAAGCCATTACATTGAGGATGATAAGACAAAGCAAATCATTTTGTTATCTTCATTTTTTCACATAGATAATCTATCTATTCTCCTTCCGAATCATGTCATTTTTCATATATAAGTTTTAAAGGTGTTTGAAACGTGTAGCATATATCCTCATATATAAAATTTTCCACATTAGTAGCTATGATATTCATAATTTCTTTGGCTTGTGACCAATGGGAAAAATATGCTAGATATGCTCAATGCCCCACCCTCATAAGGTGACACCAATGATCCATGGTGCTCAAAGTTGTAAGGCCCCCATTATGAGGAGATGCCAAATGTGCGCCCAGACATTGGTTAAGTCTTGACTTGTATATCAAATGAGGTCTATGTGACCGGATGGAAAAAAGGTGGTCACTCATTGTGGGTCTAACCTTTGGGTTGGACTTAGTAGTTAAGCTGGTAGCAACTCGAGGTACATTGCATCGAGTTGCGGGGTAAGGGAGTTAAAAGGGGCCACTATTTTGGGGTCCGGGGGCCACGGAAGCAACCCTTAGCTAGGGGGTCCGAGGGCAGCGCCCCGAGCCCGACGGTAAAGGGAATATTCCCTGGCCGACTAGTGGAGGCTCATATGGTAGGTCGGTCATGCCGACCTAACTGCCTTCATGGGCTATAAAAGCTAAACCCCTTCACAACCATCGATCATCTATCTTTCACCCAGCTAGAGTTGTTCCAGCTAGCCTTAAGCTCTTCACCTATCTTTTGTCTAGATCTCCATCTAAGCTTCACTGTGGAAGCACATGGATGGATAGAG
Source organism: Lygodium microphyllum (assembly GCF_053477565.2). Classification (NCBI taxonomy): domain Eukaryota; kingdom Viridiplantae; phylum Streptophyta; class Polypodiopsida; order Schizaeales; family Lygodiaceae; genus Lygodium; species Lygodium microphyllum. The sequence goes on from NC_141145.1 coordinate 27,982,778, forward strand.
CCATCTCTCTATCAGTTGTTTGGAGCTAAAGAAATTTTCTAATTCTCCTCTTATATGTTGTGTACTCTCTATCTCTATCTCTATCTCTATCTCTTTCTGAAATTCTATTCGTTGCGCCGTGTAATTTTTACAAAATAATCAATTGCAATCAAAGTATAGATCTTTCCTCTTGAAGTATGAGATGAAGGACCAATCGCATCTATTTCCCATTTTCAAAAATATCATAAGCAAGAATTATATTTCTATTTTTTGGCTTTGGAAATTTCTTGCTTGTTCTTTGACATTCATGACAATACCTACACCAATGATTTATATATTTATGCTGACTTGGCCACATATATCTCTCAGTCAAGATTTTTTAGAGTGTAATTTTGTAAGCATAATGTCCTCCACAAGCTCCTTCATGGTTACTTTTAAGAATATGATAAATTTCCTCTTTCCAAGGTACTCTTTTAAGAATTTAATCCACTCCTTTTGCAAATAGAATTTCATCCACTAATTTATACTTTCTAGCCCTTCAAAAAAACCCATGCTTTTTTTCTTTAGGAATAATAGAATGTCATCCACTAATTTATACCTTCTAGCCGTTCTAAAAAACCCATACTTTTTTTCTTTAGGAATAATGGATGATACCTTTCCAATGAAAAGAAACTCTTCTTCCAACTCAATTTTTTCTTTTCCTTGATACAAAGAAGAATATGTTGTGATAGTAAATTATTGATACATTGTAGCTTGGGCATCATTATGAGCTTCTTCATTTTCTTCTTTGGCTATGTGTTTCACACTCCAAGCTTCAAAATGTTTCAAATCTCTCTTGATCTTATTACACATTCTCTTAAGTCAGATTCTTAATTTCTCTAGACCAAGAACTTTCTTTACTAAAAGTAAATCATTAGCTTTAATTGCAATTATTTGATGCATTGAAATAGCTACCTACAAAGTTGCATATTGATCTTCATTATTACTAGTTGCCTCATGTTGTACAGTTTCTTTTCCTATCAAATTTGATTGTGGATATCAAATCCCTCATAAACTATCTGATGGCATGAACTACCATGAAAGCCCTAAAGCCTCCCTTCAAAGTCATGCCGTTCTCTCATACCATACTAAGAAAAAACTTAGTCTTTTGCTCCTCCAAAGTAGAATGATAGGCCCTTTTCAAAATCATGTGAGTAATCATCTGGTAGTTTTTCCAGCTCAATAGCTCAACAAAAACATATAAAACCATTGGATCATAGCACCTTCATAATATGCGTAGCCATAAGGTCCACCAAAATCTGTCACTTGGTAAATAGTAGGTGCAGCCTTCTATATAGCTATCATGAATAATGATGCATCCATGAGATTCCTACAACCATCCCTATCAAGGTTCCTCAAGTCCTTTTTCTGCAAACTAATGATGGTAGAAGCTACATTGACTCCCAAAAAATTGTAGCTAAGAATGTTCTCCACACCTATCATAGAAAGCTACAAGGTGTTTGCAAATGCTAATGCAAACTCATCAACAACACGTTAATCCAACAAAGCGAGTTTTGTCAAACTAGGAGAAGTGCCCCAATAACCTCCCTAGTTACTTGTCTGATGCCTAAAAGATGAAGTCTCCTTGATTTTGGACAGTATAGTGCAAATACCAATCTTCTCGTGACCTATCATAGAAAAGTGAAAAGGTGTTTTCAAGTGATAATGCAAACTCATCAAAAACACGTTAATCTAATAAACAACTTTTGTGGGACTAAGAAAAACATCCTGATAGCATCCCAATTACTTATCTGATTCCTAGAAGATGAAGCCTCCTTGATTTAAGATAGTATAGTGCTATTACCCCCAATGCATCACTCATAAATTTTTCACAATCAAATTTTAGTTGTACACTTCCAATGGTCCCAAATCATACATCCAATAATCCTAATAGAGAGAAGGGTCCACTATTGTACTTCTCTTAACCTAGCTATACATTATGTACTTCTACCTAAAGAGCAGACACTAGTTCTTACTTTCTTGCTAAATTTGATAGTCCAGAATGATTCATCATAGCTTATAGCTATGATCTAGGATATCCTAATTTAGGTTGTAAGCCATCTCACCATCTACCTTCAAAGACACAAGCCTTATACATCTTTTTGTAAACTATTACTGTTGCTATACAACTTATAGACCTAGATTACCCCTTTAAATACACTCAGTGAATCTATATCATTCACATAAATCTCTTATTATAACTAAAGTTCCTCATGCAATTGATCTCAAACTAGTAAAATCTACCTTCATGGTTCTCCACAAGCATTCTTCCAAGTATCCCATAGCGACTAGAAACTCAAATATATCTTGCAACGATTGAATGCACATAGCTATCCCAGAAAAGATGATTTTAAAGCCTCCCTTGAGTCTTCAAACAATTATGTTTTCTTCATATGTACATACTTTTAGTTCTATGCAATATGTCCTAATACAAACATGCTTTGAAGTTGTACTCAATGCTCATTCATTTATGATATAGAAGAGGTGTAAAGCCAAAATCTATGCCATGAAGTCTCAAAAACCATCCAATACACAAAAAGATGAATGCGCTAAAAAATTGGACCTAGCTTGTCTACATATACTAGTGTGCCATACAAGATGCAAGCATAGTTCCTTAATTAATTAAATATCCTTAACCTCACCTCTCATCATTTCATGAAAGAAATAAATGTTGCTCTAACACATTATTAGTGAGTTTGGGAATCTCCCAATTCCCAATTTTTGAATACTAAAAATGTGGTAGATAGATAAAATGCTAATAAGTTTCTCAAAACCATATGATGTCACCTATCATCGGAAAGCAATTGAAAAATGGAATTGATGGAACCTAGAACGGGCCGACACTGGCTTGTGCACTAGTCGGACCTCTATCTCATGCGCTCAACAACCCCACGGCCTCGCGGCCAGGAGCGTTGATGACACATTCATTGCCTTCCTAAATATCTTGCGTTTTTTTTACGTCGCTTGTAGTCCACTCTTCTCTCACCCACTACTCCTCAAAGGAGTCCCTTACACATTGCCTAATGGCACAAAGCACAGACATAGGGGGTCCTCCAACGGCTGAATGCTGCCACCCCTCTTCGGCTCTCCTACACCTTGGGGATTGACCCCTCGATGCGTCACTCAACATATAAACATTTCGCATAAAATCCACTCAAGGTACCATTTAATCGTATACAGGAATGTACCATTGTCCTCACTTCTCTTTTTCCTAGACCCCACGACTAGCCTATGGCTTAGGGTGTCCTGCCTCTCACTCAACGTAGGTCAAGGTCCTAATGAAAACAATTACTGTGCATCCAGGCTTTCTGATACCTTTTAACATTTCCATGATTTATGCATATTGTGGATGCCAAGTGCTCAAACAGTTATGAAATCAATATTGTGCACATGCGAAAAACATCCTTTCAATGATTTTCGACTACCGTTCTTATGCGGCGTTGCACAACCTAGCACCGAGGAAACCCTCATGCTACTAGGCCCTTATTTTATAATTATTCACCGACCTATATTGCATGCAAACAAAAACAACAATCTTTTCATCATCTTACTCCACATTTGGACACACTTTAACCACTCTACCCTTCCATCGATCAAATGTTGCATCGTTGCATAGATTTATAGGGCATTTTGCCATCATTTTATGTGTAAAAAGCAGAAAAAACACACTAGAACAAGAAGGTGGGGTTGAACTGAGGCAAATCCTCATGCTTCAGTCCCCACAAACATTCACAAACATTGTTCTTAATTTTCATTAATTTTTCGCACCCAAAATGCATTTGATGGAACCTAGAACGGGCTGGCACTGGCTCGTGCACTAGCCGGACCTCTATCTCACGCGCTCAATAACCCCACGGCCTCGCGGCGAGGAGCGCTGATGACACATACATTGCCTTCCTAAATGTCTTGCGTTTGTATTATGTCGTTTGTAGTCCACTCTTCTCTCACCCACTACTCCTCAGAGGGAGTCCCTTACACATTGCCTAATGGCACGAAGCACAGACATAGGGGGTCCTCCAACGGCTGAATGCCACCACCCCTCTGCGACTCTCCTACACCTTGGGGATTGGCCCCTCGATGCGTCGCTCAACATATAAACATTTCTCACAAAATCCACTCAAGGTACCATTCAATCGTATACAAGAATGTACCATTGTCCTTACTCCTCTTTCCCCTAGACCCCACAACTAGCCTATGGCTTAGGGTGCCCTGTCTCTCACTCAACGTGGGTCAATGTCCTAATGAAAACAATTGCTGTGCATCCAGGATTCCTGATACCTTTAAATATTTCCATGATTTATGCATATTGTGGATGCCAAGTGCTCAAACAATTATGAAATCGATATTGCGCACATGTGGAAAACATCCTTTCAATGATTTTCAACTACCGTTCTTATGCGGCGTTGCACGAACCTAGCACCAAGGGAACCCTCGTGCTACTAGGCCCTTATTTTATAATTATTCACCGACCTATATGGCATGCAAAAAAAAACAACAATCTTTTCATCATTTTACTCCACATTTAGACACACTTTAACCACTCTACCCTCCCATTGATCAAATGTTGCATTGTTGTATAGATTTATAGGGCATTTTGCCATCATTTTATGTGTAAAAAGCGGGAAAAACACACTAGAACAAGAAGGTGGGGTTGAACTAAGGCAAATCCTCATGCTTCAGTCCCCACAAACATTGCTCTTAATTTTTATTAATTTTTCGCACCCAAAATGCATTTTTCTTCTATTTTTAGTGATTTTTCTCTATTTTCCTTGTATTTTTCCTTATTTTTTGCATTATTTTATTACCAAAAATTCAAAATAGGTTATTGATGCCAGGAGGCATATTCCACGGTGGATTCCGTGAGGTTTTACGGTGGATTCCGTAAACTTAGATGACCGGGGCTCATACGCAAAGAGGATTCTTTGTGCGAGAAGTTGATGGGGACGCCTGTCCTTTTCGGGCGTTTCATTAATTTAGTGTGTACATGGGTGATTCCATAGCGGGTGATTCCGCAAAATGCATATTAAATTAATAAACGTTTATGAGTTTAGAGTGCGCACTCGTAATAAATTAAGGTTAGGATTTATTTCTAACCAGCTGATTTATTTATGTAGCTGAAGACTGCTAGGTATTCACTTTTGTCGGTTTAATTGTGTTATTTTACTAACGATTGTGAATGCTTCAGTTGATGTGTAGAGATAGCAGCAGTGGCGGAGGAAAGCATTGGAGTCTAGCGGGTTTCCGATCTTTGGACTATATTTTGATAGGCGCCACGTCTATATTTTGATTATGTCTATAGAGACATCGACTATTTATTATTATTTTGTATGCGCTTATGCGCCTGGATATGTTATTTTTATTTGGACATTGAGATTGGGCGTGCCAGACTCTTTGGGCACCGTCCATTAGCTTTATTTTCCTATTTTTGGTAGAAAGCAAACTCAAAAGCTAAAAGCTTGTCATATTTTTGTAATTGGGCTATTTTTGAGCAAAAAGATTGAAAATATATATTAAATACATGCTTTGTGAAGCGCTCACACAAGGCATGGGGGAGATTCAACCCAATTTGTCTCTTGTCTCATGTCGTGCTTGTTTTTACATTGGTCTTTGTGCTAAAAAGTAGAGTGCTTTGTTCTTGGGGACCTTTGGGAATTCACTACGTGAGCTACCTGCGTCCGATCTGCGCACCAGTGGTATCAGAGCGGAGCAGAGATCAAGGGCTTCCAATCGCTACCAATCTCGGGCGAAGACGGAGCTCCAGGAACAAACGACCTCTACAGTCAATCTCGTCGCGAACCGTCGATACAGGCAGACTTCTGGCGATCAAGAACCCCTGTTTCCACTCTCAGATCGCGAAGGACCACTCTCTGTCGGCGGAGGACCACTCCCTCAACTCCATGAACAAGTCGTGATCAACCAGTGAGAAATTTCTTATCTATTTCATTAAAAAGCTTAGTTTTAAGCTTAAGAAGCTTATAAGCTTCATAATCTTCAACTCGTCGCCAAGAGGAGGACCCCCGAAAAATTCGCGTGAAGGAAAACGCCCCCCCCCCCCCCCCAACGATTGAAAAACGGCGGACTGATCTTCTTCTTAAGCTTATTAGCTTAAGCTTAATTTATTAAGCTTAAGTCATTAAGCTACTCTCAAGTCAGACAAGGCAGAGAAGTCACCAAACTCCGGGTCCTGCGCATCAGAAGTCAAGTTTCGCAAGTCGACACTAATCAAGTCCTGCAAGTTCTGCAAGTCGGCTAAGTTCAGCAAGTCAACAACCCTGCAAGTCTGTTAAGTCTGCAACTCTGCAAGTCAGACTAAATCAGAACTGACTAACGCTCGAAACTCCTAGAAGACTTGTCCGTTTGCAAAAACTCTGAACTGGAAAGTTGTTCGCAGCAAGCTGTTTTACCTATCTGCAAGTTCGTTGAAGTACTTTCAGCAAACAGAGACAGAAATATTTCAGAATTTCTGAAAATTGAAGAAGAAAATACCCAAAAATACATAGCCTTGTAACCCCAAATTTGAGCTACGCTCATCCCGCTAACTGATTTTGAGTGAGAAAGGTTTGTTGAGTTTTACAGGATGACTTCCCCACACATGGATGATCCTATGGCTGAAGACGACCTACCCGAGCCTACCATGGAACAAAAGCTGGATCTTATCATGTTACAATTGGACGAAGAACGAAGAGCTAGGCAAGCCTTGCAAGCGCAATTGACAAAGCTACAAGGAGCGTCCACTGATAAAGAAGAACCTCAAGCTGAAGATTTGATACGCCGTACCATCGACGCCACTCTTGAAGCACAAACCATTCGCAAGGAATCCAAGATAAGTAAACGAAGTTTCAAGTTTCGCACTTTCAATGGCATAAGAGAAGGAAAGACTGTTTTATCATTCATTAGCCAGTTTGATGACTATTTCCATGAGGAAACTTATCCTGAGAAAGATAAAATCAAGTGTGTTACTAATCATCTCATAGATAGAGCATCACTTTGGTGGACTGTCGTCCGCAAGAGCATAGAATGTCCTGCTACATGGGAAGATTTCAAGAAGAAGTTCATGCAAAATTTTCTTCCACCGCAATTTCATGAGAAGGCAATCAAGCAATGGGATTTACTTCAACAACGCGACCGTGAGCCTATTCCACAGTATACAGAGCGTTTTTGGAATGCACTTCTACAGCTACGCATGCTTGAAGACGTACCAGAGACGACACATAAGCGGAAGTACATGTCTGGACTTCTTGGACATTACTACGCTGAGGTGAATATGTTCAAGCCTGCTACTCTTGAAGATGCCATCTCCTTAGCTCACGACACTGAAGATAAGTTACGTGGAAGAGATCGACGACCACAGCCATTCCAAGCAAACGGTAATTATGGATCTAAACAATTCAATTCCAATTTCAGAAGGTTTAATCCAGGTCGTTTCTCATCACCACCTTTCCGTAAGAATTGGCCTAAACCACCCGCATTACCAACCACTGTCAATCCAAATCCTAAGCCTATCCAACAAGCAAATCCAAATATACCCAGACTACCAGCCATTGCAAATAATGTGACCAAAGCCAAGCCCATCGTATGCTACAAGTGTCACCAGCCAGGCCATCTCGCAGCAAATTGTCATTCAAAGAAGCCATCAGCACATATCAACTACCTTGGAGCTATGGACGAGGACGAGCATGAGGATATGCCGGATTTCACTGAAGAAGAAGATGATCCTACTACTACTTCCGACACTTTACCAGGTATGCCTACTTTACATTCATTGTTGACTATGAAATGTATGGTGCATGGAAAAGGAAGAACTGTATTGCATGATGACGGTAGTACGCATGATTTTATTTCAGCAAAATTGGTAAAGGAATTGAAATTGCATACAGTACCTACGCATTATCGCATAAAAGCTGCATTTTTAGGTACTAGGTACAATGGCACACAAGAAGTTCAAAATTTAGAAATTCAAATTGGTCCATATATTGAAAGAAGAAATTTCTTAGTTGTCCCATTACAGTCTAGCGACATTATACTGGGAATGCCATGGAGACACCAACATAATCCCAATATAGATTATTCCACACACACAATGAATATTAATTTTCAAGGAAAATCTATTACATTATTTGGTATGCATGCATCTCATATGTTTCCACTGCTTTCGCATACTCAAGCAAAACGTGCACTACGCAAGAATACTAAATCATATCTCATTTGGGTGAATGAATTGCACGCAAAAGAAACTCATATGCACCCTAGACATAAGGAATTTCTTGCATATTTTAAGGATTGTTTTGCAGAAGACCTACCACCAGGTTTACCTCCATCACGACCAGAAGACCATAAGATTGACCTAATACCTGGCACACAACCACCTTGCAAAGCCCCATATAGGCACAATCAAATAGAGCAAAAAGAAATCCAGACTCAAGTAGAAGAATTACTAAATAGAGGTTTAATTCGACCTAGCAGTTCCCCATTCGGTGCACCTGTGCTCTTAGTCAAGAAAAAGAATAATACTTATCGGATGTGTATTGACTACCGAGCATTAAACAAGATCACTGTAAAGAATAGGTATCCTATACCTAGAGTTGATGACCTTATGGACAAATTGCAAGGATCTTCTATATTTAGTAAAATTGACCTTAAATCTGGATATCATCAGGTGAGGTTAGATAGATCCGACATATTTAAGACTGCATTCAGGACACAGTTTGGCCATTACGAATTCTTAGTTATGCCATTCGGATTAACTAATGCACCTGCTACTTTCAGTAGAATGATGAACCGTATTTTTCTAAAATATCAATATTATGTGATTGTTTTCTTTGATGATATTTTAGTATTCAGTCAAAGTGAAAAAGAGCATTATGAGCATTTATCATTAGTTTTTCAATTACTGAAAGAAAATCAATTGTTTGCAAATCCTGACAAGAGTGAATTCTTTAAGACAGAAATAGAATATCTAGGTCATATTGTATCAGAAGAAGGAATAAAAGTTGATCCTAAGAAAATTGACGCAATATTGCATTGGCCTATTCCTAAAAATGTACATGAATTACGTTCATTCCTTGGTCTTGCTAGTTTCTATAGGAAGTTTGTACGTAATTTCTCATTACTTGCTTTACCACTGACCAAACTTCTTAAGAAAGGCATTGTTTATCAATGGACTGAAAACCAGCAGAAATCCTTTGATTTACTTAAACGTGCATTGACCAATGCCCCTGTCCTACAATTGCCTGACTTTAATAGACCATTCTTTCTAGTTGTGACCGATGCTAGCGGATCAGGAATAGGAGCCGTGTTAATGCAAGATAACCATCCAATAGCATATTCTAGTTCTAAGCTGAAACCCTCTGAGCTCAAATATTCCACCTACGACAAGGAACTCTTAGCAGTTGTTCAAGCATTGAAACAATGGAAGCATTATTTAATGGGTTCAGAATTCATGATAAAGACTGACCAGCAAAGCATTAGACATCTACTTAGCCAACCCCAAATTTCTGACCGCCATATCAAATGGGCTTCATTCATTCAAAGTTTCCATCCTATCATTCAATACCAACCTGGAAAAGAAAATGTAGTTGCCGATGCATTAAGTAGAAGACCTGCAATTCATAACATTTCTATCATATCTTTTGATTCTTTGATTGCTATGAAAGACACATATCACCAGGATATTACTTTTCATTCTGATTGGCAAAAATTAGTTCAAAATAATTTCATTCCTGTTGATTCATTGTCATATAATGATGGATTCATGTTCTTTGAAAAGAGACTGTGTGTTACTATTCCATTCCGATCTTTTGTTTTGAATGAAATTCATTGTCCCCCATATCAAGGTCATAGAGGTATCATTTCTACATTACGCATGTTAACTGAAGATTTTTATTGGCCGCATATGGATGCAGATGTGTCTAATTTTGTTTCTGAATGTCTGATTTGTCAAAGAATAAAGAGACATCATGGTAAACAATATGGGTTATTAATGCCTTTATCTATTCCATCTAAACCTTGGGAACATATATCTATGGATTTCATTACTGGCTTACCAAATACTAAATCTAACCATGACATGATTTGGACAATTGTAGATAGATTTAGTAAGCAAGCATATTTCATTGCATGTAAGAAAACTTTAACAGCATCACAAGCAGCACAGTTATTTTTGAAAACTATTTTTACTAACCATGGATTGCCGAAAGTGATTATTTCAGATAGAGATTCTAGATTTTGTAATAATTTCTGGATTACACTGTTTGCAAATCTAGGCACAAAGATTGATTTCTCATCTGCATTTCATCCAGAAACAAATGGACAAACAGAAGCCACAAATAGCACTATTCTAGATCTTTTACGTGCATACACTATCTCTAAACCTCAAATATGGGATACTCATTTACATTTATTACAGTTTGCTTACAATAATACACCGCACACATCTACAAAGAAAGCACCTTTTGAAGTTATTTATGGATATAGATTATCTACACCTGTTGCATCTTTGTCTAATAGAATACAAAGTGCCGATGATATTGCTGTTATGCATAACACTATTTTTTATGAGGTAAAGGATATGATTGCTAAAGCCCAACAATCATATACCAAACAAGCCAACAAGAAAAGACAAGCCATGAATTTCAAAGTTGATGATTATGTTTGGCTTAGAATAGAAAAGCGTAGACTGCAAAGTGTAGATAGACATCCAGTTGTCAAATTAGCCCCTAGATTCTACGGACCATTTAGAATCATTCATAAGATTAATGACAATGCATTCAAGTTAGAATTGCCATCTCATTGGAAAATTCATAATACCTTTCATATTAGTTTATTGAGACCATTTAGAGGACAATTACCTATCCACCCTGTATATGAAAACCCACCTTTACTAGAAGAAGAGACTGAAATCCTTGAACCAGAGGCCATCATAGACACTGATTACATGATCACTAGAACTGGCCGAAGGTACTCTAGATATCTCGTGAAATTTAAGAACCATCCTGTAGAGGAAGCACAATGGATGCACGCTAGAGACTTAAATGCTTTCCCCACTCTGTTAGCTCCACATTGAGCTAATAGCAATTGAGGTCAATTGCTATCCCACCCCGGGGGTATGATGCCAGGAGGCATATTCCACGGTGGATTCCGTGAGGTTTTACGGTGGATTCCGTAAACTTAGATGACCGGGGCTCATACGCAAAGAGGATTCTTTGTGCGAGAAGTTGATGGGGACGCCTGTCCTTTTCGGGCGTTTCATTAATTTAGTGTGTACATGGGTGATTCCATAGCGGGTGATTCCGCAAAATGCATATTAAATTAATAAACGTTTATGAGTTTAGAGTGCGCACTCGTAATAAATTAAGGTTAGGATTTATTTCTAACCAGCTGATTTATTTATGTAGCTGAAGACTGCTAGGTATTCACTTTTGTCGGTTTAATTGTGTTATTTTACTAACGATTGTGAATGCTTCAGTTGATGTGTAGAGATAGCAGCAGTGGCGGAGGAAAGCATTGGAGTCTAGCGGGTTTCCGATCTTTGGACTATATTTTGATAGGCGCCACGTCTATATTTTGATTATGTCTATAGAGACATCGACTATTTATTATTATTTTGTATGCGCTTATGCGCCTGGATATGTTATTTTTATTTGGACATTGAGATTGGGCGTGCCAGACTCTTTGGGCACCGTCCATTAGCTTTATTTTCCTATTTTTGGTAGAAAGCAAACTCAAAAGCTAAAAGCTTGTCATATTTTTGTAATTGGGCTATTTTTGAGCAAAAAGATTGAAAATATATATTAAATACATGCTTTGTGAAGCGCTCACACAAGGCATGGGGGAGATTCAACCCAATTTGTCTCTTGTCTCATGTCGTGCTTGTTTTTACATTGGTCTTTGTGCTAAAAAGTAGAGTGCTTTGTTCTTGGGGACCTTTGGGAATTCACTACGTGAGCTACCTGCGTCCGATCTGCGCACCAGTTATGGGCTATGGCCCTTAGTCCTTCTTGCAACAAAAATGAAAATTTAGTTGGTGTTCCTATTCATTTTTCCATTTTTATGTCCAAAAATATAATTTTCCCTTGATTTTCCATATTTTACGTGTTTTAGTGTATTATTTTGAGCCACAAGATGCATATTTTTCTGATTTTTTGATTATGATCAGCAAGTACTCATGGAAAACAGTAACATAAACAATTTTTAACCCACATGAACAACATTTTATTAATCAAAAGCCATGAAATCTCAAATTTCCTTTGAAAAAATTGAATTACCACTTATTTGCGTGTTTCGGGTTTCATGTCCATGGCTGCAAATCTGAAAATCAGCAGCACTTCATGTCCAGCACAATCACAAATCACCATTTCCAGCCCGTGGAGCAATCCGATCCATGCCGGACAAGCCTCCATCATTCTTTCTTCTTCCTTCTTCTTCCCACATGAATTCCCCCTTAGAAGAGGGAGAGAGAGGAGAGAGAAAGACTAGATTTCTATCTCAGCATTCAGGCCATCAATTGAGGAGCGAAGGACGGCTATAAGATCCACAGACAGGAGGGAATGAAGCCCCATAATCCATTAGGCAGGGTGTTTGTAACATCCATGATGCCCTCTCTCCATCGGCGCCCTCTGTTGATCACGTTTTTTCATCCCTCTTCATTCTCTCTCCACGTTTTTTGCTTCATAAGGTGCATAAAACTTTTTTTGGGGCGGGGGGGGGTCCAAACTCAAAAGGCATGCTCAAATTTGGCCTCCCAAGTGTCCACCTTTTCATATCTTGACCATTTTGTGGCCATTTCCCCGTTCGGACTCCGAATTGAGCTCTGAAAAATCCTGGGCGTCCGGCTTGGCATCCCGCATTGGCTAGTAACTCTTTCCAACCCGCACGATTGTCTGAAAAATTATGAAAAATCAACAAGTGTCGCTCGCGCACCTTTAAAGCACTTTGACGCTTAAAATCGTCCTAAATCGAGCCGCCGCCTTTGACATTGAATATCTTTTCCTTGATATTCATAATTTTTAGCTATTTTTAAGCACTTTCCGTCACCTAAATTCCGCTCTCATTGGCGACCATGGGATAGGGCGACTCAGCCCGTCGAATCCACGAACATATCTGCACATAAACAACCGAAGAAGCATCAAACTGATATAAAACAAATATATAATAAAACTCAGCACAATGCTTCCCCTACCCCTGGACAGAACCAATGCATGACATCCACAAGGAGTAGGTCTAGCATCATCTAATAAAAGATCTGAAGTGAGTCACTAACCAGCTGCTCCAACACAGCCAAACAAAAAAAAACCTATCAAAGAGGTTGCCCTAAGTGGTAGTCTGCACTACTTACCAACTAAAGACAACACAACTAGGAGCTCCTACAAGGCGAGGACTCCTATAGCCTGATCAAAGAGTATTTTCTTTCAGTACATGTCTTCTTTTAGGGTTTGTATTGGATGAACATACTTGGGCATGTAAAAAGGAGGGAGCTGAGCGTAGTGACCCAAGGAGAACAGGGCATCGGTCTGAGGACCTGTCTCGGCACCCAAGAACCTACCAAGCCCTCGCAAGGCGACACTTAATCCTTTTCTAACGCTCACTTTTATTTTTGCTCCAATCTTCCTTGTTTTGTCATTTTTTGTTCCAGCAAGAAGCCACCCCTAGGAATACAAGGTATCGGCCCCGGGTCTGATTCGTCCCCAGGAACCTACCATGCCTTCGCAAGGCAATGATCAACTGCTTATATATTTTCATTTCTTTTCTTTTCTTGGGATAGGGGTTAGAACCCCTTTTTACACACCTTCGTATTTATATTCATCTTTTAGGATGTACAGAGTTTCTTGGCATCATCATTATTAGCTTCTGGCAGGCTTCTCTAACTGCCTCACTACTAACAAGAACTCCTAGAACGGCTGCCTAGCAGGCTAGCAAAACAGGGCCACTAGGACTTCCTTCTAAAACAGGTCTTTCGATGCCTGACAATGTCTTTACAGGAGGCAATGACTACTCCGACCTCCCTCAAACATACTTAGCCTAAACCTCGGACTTCATGCCTTGGTTGCCGGTCCCCAACAAAAATGTATCCCCTTGACAAGTACAAATACACATATAACAGGAAAGAAAGGTACTCGTAAAGGAGAGGTATCACCTGGATTGGCCACAAGAAGCTCCCATCGTAGCAAAGGCTCCTCTAGGCTCCACAAAATTCCACGAACACGAAACCTGTCCAGCACAACACGTAAAACAAAACCCCGATTAAACGCACCCGCACTAGACAGGGAAATGGCCCTCTTGGCCTAATGAAATCAAACACTTCACTACAAAACTGAATCGGCCCTTGTGGCCTAATGAAATCAAACAATACTACGCATAACATCCTCCTGGAAACAACTATGATAGGCATCAAAGTATACCATGCCCAGGGGAACAGAGGCTCGTAGCCCTAAACTAGGTGCATTAAATTATGACCCATCCCTCCTGCGTATATCGCAAGAGGTGTTCGCATCACATGTCGTCTAATCAGTCTGTGGGTCCAAGATAATAAAGGTAGATGAGTCTCGCTTACCCTCTGCATCACCCAGATCAACCATCGTCTGCCAAAGAGGGCATGTTCAGAAAGCATACCCCACAAACGACCAGGTCTTGTCTCACCATCAATAGATATATCGGGACAAGGGCCACAATTAAAGAAGAGTTCTTCTTCATACGCAAAATTAGCCAAAGAATCGGCAAACTGATTCCAATGCCGTGGAATCAGCTGAAAAGACACTCTATCAAATTCGTCCAGTAGGGCTATGGCAGTATGATGGTACATGCAAAGGATGGGGTTTCGTACCATGTACGTCCCATTGAGTTGATTTAAAACCAACTGAGAGTCCCCTTTCACCAATAACTGGCGGATACCACCCTCCTTTGCAATATTTAAACCCATTATCAGGGCTTTGTATTCTGCCATATTATTGGTAAAATTCACCCCAAGATAAGCAGCTAACCTCATGACAATGCGTCGTCGGGGGTCTTGGATGACAACTCCTACACTTCCTTTTTTGCATGCACCCCTGGACGCCCCATCAAAGTATAAGGTGTACGTCCATAAAGGGTTTACATATCCCGCCATCCGGAACTCCACTCGTAATTATGGTAATCGAAATTCAGCATATTCAACGGGTGGACTGTAGGCTCCATCCCTCCATCATCATTGAATTCAACAAGGATGCTCGTCAAAATTTGTAGGCAGTGATGGCAGAAGACCTTGATCTCCCAAATAAATGTCTCGCCTTCTTGCTCAACCACCTTGTATTCTTTGCTCCACCAAATGAGCTTTCCCTGATGATACCTCTGTTCCAAATATGGGTGTTCTAAATAAGGGATCAGACGACCCATCAACCTCTATCACGATTTCCTTGCAGATGTTTGATCGATCTCGCCTAGACCTGCAAGGCAGTCATAGCATTAGTGCAATCAGAAATAATAAGGTTTAATCTTATTAAGATTAACCTTATTTTTAAATTCTATCCCCTCAAGGTCAGCTAACAAGACTGTGGATTTATTCTTTCCTATTCTAACGATCCTATAGGGCCCATCCCATTTGGGCTCTAGCTTGCCTAGAAATAATTCACGTCGTGCATCATAATACAGAACAAGCTATCCTTTCTTGAAGGTGTATTTCTTGGCTTTGAGGTCGTGTAGCTGCTTCATTTGGCGCTTCGCCACTTCTTGGTGCAATAAGCTCTGCAGCTTAAGCTCATCTAAATGTGCCAGTGTCGTCAAGCGCTCAAAAAGTGCGTCTTCATCGCTCAAAGAATGATTGATGGCAAACCGAATAGTCAGCAGCTCAATTTCTAAAGGCAAGACACACTCCTCCCCATATACTAACTTGAACGGGATATGGCCAGTGGCTCGTTTGAAGGTCTTATTATAAGCCCACACTGCCACGTATAACTTTTTATCCCAATCCCATTTCTTTTCCGACACAATTTTGGACAGGATGCCCACAAGCTGCTTGTTGGTGCTTTCAACTTGCCCATTGGCTTGCGGATTATATGGGGTTGTCTTGTTATGCTTGATTTGCCACATCTCTATCAAACCTTTAATCACCTTATTCAGGAAATGGGTTCCGCGGTCCGACACTAATTCTTTCGGCGGACCAAACCGGCATATTATCTGCTCTAAAAGGAAACTAGCGGTTTCTTTAGCATCATCTTTCCTTGTTGCACGTGCTTCTGACCACTTTGTGAAGTAGTCAGTTGCTACAATGATGTACCTCTTTTGTGTAGTCGATGACGGAGTAATAGGACCCACAAAGTCTATTCCCCACTTCTCAAATGGAAGTATCGCCATAATAGGGGTGAGTGGTCATTTTCTATTCTCTCGACTATCATGTCGTTGGCAAATATCGCATCTCTTAACATACGCAAATGCATCCTGGAAGATGGCAGGCCACCAATAACCTGCTCTTAAAGCCTTTTGTGCTGTAAGCCGTCCAGCAAAATGGCCACCGCAAGCAGAATCATGGCACTCTTCCAAAATGAATGGCACCTCGTCAGGCATCACACACCGGCGATAGATATCATCAACCCCTTGCCGATATAATGTACCTGCGATCAAAGCAAACTTTAATGCTTGCTGCTTAATTTTCCTTCTCTCAGCTTTAGATAATTCGGATCCTGCCTCTCCTGTTGATAAATAATGTGTTATTGCAGCATACCAGGAGGGAATAGATGCTGTATCTATTTTAAATAACAACTCCATGTCACTACCTTCAGCCACAGATTCTTTCGGCTCCCCAAAGTCCACAAGACATTCCACGATGCCTTGCAACCTTGGTGGCTTACTCCTGATTTCATAATCAAATTCCTGCAAAGTGATCAACCACTTTGCTAGACGATCAGGCGGCTGTAGCTTATTCATCTATAATCGAAGTCCCTCCGCCTTCGTATAAAGCACGACTTTCTCATAGAGAATATAATGCCTAAATTTCTTGGTCCCAAAGACCATCGCTAGACACAACTTCTCCATGTAGGTATAATTGATTTCGGATACCCCCAGCTTTCGACTAGCAAAAGCAATCGGGTGGTACCACTTCTCTTCCCAAATTTGGGCTAAACAACAGCTGATACTATACATGGTGGCTGCTGAAAATATATAGAACACCTCACATCTTTTAGGTGCTTTTAAAACGGGCGCTCTTGCTAGCTCTTGTTTCACATCCTCGAATGCTACCTTACAAGGGTCACCCCATACAAACGAACAGCTAAAGGACAATAAATTTGTAAGCGGCAAAATTCTTTCTGCTAAGGCGTTGATGAATCTACGGTAGTAACCAACCGAAGACAAAAAGCCATGAACTTCTTTCGGAGTGCGTAGTGGACCCATGGCAACTATAACTTTAACCTTCTTGGGGTCTGTCGCAATTCCTACCAAACTGACCACATGACCCAGCAATAGCCCATAAGGTACTCCAAAAACACACTTCCGTGGGTTTAGGGCGATGCAAAATTGTCTACAGCACTCGAAGCATTTTCTTAAAATGATCAACTGCCTTCCTCTCACGGTGGCGGCCCCTAAGTCATCAATAAACACCTTCAAATCTTAAGGGGATATGTTACCGAATGTCTTATCTGCTGTTCGTTGCCACGAACCAGGTGCATTGCATAAACCAAAGGCCATCACATGGTATGCAAAAGTACCAAATACAGTGATAAAAGTTGTTTTCAACTTGTCCTCTTCTGCAATTGCCATTTGGTTGTATCCTGCAAAGCAATCCATAAACGAATATATCTCCCTACCCGCTAATTGATCCAAAATCTGGTCAATAAATGGCAACGGGTAGTAGTCCTTAACTGTCTGCTTATTCAGCTCCCTAAAGTCTACACATAATCGGATTTGATTATTCTTCTTCTTTCTTATCACAATCGGCGAACACCATTCCGTGTGTTGCACAGGAAAAATCAAACCCGCTTTTTGAAGCTTCTGTAACTCTTCAAACAGCCCGTCCCTTAGTTCGAAAGGCATACGCCTTACTTTCTACCGTACAGGACGACTGCCCTCTTTCAACGGAATTGTATGAACAGCAAGACTAGGAGGAATGCCTCTCAACTCATCATAACTCTAGGAAAAGATATCACGGAATTCTTGGATCAAGGCCACATAGTCCTCCCTTTTTGCTGTGCTGAGCATAGAACCTAATTTGATTGGCCGCAAATCATCAGGCGTACCAAGGTCTAGCTCGATAACATCTGCATCTCTTATACGATCTTGGCCCTCTATCAGTTCGTTCAAAGTGATCTGATAGATGTCTTCCGTGGTGGATCCCTCTTTGGACTCATCACTCGATGATGTCTCACTGGCAGATAAATCTTCTAATGTCTTCAATTCTGTAGAAGATAGAGGAGCTCTCTCACTCTGCGGGGACTCAGGATAAGCATCAACCACCACACGCTGGGCATCTCTGCCGAATATTAGCCGACCGGCGGGTATATCCACTTGGCAGTCCGCTTGCAAGATCCAAGGTCGTCCGAGTAATACTTGGTAACTTGGATGGCCTGCAAAACGAATCACCCTAAAGTCCAACAGGCATTCTACATTTGCAACAGTGACATGGACCTTAGTAATGCAGCCTTCCGGCTGTCTCAAACTATCATCTGCCATTCTGAGAATTGTGGAGGTATCTTTCCGGATCGCAAGACCCAACCTTTCCATTAGTTCAGAATTCATAATGTTAACAGATGATCCCGTGTCGACAATGGCATAATTACTAATATCCCATCGACATAGGCTGCAACCCTTGGGCAATGCTTCTCAGCATGCTCGAACCAGTCATCACCAACTAGCGCAATAGCCAAAGGTTCTACGATATACCCGGTACGTAGGATCTTTCTAAATTCCTTGCGTACTCCTGGGGAAAGCTTAATAAGCTGTAAAAGATTCACATCCGGCTTGACTTCGCAAAGAGAGCTCACCAAATCGAATTCATGATAGTTTGATAGAGCTCGCTTTTCACGCCACAAACCATCCGCTCTTTAGGTCGCTGAACTAGCTTTATTGCCTCTTTTTTAACTTTCACCTTCTTCTTTGGTGGTTTCTTATCGGCTTTACTTTCTACGGGCTTCAAAGGTCCCCCTTCCATGGCAGGATCCAAAAATTGCGTTCCTTTGTCGCCTTGTTTAGGGTTTTCGTCGATAGGCTTATCCTTGTCGGCTTCTCTACCCTTTTGACCTCTTGTAAGAACAGCACGCAGATTAGAGGTTTCAGCATCATTAACGCGTACAACCTCAATCAAACTAACCCCACTACCACTAGGTAGCTCCTCCACTGTAGTCTTTGGTCGTTGAAGTATTTGTTTAGGCCCATCTTCTCGCTGGGAATCATTTCCTTGGGCACGATGATTAACAGGCCCTGGCTGCCGACTACCACGCTGGAGGAAACTGATCTTACTCCAGCAAGTAGCTGCTAAATGGCTGGATTTTCCACAAATGTCGCACTTAACATTTGGGAAATTTCTTGGATAATGTTGCCCACCACACCATTTGCAACTAAACCTCGAAGGTGCACCCTCCTCTGGGTATCTACTTCCTATCAAATTTTGTTGTTTTTTAAGGAAGTTGACATCAACGGCTATTTGTCGATACTGCTCCGTAATCATGTCAGTATAATGCTTCATCATGTCCTTAACCTCGCCAAGAACATTGGAAGCACTCGACTCATAGCCTTGGTCATTACCATGTCGTTCCATCGGCCTAACAATTCGATTAGGCATTGGTTGTTGAGCCACAGGCATGGTGTTAGAATTGACCACCTGGCCTCCACCATTTGGAGCCATTTGACTGCCCGTAGGCATAGACATGCTAGGGGGAGCTGGTAATAAAGGGACATTCTGCATCATGTTCCCTCTCCCATTAGGGTTAGCCATTGCTATCCCTTGGCCACTACTGCGATTGGCCATTGCCATATTGTTTCCCAATACTAAACCCATATTCGAATTGCCTTGAGAAGCATAGGCTGCTTGTAGTCGGGATTCCACCTCTTGTGCTCGTGTAATGGCAGTATATCTATATCCCCCAAGGGGACACTACTCAACTGCAATTGGATATTAAAGTCCAAACCATGTAGGAAATATTGCAATTGGGCAGCTGCGGGGATAGGAATAGAGGTGTCCAACTTACGGAAAACCTCTTTTATTTTCTTCGCATAAGCACAAATATCCTCGTGTGGTTCTTGGCGGGTCACGTTGAGTACACGCAACCAATATTGCCCACCCCTTTCAGGGGCAAACTCCCTTCGAAAAGCTCCATAAAATGAATCAATATTCAATATGGTTCTGGCTTCTAAACCATGATATCATATAGCAACTCTTCCTTTGAGAGTCATATTGAAGAACATCATTAAATGTCCTTCTTCTTGAATGTGACAGTTAAACATCAGCTTTTGAAACTCCCTAATGTGGAGTTCCGCATCTTCCTCAACTAACCCATTAAAAATGGGTAGCGGGTAACCTAGAGGCGGCAAATCCGTCGTTCCTGCTGGAATTGCAATAGGCTGCACCATGACGAGGATTGGATTTGCACTAGGAATAGGGGACGGTGGGGTTACACCTCCCGTACTTGATGTAGACTGGCTTATGGCAGAAAGGGGAGCACTAGAGCTTCCACCTTCTCCTAACTTACTGCTTGTGGCCCCAAGACCACTAGATCCACTCCCTCGTAAGAGTTCATCCCCACTACGCCTAGGGGAATATCTCCTAAAAATTTCAGCACGTCGCCTAGCTCTTTCGTCTCTTTCTTGCTTTTGGATTTCTGCTAGACGATGCTTATCGCTAAATAATGGATCAATCACAGTATCCTTCGGCATAAACTGCTAGTTGGTCCCTAGACAACCAGGATTCGAGGACCACCACTTTTAAGCGGCTCCCGGCAGACACACCACTGATGGAACCTAGAACGGGCCGGCACTGGCTCGTGCACTAGCCGGACCTCTATCTCACGCGCTCAACAACCCCACGGCCTCGCGGCCAGGAGTGCTAATGACACATACATTGCCTTCCTAAATGTCTTGCGTTTGTATTACGTCATTTGTAGTCCACTCTTCTCTCACCCACTACTCCTCAGAGGGAATCCCTTACATATTGCCTAATGGCACGAAGCACAGACATAGGGGGTCCTCCAACGGCTGAATGCCGCCACCCCTCTGCGACTCTCCTACACCTTGGGGATTGGCCTCTCGATGCATCGCTCAACATATAAACATTTCGCACAAAATCCACTCAAGGTACCATTTAATCGTATACAGGAATGTACAATTGTCCTTACTCCTCTTTCCCCTAGATCCCACAACTAGCTTATGGCTTAGGGTGCCCTGTCTCTCACTCAACGTGGGTCAATGTCCTAATGAAAACAATTGTTGTGCATCCAGGATTTCTAATACCTTTAAATATTTCCATGATTTATGCATATTGTGGATGCCAAGTGCTCAAACAATTATGAAATCGATATTGTGCACATGTGAAAAACATCCTTTCAATGATTTTCAACTACCGTTCTTATGCGGCGTTGCACGAACCTAGCACCAAGGGAACCCTCGTGCTACTAGGCCCTTATTTTATAATTATTCACCGACCTATATGGCATGCGAACAAAAAAAACAATCTTTTCATCATTTTACTCCACATTTAGACACACTTTAACCACTCTACCTAGTGCGCAGATCGGTCGTAGTATGCTCACGTAGTGAATCCGGGAAGGTCCCCAAGAACAATGAACTCTACCTTTTTGCAAAAAAAACAATGTAAAAGCATGAACGACAAGAAGCAAGAGACCAATTGGGTCCAATCTCCCCCCATGCCTTGTGTGAGCGCTTCACAAAGCATGTATTTTATGTATATTTCCATCTTCATGCTCAATAATAGCCCAATTTACAAAAATATGACAAGATTTTAGCTTTTGAGTTTGCTTTCTACAAAAATAGAAAATAAAGCTAATGCACGGTGCCCATAGAGTCTGGCACGCCCAATCTCAATGTCCCAAATAGAAATAATATATCTGTGCGCATAGGCGCATACAAAATAATAATCAATAATCAATGTCTCAATAGACATAACAAAATATAGGCGTGGCGCCTATCAAAATATAATCCAAAGGTCGAATACTTGCTAGACTCCAATGCTTTCCTCCGTCACTGCTGCTATCTCTACACATCAACTGAAGCATTCACAATCGTTAGTAAAATAATACAATTAAACCGACAAAAGTGAATACCTAGCAGTCTTTAGCTACATAAATAAATCAACTGGTTAGAAATAAATCCTAACCTTAATTTATTACGAGTGCGCACTCTAAACTCATAAACGTTTATTAATTTAACATGTATTTTGCGGAATCACCCGCTATGGAATCACCCATGTACACACTAAATTAATGAAACGCTCGAAAAGGACACGCGTCCCCATCAACTTCTCACACAAAGAATCCTCTTTGTGTATGAGCTCCGGTCATCTAAGTTTATGGAATCCACCGTAAAACCTCACGGAATCCACCGTGGCACGGAACCCACCGTGGAATATGCCTGCTGGCATCATACCCCCGGGGTGGGATAGCAATTGACCTCAATTGCTATTAGCTCAATGTGGAGCTAACAGAGTGGGGAAAGCATTTAAGTCTCTAGCGTGCATCCATTGTGCTTCCTCTACAGGATGGTTCTTAAATTTTACTAGATATCTAGAATACCTTCGGCCAGTTCTAGTTGTCATATAGTCAGTGTCTATGATGGCTTCTAGTTCAAGTATTTCAGTCTCTTCCTCTAATAAAGGTGGGTTTTCATAAACAGGGTGGATAGGTAATTGGCCTCTAAATGGTCTCAATAAACTAATGTGAAATATATTGTGAATTTTCCAATGAGATGGTAATTCTAATTTAAATGCATTACCATTAATCTTATGAATGATTCTAAATGGTCCATAAAATCTAGGAGCTAATTTGACAACTAGATGTCTATCTACACTTTGCAGTCTACGTTTTTCTATTCTAAGCAAAACATAATCATCAACTTTGAAATTCATGGCTTGTCTTTTCTTGTTAGCTTGTTTGGTATATGATTGTTGGGCTTTAGCAATCATATCCTTAACCTCATCAAAAATACTGTTATGCATACTAGCAATATCATCAGCACTCTGAATTCTATTAGACAACGATGAAACAAGTGTAGATAATCTATATCCATAAATGACTTCAGAAGGTGCTTTCTTTGTAGATGTATGCGGTGTATTGTTGTATGCAAACTGTAATAAATGCAAGTGAGTATCCCATGTCTGAAGTTTAGAGATAGTATATGCACGTAAAAGATCTAGAATGGTGCTGTTTGTGGCTTCTGTTTGTCCATTTGTTTCTGGATGAAATGCAGATGAGAAATCAATCTTTGTGCCTAGATTTGCAAATAGTGTAATCCAAAAATTGTTACAAAATCTAGAATCACGATCTAAAATAATCACTTTTGGCAATCCATGGTTAGTAAAAACAGTTTTCAAAAATAACTGTGCTGCCTGTGATGCTGTTAAAGTTTTCTTACATGGAATGAAATATGCTTGCTTACTAAATCTATCTACAACTGTCCAAATCATATCATGATTAGATTTAGTATTTGGTAAACCAGTAATGAAATCCATACTGTTTACCATGATGTCTCTTTATTCTTTGACAAATCAAACATTCAGAAACGAAATTAGATACATCTGCATCCATATGCGGCCAATAAAAATCTTCAATTAACATACGTAATGTAGATATGATACCTCTATGACCTTGATATGGAGGACAATGAATTTCATTCAAAAGAAAAGATCGGAATGGAATAGTAACACACAGTCTCTTTTCAAAAAACATAAATCCATCATTATATGACAATGAATCAACAGGAATGAAATTGTTTTGAACTAATTTTTGCCAATCAGAATGAAAAGTAATATCCTGGTGATATGTATCTTTCATAGCAATCAAAGAATCAAAGGATATAACAGAAATATTATGAATTGCAGGTCTTCTACTCAATGCATCAGCAACTACATTTTCTTTTCCAGGTTGGTATTGAATGATAGGATGAAAACTTTGAATGAAGGAAGCCCATTTGATATGACGGTCAGAAATTTGGGGTTGGCTAAGTAAATGTCTAATGCTTTGCTGGTCGGTTTTTATCATGAATTCTGAACCCATTAAATAGTGTTTCCACTGTTTTAATGCTTGTACAACTGCTAATAGTTCTTTGTCATAAGTGGAATATTTCAGCTCAGAGGGTTTCAGCTTAGAACTAGAATATGCTATTGGATGATTGTCTTGCATTACTACGGCTCCTATTCCTGATCCGCTAGCATCGGTCACAACTAGAAAGGATGGTCTACTAAAGTCAGGCAACTGTAAAACAGGGGCATTGGTTAATGCACGTTTTAGTAAGTCAAAATATTTCTGCTGAGTTTCAGTCCATTGATAAACAATTCCTTTCTTGAGAAGTTTTGTTAATGGTAAAGCAAGTAATGAAAAATTACGTACAAACTTCCTATAGAAACTAGCAAGACCAAGGAATGAGCGTAACTCATGCACGTTTTTAGGAATAGGCCAATGAAATATTGCATTAATTTTCTTAGGATCAACTTTAATTCCTTCTTTTGATACAATATAACCTAAATACTCAATTTCTGTCTTAAAGAATTCACTCTTTTTAGGATTTGCAAACAATTGATTTTCTTTCAGTAATTGAAAAACTAATGATAAATGCTCATAATGCTCTTTTTCACTTTGACTAAACACCAAAATATGATCAAAGAAAACAATCACACAGTACTGATATTTCAAAAAGATACGGTTCATCATTCTACTGAAAGTGGCAGGTGCATTAGTCAATCCGAATTCCATGACTAAGAATTCGTAATGGCCAAACTGTGTTCTGAATGCAGTCTTAAATATGTCAGATTTATCTAGCCTTACCTGATGATATCCAGACTTAAGGTCAATTTTACTAAATATAGAAGATCCTTGCAGTTTGTCCATAAGGTCATCAACTCTAGGTATAGGATATCTATTCTTTACAGTGATCTTATTTAAAGCTCGGTAGTCAATACACATACGATAGGTATTATTCTTTTTCTTAACTAAGAGTACAGGTGCACCGAATGGAGAACTGCTAGGTCGAATTAAGCCTCTATTTAGTAATTCTTCAACTTGACTCTGGATTTCTTTTTTCTCTATTTGATTGTGCCTATATGGTGCTTTGCAAGGCGGTTGTGTGCCAGGGATTAAATCAATCTTATGGTCTTCTGGACGTGAAGGAGGTAAACCTGGTGGTAGGTCTTCTGCAAAACAGTCCTTAAAATATGCAAGAAATTCCTTATGCCTAGGGTGCATATGATTTTCCTTTGCTTGCAATTCATTCACCCAAATGAGATATGATTTAGTACTCTTGCGTAATGCACGTTTTGCTTGAGTATGCGAAAGCAGTGGAAAAATACTAGATGCATGTATACCATATAATGTAATAGATTTTCCTTGAAAATTAATATTCATTGTGTGTGTGGAATAATCTATATTTGGATTATGCTGGTGTCTCCAAGGCATTCCTAAAATAATGTCACTCGATTGTAATGGAACAACTAAGAAATTTCTTTTTTCAATGTATGAACCAATTTGAATCTCTAAATCTTGAACTTCTTGTGTGCCATTGTACCTAGTGCCTAAAAATGCAGCTTTTATTCGATAATGCGTTGGTACAGTCTCTAATTTCAATTCCTTTACCAATTTTGCTGAAATAAAGTCATGAGTACTACTGTCATCATGCAAGATAGTTCTTTCCTTTCCATGCACCAAACATTTCATAGTCAATAATGAATGTGGAGTAGGCATACCTGGTAAAGTGTCGGAAGTAGTAGTAGTATCATCCTCATCTTCAGTGAAATCAGGCATATCCTCATGCTCATCTTCGTCCATGGCTCCAAGATAGTTGATATGTGCTGGTGGCTTCTTTGAATGACAATTTGCTGCGAGATGCCCCGGCTGGTGACACTTATAGCATACTATTGGCTTGGCTTTGGTTGCATTATTTGCAATGGCTGGAAGTCTGGGTACATTTGGATTTGCTTGTGGAATAGGCTTAGGATTTGGATTGACATTGGATGGTAATGCAGGTGGTTTAGCCCAATTCTTGCGGAAAGATGGTGAAGAGAAACGACCTGGATTAAACCTTCTAAAATTGGAATTGAATTGTTTAAATCCATAATTACCATTGGCTTGGAATTGCTGTGGTCGTCTGTCCCTTCCGCGTAACTTATCTTCAGTGTCGTGAGCTAGTGAGATGGCGTCTTCAAGGGTAGCAGGCTTGAACATGTTCACTTCAGCGTAGTAATGTCCAAGAAGTCCAGACATATACTTCTGCTTATGTGTCGTCTCTGGTACGTCTTCAAGCATGCGTAGCTGTAGGAGTGCATTCCAAAAACGCTCTGTATACTGTGGAATAGGTTCACGATCCCGTTGTTGAAGTAAATCCCATTGCTTGATAGCCTTCTCATGAAATTGCGGTGGAAGGAAATTCTGCATGAACTTCTTCTTGAAATCTTCCCAAGTAGCAGGATATTCTATGCTCTTGCATACTACAGTCCACCAAAGTGATGCTCTGTCTATCAAATGATTAGTAACACATTTGATTTTATCTTTTGCTGGATAGGTTTCCTCATGGAAATAGTCATCAAACTGGCTAATGAATGATAAAATAGTCTTTCCTTCTCGTATGCCATTGAAAGTGCGAAATTTGAAACTTCGTTTACTTATCTTGGATTCCTTGCGAATGGTTTGTGCTTCAAGAGTGGCGTCGATGGTACGTCGAATCAAATCTTCAGCTTGAGGTTCTTCTTTGTCGGTGGATGCTCTTTGTAATTTTGTCAATTGCGCTTGCAATGCTTGCCTAGCCCTTCGTTCTTCTTCCAATTGCAGCATGATTAGATCCAACTTTTATTCCATGGTAGACTCAGGTAAGTCGTCTTCAGCCATAGGATCATCCATATGTGGAGTCGTCATCCTGTAAAACTCAATAAACCTTTCTCACTCAAAATCAGGTTAGCGGGATGAGCGTAGCTCAAATTTGGGGTTACAAGGCTATGTATTTTTGGGTAATTCTTTCTCAATTTTTAGAAAATTTGCAATATTTCCGTCTTCGTTTGCTGAAAATACTTCAGTGAACCTGTAGATAGGTAGAATACCTTGCCACGAATAACTTTCCAGTTCAGAGTTTTTGCACAGGAACAGCCCTTCTAGGAGTTTTGAGCACTAGTCAGTTATGACTCTAGTTGACTAGTCTGACTTGCAGAGTTGCAGACTTAGCCGACTTGCAGACTTACAGAACTTAGGCCAACTTGATGAACTTACAGGACTTGATTCCAATCGACTTGTAGAACTTGACTTCTGGTGCGCAGGACCCGGAGTTTGGTGACTTTCTTGCCCTGTGTGACTTGCAGAACCTTGCTTTGACTTAAGAGATTAAGCTTAAAAAGCTTAATGTGGCCTCGACTGATTTCGTGGGGGAGGGCCGTTTTGTTGACGACGCGTGATTTTTGGAATCTCCTCAGATACCATGATGTTAGATTTGAAGCAATTGAGCTTCTTCTCCAAGCTTATAAACTCTTAAGTTCAACTTTGAAAAAAAGGAAGATATGGATTTTCTCACTGTATAACCACGACTTGATGAAGGCGATGAATGCGTGGTCCTCCGCCTACACAGCCTGGTCCTTCGCGATCTGACAGTAGAAATAGGGGTTCTTGATCGCCAGAAGTCTGCCTGTATCGACAGTTCGCGACGAGATTGACTATAGAGCCCGATCGTTCCTGGAGCTCCGCCTTCGCTCGAGATGGGTAGCGATTGGAAGCTCTTGATCTCAGCTCCGCTCTGATACCACTAGTGCGCAGATCGGTCGCAGTATGCTCACGTAGTGAATCCCGGAAGGTCCCCAAGAACAATGAACTCTACCTTTTTGCACAAAAAACAATGTAAAAGCATGAACGACAAGAAGCAAGAGACCAATTGGGTTCAATCTCCCCCCATGCCTTGTGTGAGCGCTTCACAAAGCATGTATTTTATGTATATTTCCATCTTCATGCTCAATAATAGCCCAATTTACAAAAATATGACAAGCTTTTAGCTTTTGAGTTTTCTTTCTACAAAAATAGGAAATAAAGCTAATGGACGGTGCCCATAGAGTCTGGCACGCCCAATCTCAATGTCCCAAATAGAAATAATATATCCGTGCGCATAGGCGCATACAAAATAATAATCAATAATCGATGTCTCAATAGACATAACAAAATATAGGCGTGGCGCCTATCAAAATATAATCCAAAGGTCGAATACTCGCTAGACTCCAATGCTTTCCTCCTTCACTGCTGCTATCTCTACACATCAACTAAAGCATTCACAATCGTTAGTAAAATAATACAATTAAACCGACAAAAGTGAATACCTAGCAGTCTTCAGCTACATAAATAAATCAACTGGTTAGAAATAAATCCTAACCTTAATTTATTACGAGTGCGCACTCTAAACTCATAAACGTTTATTAATTTAACATGTATTTTGCGGAATCACCCGCTATGGAATCACCCATGTACACACCAAATTAATGAAACGCCCGAAAAGGACAGGCGTCCCCATCAACTTCTCACACAAAGAATCCTCTTTGTGTATGAGCCCCGGTCATCTAAGTTTACGGAATCCACCGTAAAACCTCACGGAATCCACCGTGGCACGGAATCCACCGTGGCACGGAATCCACCGTGGAATATGCCTCCTGGCATCACTACCCTCCCATCGATCAAATGTTGCATTGTTGTATAGATTTATAGGACATTTTGCCATCATTTTATGTGTAAAAAGTGGAAAAAACACACTAGAACTCATCTACTAACACCTCTGTGCCTATCAGAAGGACATAAGCACATCAATTCATGAGAATTACATCACCATATTGATCAGCTATGGTGACCTTTTGGCTGCTGTACAGGCTTTTAACTTCTTGCCATGTAAAACCAAAACTGTCTTTTTGTGGACTGCTGTCCACTGGGAGAGGGACTTTTCTTTGTGGCAAAGGCAAAGGAGGAGCCACTAGGCATCGTGCAAAAGCCTTCCAAAGCATCTTCACAACAAAAGGTCGATTTGAAGTGCCAGCTCTGCAAGATTACAACTCCGAAAGATGAATTTGTTAAAAATACTTTTCATAATAAAAATAACCAAGAATGTCAACTTATCATTAGAAAATGACCCATACAACTACATAAAGAAAAAGAAAAAGAATATCATTGGAGTTTCTCCATTAAAAAAATAGAAGTTTAGGAGAAAAAAACCCTTCTTGAAGTTTATCCTGGGCTAGATTCCAAGGGGGAGAAAAATCTGAGAAATAATTGGAAGATATGGTCACTTACACTAAGTCTAGCCACTTGCAGATTCCTTCCTTGCTGATCTTGAGGATTTGTCTGACAATGAAGCTCCAGCAATGGTAATGTTTTCATGTCTTTATGTGCTACACGATTCTTAACACTTTTAATATTAGGGCTTTCCTTGCCTTTCCTCTACCCTAATCAACATGCTTGCATTGTTAGGATGATGGAGACATTGGGGAAGAAGAAGATGATATGGATGATGAAATGGCTGATGTTGAAGCCCTCAACTATGATGATCTGGACTCAGTTGCAAAGCTGCAAAAGAGTCAACGTTATCGAGAAATCATGATGGTACATAACAATATCTATAGCTTTCATATTTTTCACTTACATAAATTGACAATTTTATCTAGAGAGCATATTAATACACGCATAAATGGTTAATTGCTACATATGATTTGTAGTTAGATTAATCAAGATTATAATTCATAAGATCATGATGGAAATAGTTGTAGGAGGATATTGTATGAAATGAGTAAAAGACTATATACACACTTGAGATTAATAAAATAACTCGATATATTATCAACGTGATAAGTTTAAGGCTGATTAACGCTTGCTATGAAAAGTGAATGTCTATTTAAAGGTCTTGTAAATCATCTCATTAAATTATTGTTGCAATATTTTTTCTAAAGAAAATTCTCTTATGTTGGGTAAGTTATCCCTAAATGGGAAATTCATGTCTTACTTAACATGTTTTAAGAGATGTACTCAATACTGCTTTATGGGGAGGAGAATCCTCATTAGAATGTAAGGTTACCTTAGGATAAGGTCTTCCTTGGCTATGGAAGATGTGAACTGCATGATGGTGTGATTGTCATTGTTTGAAAGGATTGTTTGTGTTTGCTAGAATCTAGATCTCTGATTAAAAACATTGATAAACAGGATAAAAGGAAAGATCATGCTAGGCTACCCCCAAGCTAACTGTGAGACCCTACTCCAAGGGGGTCGTGGTTATCGCTCTGAGAGGCTTAGACCGGCTTTGTTGTAGCGAAAGGTCTATCCGTAGGGATAGCCTCAAGCAGTAGGAAATGTGGGTGCCAAGAGGGTCTCTAGCGAAATGTGGGTGCCAAGAGGGTCTCTAGCTGTAAATTATATATTACTCCTAGAATCCGATGAGCCCCTTCCTAGCCCAGGATGGGATCATGTAACCCTAAATACTAGTTACAAGGGTGGAAACTTGGTGGGCAGAATACCCTCATGGAATTTTGTATATCTTTTGTAGGGTCGAAAAGATGGAAATTATAATAAACTTCCAATATAATAAAGAATTTTGTTTTAAAGGGTTGTTCGAATTGTATGTGTATCCGTGAGATAAATTACGTGAAGGAACCTGTGATTTAATAGACTAATTAAGGAAGATCGTTGTATATGTTCCAATAAATGTGTTGTAGGTAAGGTAATTTAAAAACTAAATATGATTTTGTCATCAAAGGGAAGCAGGTGGGTGGGTCTCGTCCAATGATAGGGTGGGCTTGATTAGCTAGGAGCTTTTCTAAATTAGTGATAGAAATAGGAAGACCATAAATTGACCAACTAGTCATTAGGTAGAACCGACTTGCATTGTTTTAGGGGGCTAGAATGGGCTTTTGCCTCATGGGCAAGAGGGTTGATGTACCACACTCCCCTCCGTCTCCCATTCTCTTTGAACCAAGTGCAATGGCAAGTGTGCTTTAAATCGAGTAATCCTATAGAAGTGGAAACTCAAAATTATTGATGCTCGTTGGCTGCTAGGAGACCCATCTGATTTTAGGAACCCAAAAATTCAGGTTGGTCCCAGTAGGTTCATCGATCGGACCACTTCGATTGTGATGTAGACTCAGTGGGGTCTAAGTGACAAACCCTGTGATGTTCCAAGGGAGTGCCGAGTGGCATCATTTGGAAAACCTACTAATTGTTCAAGATTTAGAGGGAGAAAGAGAGACAAAGACATGGAGATGTAACAAAAAGTAGTGAACTCTCTTGTTCTCTTCTTCTCATTCTTCCATAATGCTTACTAAAGTATAATTACACATAATTGATAAACACACCAGGTCACTAACTGACTGTACCACTAACTGTGGTTGAGTCTGACTGACTCAGTAGAGAGATAGCTAAGATGACAGCTGTCTAGATAAGGTCGGTCATGTCGGTGATACTGATCACGAGCTTGATTCTCAACACTCCCCCTTAAGCTAAAGCTACTACTGTACTCCAAGTAGCTCCCTGAAATGCAGAAACTTCTCTTTACCAAGTGATTTGGTAAAGATATCTCCTACATGATCTTCTAACTTCACATGGAGTAGATCAATCTTTCCAGCAAGTACCATCTCCCTGATAAAATGGTAAAGAACTTCTATATGTTTGGATCTAGCATGATAGATGGGGTTGCTAGAGCCAACGTCACACTGCTAATATTGTCACAATGCAATGTGACTTTTGTATCCAATTTTATACCCAAGTTGTTTAGCAGTTTCACAAGCCAAACTACTTTGCATGCCGCTAAGGTTGCACCCTTGTATTCTGCTTCTATACTATATAAAGCAATAGTCGGTTGCTTCTTACTACTCCAACTAATCATACTACTGCCCAAACTGAAAGCATAACCATTTTTTGACCTCCTATCATAGAGACAACCAGCCCAATCAGCATCTGTATAACCTGTGAAGTTCAATGATTTCCCATGCTCATAAAATAACCCATAATCTGTAGTACCCTTCATGTACCGCATAATCCTTCTAATTGCATCTAAGTGTGGCTTATGAGGTTTTTGCATAAAGTAGCTAATCAACCCCACTACATAACTCAAGTTAGGACGGGTAATAGTAAGGTAAATCGGGCTACCTACCATATGTCTACTGTACATAGTGACATTCTTGATCTTAGTCCTAACATCAATTGCAAGTTTGACATTCTGATCCAATGGTGTTTTCATGGCTTTACACTCCATCATGCCATATTTCAACAACATACCATGAGCATACTATTTTTGTAATAGCCATATACCTTGAGGTGTAGACATAACCTCAATACCAAGAAAGTACTTCAACTCACCAAGATCCTTGACTTTGAATTCAACATGTAACATTTCTTTAATTTCAGTAATCCCATGATCATCATCTCGAGTGATAATCAAATCATCAACATAAACCACCAAAAAAACATAACCATGCTCTATCTTCTTTGTAAACAGGTTGTGATCTGCATGACTTATCTAAAAACCAAGCTACTGCAAATAAGTGCTTATGCAAGCATTCCATGCTCTCAGTGCTTGTTTCAGCCCAAACAAGGCCTTTTTCAATTTACACACATATGTCGGATAGTCAAGGTGTACATAGCTCTCAAGTTGCTCCATATACACCTCTTCAAGTCACCATTCAACAATGCATTTTTGACATCCATCTACCATAGTTTCCAGCCCTTAGAAGCTGCTATTCTCACCATTGCCATCTTGGCAACCGAGCCGAAAGTCTCCTCATAATCTAGGCCATACTACTGTGCATATCCCTTTGCAACCATCCGGGCTTTATATATTTCCAGTGAACCATCTGACTGGCATTTCACTTTATAAACCCATTTGTAGCCAATGGGTACTTTGCCTTCAGGCAAACAAATGAATTCCCATGTCTCATTTTCAGTCAATGCTGCGCATTCCTCATCCATGGCAGCACACCAATTCTCATATGTAACTACCTCACTGAACTGCGTAGGCTCTTTGTAGCATGACACTTTAGTCATATATGCATAATGTATAGCTAAATACCCATTGTATGTCAGCCTATCAAGTTTTCGACCCTTTCAGACCTCCTCAAATGGGGTGCACTCTAGGCTTGCCTCTCATGAGGCAGCACGTACCTGGTTTGCCTTGCACTAGGCGTGATAACTAATGGTATGCCAAATTCACTATCAAGACTATCACTACTGCCAGGTGACTCGTATCCAGATGTAAGCAGGCTAGTCACATCATCAAACATATTTTCTTTGCCTTTCTCCAATCTCCCCCTCACTGACATATCCATGTTAGTGGATGCGGTAGTACGATTGTGGAGTCATCCTATCCAAGGACGAACCATCACCTTTCGGGCCACTCATAGACATACTAGTTGAATGATAATTTTCAGCATAAGTAGGGATGGCTGGTCCATCAGAGACCATTGCATTTGGATTACCATACCATGCGGCTAGCTCATCAAAAACTACATCGTTGCTGATCAAGGTTTCTTGAGTGGATGGATCGTAACATTTGTAAGCCCTTCTCTCCTATGCATAGCCAAGAAAAACACTTTTGACAGCTTTTGGGTCTTACTTCTTCCTCTTTTCATCAAGCAGATGTACGTAGGCAATGCAATCAAATACTTTTAGGTGATTAATGTCGAGGTTGTGCCCATATAGTTTTCTCATAAGGAGTCAAATCATGAATCCCAGCTGCAAGTGTTCAGTTTAGCACATAAACTGCAGTGACCACTGCTTCAGCCCAATAAACATTTGGCAAATTCTTTTCATTAAGCATTGCTTTGGTAGCTTCCATAAGCACGTGATTTTTTCTCTCTACGACACCGTTCTGATGAGGTGTATAACTACATGTGAGCTACCTTTTTATGCCATATTTAGCAAGATACATATCAAACTCCCTGGATACATATTCTCCACCTCCATCAGATCTCAAACATGAGATATAAAAACCAAGTTCATTTTCAGCATGTTTCTTAAAGTCCTTAAAGACACCAAGCACCTCATTCTAGTGCTTCAAAATGTATAGCCATATGTATCGACTGAAATCATAAATAAAGGATACATAATACCTAGCACCACCAAAAGATGCATTATGGGCAGGGCCTCATACATCCAAATGTATCAACTGCAAAGGTTGAGAACTGTTTCTGACATGTCTCATGAATAGGAATCTCACTTGTTTCCCAAACTGACAAGCAGAGCATACATGCCCAAGATCAGTGTATTTGAACTTTGGCAAGCCAATTATAACCTCAATCTGCTCCATATTTTTCAATTTCTGTAGATTAACATGACCAATGCATTTGTGCCAGATTTCTACATCCCGAACTACTCCATTATCATGAGCAAACATGGCTGCCTTCAATTCTAGGATTGATGCATTCAAGGTAAACATTCTGCCATCTCTCTTACCTTTAGCAATCAATTTACAACCATTGCCGTATTGTTCAATAAAACAACCATCCTTGTTGAATCTGACTTGCAGATTCTATTATAACCGACAATAAATTCTTGGTAATAGAAGGTACATGTAGTAGATCATGTAGGTTCTTCTTTTCTGCCATCAGGCATGAGCAACGGAACCACACCTATATGTTGAATATCACATTGTGTATCATCACGAGTACATACAAATCCATGAGACCCTGCTACTAACTCATCAAACCATTCACCATGAGGAGCCATATGATTGGATGCTCTTGATTCTATGTATCACCTCTCATCTTTGCCATGCTTAGGCATATTCTTAGACACATGCTGCATAGTAAATAGTCTATCTCCCTGGTCATCCTGAGTACCACTAGAAGATGCATACTGTCCATGTTGCCTACCTTTGGCCTTCATATCAACTTGCTTTTTATGGAAATCCTTCGCAATATGCCCATATCTTCTACAATAATGACAGTCTTTATCTCCCTATTAGACTGCTCATATGACTGCCAAGAACCATCTTTGCCTCTAGGTGATCTCCCCTACCTCTAAAGGCTCCAGATCCTTGTTGTCTTTGCGTATTTGAGCTATGCCAATCATTTTGTTGCTGTTGTCCACTCTACCACCTCTAGTTTGCTTACTAGAGTAAAAGACCCTGTCGCCTTAAGATGTGCTTGAACCTGTATTTAAGCCAAGCTTTACTTCTTTATGTATTAGCAATGCAAGTAACTCATCCCAATCAGCACATTCTATTCTCATAGAAATAGACGTATCAAATGCCTTATACTCCTTGCCTAACCCATTCAATGTTACTGCAATCATATCATCCTCTAAAACACGAGATCCAATAGTAGCCAGCTGGTTAGCTATTGTCTTTATTTCCATTTTGTATGCTTGAATGCTCTTGCCATTCCTAGACATGTTGTTGAACTACTGTTTCCGCTGTATCTTTCTTGCATGAGTGACATTACCATAATTCTTTATGAGTGCATCCCAAACATCCTTTAGGGAATAGCAATTGGTAATCTGCATAGCCATCACATAAAAAATGCATAAAGAAAACCAATGCAATAATATACTAGCTCTTTTCAACCAGTGTCGGTGAGCTCTCCACTATTCTTGTGTAGGATTCCATTTAGGTAATTCAGGTTCAGCTTCATCCCCCGTACATAAATCCCAATAGCCTCTGCCAATCAAAAAATTTTGCATCATGAACTTCCATAGAGAAAAGTTTTTGTTATCAAGGTTCTCTCCCACAATTTGAGTGATATTGTCACTGCCTTGAGTATTTTCCCTATTTGCAACTAAGATATTCAATGCTATATGTAAACTGTAAGTGCTTAACTCCCTGCAGTTCAGGCCCCAATTTTCCTACAGTTCAAGAACAGACTTCCTATAGTTCAGAAACAGTCATCCTAGAGTTTAGGAACAGTTTCTTGTAGTTCAGAAATAATTTTCCTACAGTTTAGGAACAGATTTCTTACAGTTCAGGACCAATTTTCCTGTAGTTCATGACCAATTTTCTTGCAGTTCAGGAACAGACTTCCTGCAGTTCATGACTAGTTTTCATGAAGTTCAAGAAAAGTTTTCTTGTAGTTCAGGAACAATATTCCTAACAACTTGCTTGTTGCTCTAAACTGTATTCTAGCAATGAAAAACACAATCAACTGAGCATAAACCAAGCTTAAATTAGTTCAAAACATTCTATGGTAGTGGCAAAATATCCCAGCCATAAACTATGTCCATAGAAGCATCAATAGATGCATAGAACTGATGCTGACATTTACTAGACTTTTCCACAGTTTATGTGACAGACAAGCAGCTTGTTTTGACTAGCAACATAAACTTTGCAATAATCAAGGTATTCTCAGCTCAAAAATATACTTAAACCACCATAGACATGTCCCAGTACATTGCGGATTCAATATGTGACCAAACAAGCAACAATGTTTGTATTATATGCAAGTAGCAGTACCAAATACTCAAACCATAGGTTGTTTACAGCCAGTCCACTCTATGCAGAGTTGATACATGTCTAACTGGTTAGAATATATTGCATGTATATCAAGTGAAGATGATATGTATCTTTCCTGTAGACAATAACCAATCAATACCTTGGTATAACCAATAACAAATCAGTCCAACCTTTGGGCTTTCAACACATGCACTGTATCCCAAAAAGCATCTACCACTCAAGTGGTATAATCCAAGCATTTATTAGGAGCAAATAAGCATCACAGATACTTCAACCCTGTAGGTATATTGTTTCCAAATTTAGGACAGCAACCAGCTCACTGTTCCCACCTTCAAATAAGGTCCAAAATTGAGCATTTAACACTCCAGAACCATGCTCAAATGCATGAGAATAAGGGCATATACATTGTTAGGATGAAAGCCACTAGTGCCCTGAAACCACCTATTGTTTACTGCACTAAACAACCAGTCTACACATGTCTGTGCTAAATATCTCAAAATCTATGAGCAATTTGAAAAAAAATAATTCTGTAAAGTTGTAGACCACATCAAAATGGTTAGGAATAGCGACTATTTCTCCAAAATCCATTTTTGTAGCAAGATATAACTTTTGCAAAAAAACGGGCTATAGGCATAGTCTCCTTTGATGACATTTTCTTTATATCTAATGTCTTGATGTCAAATGGCCACTGCCAACCCTTCAGGCTTCATGCGTTAGGCTCTGATACTATGTTCAAGATTCAAAGGGAGAGAGAGAGACAAAGACATGGAGTTGTAACAGCGAGTAGTGAACTCTCTTGTTCTCTTCTTCTCATTCTTCCATAATGCTTATTAAGTTCTAATCACACATAACTGATAAACACACTAGGTCAGTAACAAACCATACCACTAACTGTGGTTGAGTCTGACAGACTCAATTATTACACCACACATGTAAAGAGACAGCTAAGACGACAACTCTCTAGATAAGGTTGGTCATGTCGGTGATATTGATCATGAGCTTGATTCTCAACACTGATGGACTACAAAAAGGTATGCCTTGGAATGAGCCTGGCGAACACCTCACAATATAGCTATAACATGTTGAGATGTAGAGAGAGGAGATATGTAGAGACAAGAGAGAGAGAGAGAGAGAGAGAGAGAGAGAGAGAAGAGACACATCATGTACACTCCCAAAGACTATTTCATATTGATCACAATCTTTGTGGGTGTGTGTGTGTGTGTGTGTGTGTGTGTCCTAGTCTAGATAGGGTGAACTATATATAGCTCCAACATCCCCACACATACAAAGGTCTCTAGCTACAAATGAAAAAAAAAACCTTGGGGAGTATAAGGGAAAAACCCAAGCTCCTATATACAAATGCACAAACATGATCAAGAAGGATTATTGTGTGCATGTGTAGTGAATCCGTGCATGTGAAGTGAAACAGAATATATATGTACAAAGATGACCAAGAGGTTTGACGTATATTTGCATGTGTGAAGAAGGGTATGGTGCCCACAAGGATTATGTACAATTTCACTACAACGTCATAGTATATTAATTCCTAAATATTGAAGTTGAGACAACTCCAACTTTTGAGTGCAGCGCAGAGTGAAGCGTGCTTCATTGAGTCCTTTGGTGAATATATATGCAGTCATTTGATCACTTGGACAATGTTCAATCATGATCGTGCCTTTCTTCAAACATAATGGTAATACACTGCAAAATGTTTAGACTTGCTATGTTGAACATAATCTTTAGAAAGACAAATAGCACTTTGGTAGCAAAGAGTTTTCGATTGCATAGAGTGTTTGAGCAATCATCTTGATAGAGTTTCATCTAAGCTATCATCTTAAACATAGAGTTTGTAATCCTAGAAGAGTGGTTATAGTATATAGAGTTCATTAAAGAATAATACATAGTGTATTTTGGATTCTCTT
Source organism: Lygodium microphyllum (assembly GCF_053477565.2). Classification (NCBI taxonomy): domain Eukaryota; kingdom Viridiplantae; phylum Streptophyta; class Polypodiopsida; order Schizaeales; family Lygodiaceae; genus Lygodium; species Lygodium microphyllum. Next base: position 28,021,276 of record NC_141145.1, read on the forward strand.
GTTTCTTCCATCTATCTTATATATTTCCTTTGAACCCCAATGGTTAGTGGTTTGACACAAAACCCCTTGAAATTGTGGTAGAAGTTTCCCAAATGTGAGTGAAAAAATTGTGCATGCGCAATTAAAGGTGCTCTCTCTTTTTGTGCACGCATCTAATTTGTGTTGCATATTGTAGGTGCGAGCTCTAGCTCAACCACCAAGTCCCATGGACCACTTATTGTTCAAGAGTTTCAAACGAGTACTAATGGCTACCTCTCACATATTCCATGCACTATCCATCTCTACAAGTGTTACCTTGATGCCTGAGTGAGTTTCTTTCCCTCTCAAGCTTTAGGGAGCGCCAAAGGGTCACACCCTTTGGACTCTCCTAAAGTCCTTTCCCACTTGGCATTTTGGCCTTTGGCCTTCCAGGCACTCCCTCTTCCACGTTCGGTACCCGAATCGTGGTCTGAAAAATCCTGGGCATCCATCTTGAAGTCTTCCACTACTGGGCATCTCCCAGGGTCTTGTCTATCATGCCAAAAAATTATGAAAATTCTTTGACCACCGTCCAGTGGCTCTTTTAAGCACTTTCCGGGCATTGCCACTTAAAATCGTATTGATTGCCATGCCGCCTTCGACGAAGTCTATTTTTTCCTTGATATTCGTAATTTTTGGCTATTTTTAAGAACTTCTCGGCATCAAAAATCATCTGTCAACCACCCATCTACCTTTACAAAATTTGCACGTGGCGCTCTTAAAATAAATCATGGTGCTCCTTGCACTCTTTTACAAAGGTATTGACTTGCACTTTTTCTTGACGTGCCTTCATCTTCCATTCGACTTTTGCCTTGGCCTTGTCTTCAGCTTTAGATTTATTGGATTTTTCACTTGTTTGTTTGAGGGTTAACATTACCCCCTCCTAGTTGAGTGCCAGTCCCATGGCACTTGTTGGGTGTTGAGTTGGATGATGTTGTTGGGGTAGCCAGGTGGCTTTTTGAGTTTGTATACAAGCCATGTTGGGAGGTGTGTTGGAGGGATTTATGGAACTGGAAGGCCCTTGAGTTGGGAATGAGTCTTGGTGTTAAGAGAGGCTGATAGGCAAGTCTGTCTTTGAAATTGAATATTGTTTTGGATGAATCCATCGACTGACCTTTTGCAGTTTCCTTCTCTTTTGATGTTCCAAATGAGATTCTTCATTCACTTTTTGACTAGGGCTGTCGCAATAAGAAAAGAAAATCCCCTACAAGTACACAGACACATATAGCAAAAAAACATGGGACTCATAAAGGAGAAATATCACCTGGATAGGGCCACGAGAAGCTCCCACACAACAAAGAGGCTCCTTCCAAGCTCTTCTTCAAACCTGTCTAGCCCAAGACTAAAACAAGAAACCATTAACCGCACCTGTACTAAACAGACAACTAGCCCTCTTGGCCTAATGAAATAAAACAGTAAAACCTCACAAAACAAGCCCATCTTAGCCTAACGAGATCAAACAGAATAACACCTACACATCCCTCCCCGAAATAGTATAGATATACAATGATATGCTCCTTTCCGAGGAAAAACCAGGGCTAACAGCCCTAAACTAAATGCATAAGGTTATGACCCATCCCTCCTGTATATATAGCAAGAGGCGTACACATAACGTGTTGTCTAATCAGTCTATGGGTCCATGATAACAACAGAAGATGGGTCTCGGCTACTCTTTGCATCACCCATATCAACCATCGTCTGCCATATATTGCATGCTCTAATAACATTGCCCACAAGTAACCAGGTCCTGTCTCATTATTAATAACGATGTCCAGACTAAAACCACAGTTGAAGAAAATGTCTTCTTCATAAGCAAGATTTGCCAGTGAATCCGCAAACTGATTCCAGTAACGTGGAATCAGCTGAAAATACACTCTCTCAAACTCCTCAAGTAGGGTTATCGTAGTTCGATGATACATACAAAGGATGGGATTCTGCACTGTGTATGTCCCATCTAGCTGATTCAGGATCAACTGGGAATCCCCTTTTACTAACAACCGCCGAATACCACCTTGTTTGGCAATATGCAGTCCCATAATCAAGGCTTTATACTCTGCCATATTGTTAGTGAATCCTACCCCGAGATAAGCAGCTAACTTCATCGTAACTCTACGTCGGGGATCACGGATTACCACCCAACACTCCCTTTTTTATTAGGGCCCTTGGACACTCCGTCAAAATATAATGTGTACGTCCACAATGGGTTTACACAGCCTACCATCACGAACTCCTCTATTCGTAATTGTGATAGTCAAAATTTAGCATGTTTAGAGGGTGAACTAACAGCTCCATCCCACCTTCTTCATTAAACTCAACAAGGATACTTGTCAACAGTCATAAGCAGTGATGGCAGAAGATTTTGATCTCCCACACAAAGGTTCCGTCTTCTTGCTCAATCACTTTGTATCCTTTGCTCCACCAGATAAGTTTCTCCTGATGGTATCTCTGCTCCAGATATGGGTGCTCCAAATAAGGAATTAACCGCCCCATCAACCAGATTTAAGCTCTTTTGCAGGTCTCAAATCAACCCCAGCATGGACCTGCAATGCATTTTTTTGTGTTAGCATAATCAGAAATAATAAGTTTTAATCTTATTAAGATTAACCATATTTTTAAACTCTACTCCCTGCAGATCAGCTAGTAGAGCCGTAGACCTATTTTTCCCTATCGTGACAATCTTGTAGGGACCATCCCATCTAGGTTCCAGCTTCCCTGGAAACAACTCCCTATGTGCATCATAGTATAGAACTAATTGCCCCTTTTTAAAGGCATACTTCTTTGCTTTAAGGTCATGCACCTGCTTCATCCGACGTTTAGCTACCTCCTGGTATAATAAGCTCTGCAACTTCAGTTCATCCAGGTGGGCTATGCTCGTGAAACGTTCAAAGAGTGAATCCTCATCTCCCAATGAGTGGTTAATTGCAAACCGTATGGTTGGCAACTCGATTTCAAGGGGTAACACACACTCTTCCCCATAAACTAACTTAAATGGAGTATGGCCGGTAGCTCGCTTGAACGTTGTATTGTATGCCCATACTGCCACATACAACTTCCTGTCCGAGTCTCCTTTCTTCTCCGATACTATTTTAGACAAGATACCCACAAGCTGCTTATTAGTACTTTCGACTTGCCCATTTGCTTGCGGATTATAGGGGGTCGTTTTATTATGCTTGATTTGCCAAGCTTCAGTCAGGCTTTTAATCACTTTATTCAAAAAGTGGGTTCCATGGTCCGACACTAGTTCCTTCAGTGGACCGAAATGGCAAATAATATGCTCTAAAAGAAAACTTGCAATCTCTTTTGCATTGTCCTGCCTCGTCGCCCACGCTTTTGACCATTTTTGTAAAATAATCAGTTGCTACTATAATGTACCTCTTCTGGGTAGTAGACAACAGGGTGATAGGACCCACAAAATCAATGCCCCACTTCTCAAATGGAAGAATAGCCATGATAGGCGTAAGTGGGCATTTCCTATTCTCCCTACTGTCATGTCTTTGACAGGTATCACATCTCTTAATGTACTCAAAAGGATCTTGGAAGATGGACGGCCACCAATATCTAGCTCTTAAAGCTTTCTGCACCGTGAACCGTCCAGTGAAGTGCCCTCCACATGCAGAGTCATGACACTCTTCCAAGATGAAAGGAACCTCGTCAGGCATCACACATCGGCGGTAGATATCATCAACACCTTGCTGATATAGTGTTCCTGCGATCAAGGAAAACTTCAAAGCCTATTGTCTGATTTTCCTCTTTTCAGATTTTGATAGACCAGCTCCAGTCTCTCCTGTCGATAGATAATGCGTGATAGCAGTATACCAAGATGGAATAGAAGCTGTATCAATTTTAAACATTTTTTCAATATCACTTCCTTTAGCCAAGGTCTCTTTCGGCTCCTCGAAATCCACAAGGCATTCCACAATCCCCTGCAACCTTGATGGCTTACTCTTAATCTCATAATCAAACTCCTGCAAAGTGATTAACCACTTTGCCAAACAATCAGGCGGTTGTAGCTTGTTCATAAGCAATCTAAGCCCTTCCGCCTTCGTATAGAAAACTATCTTCTCATAGAGGATGTAGTGCATGAATTTTTTAGTGGCAAAGACCATCGCAAGACACGACTTCTCCATGTAGGTGTAGTTAATTTCTGATATGCCCAATTTCCGACTAGTAAAAGCTATCGGATAATACCACTTTTCCTCCCAGATTTGGGCTAAACAACTGCTAATACTATGCATGGTGTCTGCTGAAAATATGTAAAATACCTCGCCTCTTTTAGGTGCTTTTAAAACTTGTGCTCTTACTAGCTCCTATTTCACATCCTTGAAAGCTACCTTATAAGGGTCACTCCATTCAAATAGACAACTAAAGGATAATAAATTCGTTAATGGCAAGGTCCTTTCCGCCAAGGCATTTATAAACCTCCGATAGTACCCTATTGACAGAAAGCTATGTACCTCTTTCGGAGTGCGTGGTGGACTCATAGCGACTATAACCTTGATCTTTTCAGGGTCAGTTGCTATTCCTACTGAACTGACCACATGGCCTAGCAATAGCCCATAAGGCACTCCAAAGACACACTTCTGTGGGTTAAGAGTGATACAAAATTGTATGCAATGCTCAAAGCACTTTCTCAAAATAATCAACATCCTTTCCCTTACAATGGCTGCCCCCAGGTCATCAATAAATACTTTCAACTCATATGGGGAGATGTCACCAAAGGTCTTGTCTACTATTCATTGCCACGATCCAGGTGCATTGCACAAACCAAAGGCCATCACATCGTATGCAAAAGTCCCAAAGACAGTAATGAAAGTTGTTTTCAACTTGTCCGCTTTTGCATTTGCCATCTGGTTGTATCCCGCAAAGCAATCCATAAACGAATATATTTTCCTACTCGCTAATTGATTCAAAATTTGGTCAATAAATGGCAACGGGTAGTAATCCTTAACCGTCTACTTATTCAGCTCTTTAAAATCTACACAGTAGGATCTAGTTGTTTTTCTTCTTCCTGATAACAACTGGTGAACACCATTCTGTGTGTTGTATAGGGAAGATTAACCCAGCTTTCCATAACTTCTGTAACTCCTCAAACAGCCCGTCCCTCAATTCAAAAGGCATATGCCTTACCTTCTGACGCACAGGACGACTGCCTTCTTTTACAGGAATAGTATGAACAACCAAGCTGGGAGGAATACCTCTCAGCTCATCATAACTCCAAGCAAAGATATCGCAGAATTCTTGAATCAAGGACACATAGTCCTGATTTTCTGCTGAACTGAGCATGGAACCTAATTTAATTGGCTACGAATCATTCGGCATGCCAAGGTCTAACTCAATCACATCCGCGTCTCTTATCCTATCTTGCGGCTCTATCGGCTCATTTAGAGTTATATGATAAATATCCTTTGTAGTGGACCCCTCTTTAGATTCATCACTAGATGATGTCTCACCACCAGATGGATCGTCTACTATTTCTAATTCAGCAGAGGATAAAGGAGCTCTCTCACTCTGAGGAGACTCAGGGTAGGCATCTACTATTACTCGATTAGCACCTCTACCCAAAACCACTCAACAGGCAGGTATATCAACTTGACAGTCTGTTGGTAAGATCCAAGGCCTACCTAGCAAGACTCGATAGCTAGGACGCCCTGCAAATCTTATCACCCTAAAGTCCAAGAAGCATTCTACACTTGCAACTGTAACATGGACTCTAGTAACGCAACCTTTTGGTTGTCTTAGACTATCATCAGCCATTCTAAGAAGGGTGGAGGGTCAAGAATCGCGTGGTGGAGGGGGTTGCTCAAGATGCTGCGCCGAACACACACAGAATGCACAAGGAGAAGCTCACTCAAGAGACAAGAAGAGAGATGGAGGCCAAAACGTTTTCTTGCTGGTTTCTTCTTCTTCTTCCACACTCTTTACAATGTACACAAAGTATAGATAAGATACAACATAAAAGGAAAGTGGCCTACTAAGTCAAACAATGCATAACCGACTACACTAGTCGACTGGCGCTATAACTATGCCAGCTGTAAATAGGTGTAACAACCTAAATATAATAAGTAATGAGTCAGTGGCCATGTGAGGTGCATAATGACCATCGATGTGCTAAGTATAGACGTGTGTACCCATCTAACCAGGCGGTCCATCATCAATGTCCGCATGTGTTGAGCTTGTCATCTCAACACTCCCCCTCAAGCTCAACTGCATCTCTGCAACTCCAAGTAAGCTTCGAAACTTTTGAAGCTTCTCTGTACCCAATGCCTTCGTGAAGATGTCAGCTATCTGATCCTGTGTGCTGACATACACCAAGTCAATCTCACCTGCTAGTACCTTCTCTCTCACGAAGTGGTAGTGTACCTCAATATGTTTTGTCCTGGCATGGAACACAGGGTTCCTAGCCAACTGTATACTGCTCATGTTGTCACAATAAATGACAACTGGACCTTCCACCTGGACATCCAAATCAGCCAATAGCTTTTGCAGCCATACTACCTCACATGCTGCAACAGCAGCATCTCTATACTCAGCCTCTGTACTCGACAAAGCAACTGTAGATTGCTTTTTGCTGCTCCATGCAACTGCTACACTACCAAGAGAGAACATGTATCCGCTGGTAGATCTTCTATCAGACATACTACCAGCCCAATCTGCATCTGTGTATCCAAACACCTGTGCATCTGTACCTGCCTCATAGAAAAGTCCATAATGTAATGTGGACTTCACATATCTCAATATGCGTCTGACTGCATCCAAATGTGGCTTTCTAGGTACTTGCATAAACTGACTCACAAGACCAACAGCGTAGCTCAAGTCTGGCCTTGTAATGGTCATGTAGATCAAACTCCCCACTATCCTCCTGAACATAGTAGGATCTTCTATCTCATCCCCAACATCAGCACTCAGCTTTACATTCTGCTCCAACGGGACTGAAAGTGGTTTGCATGCAGTCATACCATACTTGGACAACATATCCAAGCCATACTGTCTTTGGAACAGCCATATACCATCATCACATCTGATCACCTCAATGCCAAGGAAGTACCTTAGTTCACCTAAATCCTTCATCTCAAACTTCATCTTCAAACAGCCCTTGACTTCAGTAATCCCACTATCACTATCACCTGTAATAATCAAGTCATCCACATGGATGACTATGATGACCAAACCTGCATCTCCCTTTCTCACATAAAGTGAGTGATCAGCATCAGAAACATAAAAGCCAATATTGACAAGATACTCTCTAATCTTGTCAGACCATGCTCTAGGTGCTTGCTTGAGCCCATAGAGTGCCTTCTTCAACCTGCACACATACGTGGGATGCTCTAAATCTTCATAACCTGCTGGCTGATCCATATACACTTCTTCCTGCAAATCACCATGCAAGAAGGCATTCTTTACATCCATTTGCTGCAACCTCCAACCTTTGGCTGCTGCCAAAGCAATCACACATTTGACAGTTGCCATCCTAGCAACTGGACTGAAGGTTTCATCATAATCTATGCCATATGTCTGGGCATAGCCTTTTGCAACCAGCCTAGCTTTGTACCTGCTAATAGAACCATCTGCATTGTGCTTAATCTTATAAACCCACTTACATCCAATACCTTTCTTTCCCTTCGGCAATGATACTAGATCCCAAGTCTTATTGGCCTCTAATGCAACCATCTCCTCATCCATTGCTGCATCCCAATGAGCATGACCAACAGCCTCCTCAAAACATGTGGGCTCAACATCCTCAACTAGTTTCACCATATAAGCATAATGGTGAGCTGCATAACCCTCAAAACCAAATCTTTTAACAGGGTATCTCACCCTGCTAGACCTGCATACCATTGGATCACTCAATGGAGTCTTTGCATTAACACGTGCTCTCTGCACACCTGGAGTCCTCACTGAAGGAATGCCAAGCTCATCATCCAAGCTCTCTGAGCCACTGGAGTCTCCATCAAGAACTACATCAATGCCTTCTGACACTTTATTCTTTCCTTTGTCTTTACCTGTAGTGCTACTAGATGCACTCGAAGATGTAGAGGTACTCCTTAGTCTCCCAGACCAAGGACTACCAGATGATGTCTCTGGTCCACTAAGAGTCCGTGATTCTTGCCTTTCAGCCTGCACATGAGTGTCACGATCATCATTAACATCCAATGCATCACCACTAGATGCATACCAACTGCTCATTTCATCAAAGATGACATCCCTGCTCACTCTGAACTTACATGTGACAGGGTTGTAACAGCGATACCCTTTCTGCTCTAAAGAGTATCCAATAAAGACACACTTTTCAGCCTTTGGATCCAGTTTCTTCCGCAACTCATCTGGCACATGAACATACGCAATGCAGCCAAATACTTTCAAGTGTGAAACATCAGGCTTCTTACCTGTAAAACATTCTTCGGGGGTCATACCATGAACTGCAGCTGTGGGAGTTCTGTTCATAATATAAACAGCAGTATGAACAGCCTCAGACCGAAAATGCTTAGGCATATTCTTTTCAGCCATCAAGGCGCGTGCAACTTCTGCAATATGCCTATTTTTCCTTTCTGCAACCCCATTTTGCTGTGGGGTATACCTGCATGTGAATTGTCTCTTTATCCCATGAGACCTCAGAAAATCACTGAACTCATTTGAGAGATACTCTCCCCCTCCATCTGACCTCAGCCACTTTACTTTCAAGCCTGTTTCTCTTTCAACTATCGCCTTGAAAGTTCTAAAGTGCTCAAACGCTTCACTCTTTTCCTTCATAAAATATACCCACAGCTTTCTAGAACAATCATCAATGAATGTGACAAAGTATGAACTACCTCCAAGAGATACATTTTGTGTAGGCCCCCAAATGTCTGTATGCACAACATCAAGGATATTTCTGCTTACATCTCTGTCATGTGAAAAGGGTTGTCTTGCCTGCTTACTAAACTGACATGCTTCACATACCTTCTGAAATTCTGCAACTTTAAATGTAGGCAAACCTGTAACCAACCCTTTGGACTGCATTAATTTCAGCCTTTGTACATTTGCATGTCCAATGCGTTTGTGCCAAATTTCAATGTCTGCAACAACACCTTTTCCTTTGGCATACATAGCCGCATTCATAGTAGGAATTCCAGCATCTAGAGTGAACATACGTCCAACTCTACTTCCCTTTGCTACCAACCTGCACTTGTCATTGAAGCCTTCTACAAAGCAGCCCTTTGCATTAAATCTAACTTGCAGCCCTTGCTCTACCATTTGACCGACTGACACCAAGTTCTTTGTAATAGATGGCACATGTAATACATCTGAAAGACTCTTTGTCTTACCATCGTGCAAGGACAAGGGAACTTTTCCAATGTGTGAAATTGGGTGGCATGAGTCATCACCCGTCTGCACATAACCTGCATTCTGCAAATCCTGCATCTCTCCAAACCATTCTGCATGGCTGGTCATATGATTGGATGCACCTCAATCAACATACCAAACATCTTCATGTGTTCCCTTTCCTGTAACAGCATTCACCATATGCTGCATAACGAACAAACGTTCATTTTTATCTTCATTCTGTCGTGAAGACGATGCATAGTTTCCTTGCTGCAACTTACCACTGCGGATATCATCTCTCTTAGCATAACATTGGGCTGCAATATAATCTGTTTTGCCACAGTAGTGGCACACAATACCAGAGTTGTTAGAACCTCTGTTCTGCCATCCACCTCTTCCTCTAAAGCTCCCCCTGCCTCTAAAGTTACCACGACCTCCTGAAACCTGCATATCGCCAAATTGCTGATTCAATCTGTTTTGCTGGTTATCACTACCACGTCCTGTACCACGGCCTCTTGAAGAGAACCTGCCACGTCCCCTTCCAGAACTGGAGTAGAAAGCTTGGACCTGTTCACCACTTCTTTCAGATGTCTCACTCTGCATGTTGATCTCTTCAGTGATCATAAGGGAGACCAATTCATCGAAATCTGGAAATGGCTTTCTGACATATACGGAAGTTACAAAAGACTTCCAAGCCTTTTCATTGTTAAGTCCACCCAAGGTAGACGACACCAAATCATCATCATCAGGCATTGCATCAATCGCTGCCAATGCATCTGCAATGCTTCTTACCTTCAGTGCATACTCATTGATAGACATCTTCCCTTTCTTTAATGTATTCAACTCTTGCTTGAGTGGAATCTTTCGTGCCTTTGTATTTACAGAAAACATACTTTCAAGTATGGTCCAAGCTGCATATGAATTCTCTGCATTTCTAATGTGTCCCAACATATTATTGTCAATTACTGCAGACAACCAATACATGACCTTTTTATCCTTTGCATTCCATTCTTTTCGTGCCTTAGTCTCTTCTGCAGTTGGAGGATCACTCATCTCCGGCTCCTTTTCTTCACCTGAAACGAACTCATAGAGGCCTTTTCCAATAAGGAAGTTCGTGACACGGAACTTCCATGAAGGGTAGTTGTTCTTGTCGAGCTTCTCAATGATGGGGCTTCCACTGTTCTCTGCCATTATCACAAAATTAATACCAAACAGCAAGCAAATCTTCTGCAACCCTTGACCTGTAGTGCACAGCAATACACCAGACTGTCTTTTTCACTGTCTGTTCAACAATACATGCAATCTGCAACCAGTTTGCAGATAAACCTTGTGTTTACTCACTGGTAAACACCTTTGAACTTACAGATCTGAAATCTGTAACCTGCGCACCCACGTTCGGTCAATACAGTCGAAGTCACAGCGTACCCTGAAACTGCTGTCTGCAACCTTGCGACTCTAAAACGGGCTCCGAAACGGCCTCAGATGCCCAAAATAACTGCGCACACCAAATCTCACTACAATCTGAGATTTTTGCTCTGCCCTGCTTCCGATGCCTCCACAGGCACTATCCAAGAGAAAGAGTTGAAGGATGGGAGAGCTTCTTACCCGTGGCTTGCTTGCTCGAACCTTGCTTCTTCTCCTTTGCTTCAACCTTTGAAATCAGCCTCTCTCAATGGTGAGGCTCTGATACCATGTCAAGAATCGTGTGGTGGAGGGGGTTGCTCAAGATGCTGCGCCGAACACACATAGAATGCACAAGGAGAAGCTCACTCAAGAGACAAGAAGAGAGATGGAGGCCAAAACGTTTTCTTGCTGGTTTCTTCTTCTTCTTCCACACTCTTTACAATGTACACAAAGTATAGATAAGATACAACATAAAAGGAAAGTGGCCTACTAAGTCAAACAATGCATAACCGACTACACTAGTCGACTGGCGCTATAACTATGCTAGCTGTAAATAGGTGTAACAACCTAAATATAATAAGTAATGAGTCAGTGGCCATGTGAGGTGCATAATGACCACCGACGTGCTAAGTATAGACGTGTGTACCCATCTAACCAGGCGGTCCATCATCAATGTCCGCATGTGTTGAGCTTGTCATCTCAACATGGAGCTATCTTTTTGGATGCCTAGACCCAACCTCTCCATCAACTCTGAACTCATGATATTGACGGAGGACCCAGTGTCTACGATAGCATGCTCCACTAATATTCCATCCACGTATGCTCGAACCCTAGGGCAATTCTTTTCAGTAGGATCAAACTAATCTTTCCCTACTCGTGCTATGCCCAAAGGTTCTACAATATACCCAATATGTAAGATCTTCTTAAATTCCTTGGGTACTCCTGGAGATAATTTAATCAACTGTAAGAGGTTTATATCTGGTTTGGCTTCGCAAAGAGAACTTGCTAAATCAAAATCATGATAGGTAGCCAAAGCTCTCTTTTCTCGCCAAACCATCCTTTCTTTTGGTCTCGGGACCGGCTTCGATGCTTCTTTTTTATCTCTTGCCTTCTTTCTTGGCACTTACTCATCCTTCTTAGGATCGACTTTCCTATCATCAAGCCTTAGAGGTCCCCCCTTCCACGCTAGGATTCAGGACTTGCGTCCCCTTATCCCCTTGCTTAGGGTTTCTCTCAACCGGTTTTGCATTATCTTTATCAACCTCTTTAGCCTTTTGGCCTCTTGTCACGGCTCATAAGTTAGAGGTCTTAGCATCATTGACGCGTACAGCCTCAATAAGGCTGACTCCATTGCCTTGTGGCAACTCTTCTAGAGTGGTCTTTCCCCTTTGCAATATTTTTCTTGGTCCATCGTTTTGCTGCAGGTTATTACCTTGCGCTCTATGATTAACTAGACATTGCTGTTTACTCCCTTGTTGGAGAGAACTAATCTTACTCCAATAGGTAGCGGCTAAATGGCCCAACTTCCCACAAATATCACATTTAACATTTGGACAGTTTCTAGGGAAATGTTATCCACCACACCACTTACAGCTGAATCTTGAGAGGCCACCCTCTTCAGGGCGTCGACTCCCTATCAGATATTGCTGCTTCTTCAAGAAATTAACGTCAACAGTTATTTGTCGATATTGTTCAGAATTCATGTCGGTATAATGCTTCATCATATCCTTAACTTTGCCAAGGACATTAGAGGCACTCGACTCATAGCCTTGATCATCTACCCGTCGTTCCAATGGCCTAACAATTTGATTGGGCATTCGTTGTTGACTCACGGGAACAACATTAGGTTTCGAAACTTGGCCTCCAACACTTGGTGGAGCCAACTGACTTGCCATAGGCATAGTCACACTGGGAGGAGCTGGCAATAAAGGTACATTTTGAACCATGCTTCCTCTCTCATTAGGGTTATTATTCATAGGCATCCCTTGACTTCCATTTGTAAATGGTAAATTGCCTCCAGGTACTAAACCCGCATTAAGATTTATTCGAGAGGAGTAGGCCGTTTGTAATTGTGACTCTACTCCTTCTACCCGTGTGATGGCAGTGTCTATATCAGCCAAAGCCACACTGCTCAATTGTACCTGAATATTGAAATCCAATCCATGCAAAAAGTATTGCAATTGGGCAGCCAGCGGAATAGGAATGTAAGTTTGTAACTTATGAAACACTTCCTTAACCTTCTTGGCATATGCTTTCACATTCTCATGGGGGTCTTGGTGTGTTACATTCAAGACACGTAACCAATATTGGCCACCTCTTTCAGGGGCATATTCTCCTCAAAAAGCTGCATAAAATAAATCGATTGTAGTGATGGTTCCAGACTCTATGTTATGATACCATACCGCAGCCCTTCCTTTTAATGTCATGTTAAAGAACATCATGAGATGTCCCTCATCTTGGATGCGGTAATTAAACATTAATCTTTGGAATTCACAAATGTGAAACTCCGCATCTTCTTCAGCTAACCCATTAAAAATGGGCAAAGGAACTCCTAAAGCTGGCAAATTCGGCATCCCTGCAGGAATTGCAATGGGTTGTGCCATGGCGACAATCGGATTGACACTAGGAGTTTGAACTAATGGAGTCACACCCCACTTGAAGTGGGTTGATTTGGTGGAAGAGAGGAAGAACTTGCGCTTCCTCCTGCACCTAAAGGACTATGTGCAGTAGTTGGGTTACTAAGACCACTGCCTCTTATGCGTATCAGGCTACTCCTTTGAGGAGAATAGCGACTTACGATCTCCAACTGCTGTCTAGCCCTCTCAGCACGTTCTGCTTTTTGTATTTCAACTTGACGGTCCTTGTCAGAGGACATAAACCAACTTTCTTGGTCCCTAAAAACCCTAGATTCAGGAACCACCACTTGTTGGCAGCTCCCGATAGACGCACCATTGATGGGACCTGAAATGGGCCGGCACTGGCTATGGCACTAGCTCGACCTCATGCTCATGACAGACAAATACACCCTCACGGCCTCGCGAACCAGGAGCGTCAATCTAATGCTAAAGGACAAACTGCCCTAAAGCCTAATCTATGCATTTATAGTTTCATCATTTTGTAGTCCAACGTTTCCCTTTCTATAAACTCCTCAGAGGGAGAACCCATACACATTGGCAATGCCACGATAATCACACATGGAGGCAACCTCTCGGTAGAGTTACCATGGCCCCATTGTAGCTCTCGTACATCACAGGGATTGGCCCCCTTGATGCGCCGCTTAACATATAAAACAAACGAACACAAACTCCACTCTTCATTTTCAAATGTTATCCAGGAGATATATCATGTGTCCTCACTTAACAGTCCCTTAGGAAACCGACTAAGAAAACAATTGCTATGCAATCCAAGAGCTTTTCTGTTGATACATGAACTATGCATAGTGCCTAATGTGAACGGTTTAGTGCATAAACAGAAGAAAATCAGCATTGTGCATCGTGCAAAACCAATCTTTTCATGATTTCCATGCTAGCGCTTATGTAATGAGGAAGACACCGAGCCTTATGCTCATGCTGCCTTTCTTTTTATTTTAAAACAACATCCTATAGGCATGATGCAACACATAAATGAGATTTTAATTTATATTTTGATGCTCAACCTCCCCTTTCACCCTACCGTTTAATGTTTTGCATTTGTTGATAGGTGAAAGGGTCGTTTTATGTGTATTTCCTTACAAAGAAAGCGATAAACACGGATGGAAACATAGAAACGAGGGTAAACCGAGGCCAACCTCATGCTTTACCTTCATTATATGCTACACAAACACACATGTAATTTTTTGGAATTTTCCTTTTACCGTTTCCTAATTTTCTCCATTTAAAACCCATTTTCCACTATTTTTTGGTATTTTTCCTCTATTTTCTTCAATAACAATGACTAGAAATTAAGATTGATTGTGGGATGTGGCCCTTAGGTTCCTTGACAGCAAAATTTCAGGTTTTGTAGGCATTATGTCTCATATTTCCCATTTATTTTGCAAAAATCCCATTTTTACCCCTTAAACGCGTGTTTTTCAGGTTTTATAACATTAATCTCAGCCATTTCACTTATGATTTTCTAATTTTCAGATCTGAACTGTTGAAACTCATAGAAAAAAACATCATAATAAATATTAAACCCATGGGAACAATGTTTCATCAATCAAGTAGCATAAAAACTCATTTTTTCTTCATAAAAATTGAATTACCGCTTAGGCTCCGTGTCTCGGGATCTCGGTTTTGGTGCGGGACTGTGGGTCAGCCCACATTCAATGTGCAGCATCTTCACAATCAGCAATCTTCATATCTACATCGATCCGGAAGCAATCCGGTCCCAACCGGACAAGCTTTCCTTCACCATTCTTCATTTTCCTCTTGCACACAAGAACAACCCCTTAGGGGAGAGAGAGGGAGGAGAGAGAAAGGCTAGATTTCCATCTCTTCATTCCCACAGCCATTTCACGGGCAAAGACAAGCGATAAGACCGGCAAGGAGGGAGAAGATCGGGGGTAACATTAGTTGGGTAGGTTGTTTGTAACCAGCCATCAAGTATCCATGGAGATCAAGCGCAATTTTCGGGCGTGCAGATGGCGTTTCTTCCTCCATGATTTGATGTTTATTCTCTCTCCATGATTTCATGTGGCATAAAATGTCCAAAATCCCCAAAGGTCACCACCCAATTTGCCCAAAGTTTGGCCACCCTTTCAAATCTTGACCATGTGTTGGCCATTTCCCCGTCCTGGCTCCGATTCGAGTACTGTAAATTTCTGCGCGTCCGGCTTGACATCCCGCATTGACTAGAAACTCTTGACAATCCACACAGTAGTCGGGAAAATTATCAAAAATCAACAAGTGTCACTCGGGCGCCTTTTAAGAGTCATATTTCACTTGGTGCTTAAAATCGTCCTAGCTGGAGCCGCTGCCTTCAATGTTAAATATTTTTCCCTTAAATTTTGGATTTTTTGGCAAATTTTAGGCACATCTCGGGCTCAAAACTCCGCTCTCATATGCCTCACACCTGATGGCTTCATTATATGCCCAAGATACATGAATGTACACCTACCCCACGGGGTCCAAAGTTCCATCAGGGAACTTCGTACATCATCACGCCATCTACGGATTGAGATAGGCAGATACAAAGCGAACTCTCTCCCCCTAGAGGACAGGATCTGCTAACTCTGCCAAATGGAGCCAGAGACAGAAGAACATTACATATGTAGATGCCCATCATACTATGAGATCAGAGGTCGCTTCCACTATCTCTTCCAGGAGGGATTTGGACCACTCTCCCAAACACTAGACTTCCTCGACCAGAAATCCCTCGGGCTCTTCCTCTTGGAGCTACGCCAACATAGGGACCACCTTCTACGGGTCTGGGACCAAACAATCAGGAACACACAGCAACACACCATGCAAGAGTTCTTCAGACCCTCGGCTACCCCCTCTACAATGAGGACTATAACCAACCAACCAATGACCCACCCCGAGGAGTCACCTTGGATAGAGGTACAGAGAGAGGTAGAGCTCATCGGCGCCGACATCCACAGGCCCATGCCCCCGTAGGAGACATCACTTACAGATACAACAGATACTACAGTGCCACCGGGGAGGCACACCCCGTCGCTTCAACCTCTCCATGCTAGATAGGCCCATGTGGGACATCTTAAGATGACCACGCTCCATGAGTAGTTCCACACTACACTTCAAGTGCATCTAGATAGGCCCATGTGGGACATCTTAAGATGACCATGCTCCATGAGTAGTTCCACACTACACTTCAAGTGCATCTAGATTGTATCAAGTCTATATGCCATTTTGTACCTACTCATCTAGTTCACCATAGCACCAGATGGTAGCTTTACTGGGACTTGGAAAACTTCCCAGACATTTTGTATGTAACCTTTTGGTCTCTAGGCCAACTTGGCCACTTGTAGACGTTAATATAACTCTATCTCTCTCTCTCTCTCTCTCTCTCTCTCTCTCTCTCTCTCTCTCTCTCTCTCTCTCTCTCTCTCTCTCTCTCTCTCTCTCTCTTATTTGTATACACATGGGAAGAAGCCTAAGGTATCATTTAGATTGCAAAAGGAAAAAACTTGTTGAAGTATTATTTGGAATACCAAGACCACACATTCTCTTTGTGTTTTAATTTTAGTAGTTTTTGATGTCTTAATAAACACATACTTGATTTTTATAGGCTTTTTTCTTTGTCTTCTTTCTTTTCTCACAATTTCCCTTCTCTTTTTATGTATTTTTATGTACCATTGAAAGAAGTTTGATGTAATACTTGAACCACAAGAACAAAAACTTGTCAACATGTATTGTTTGTAATACCAAGAATACCATTTTTCTTTGTGTTTATAGTTTTAGTAGTTCTAGAAGCCCTATTAAACATATTTGATCATTGCAAGTCTTTATTCATTCAAATTATACACAATGCTACTACATGATACATACTAAACAAAGCTTGTGTAAGGACAAAATCCAATTATGCCTATAGAGACAATGGCTACTGTATGGAGTGTTTTAACATGGGAGGAAGGAATGAACGTGGAATGAACATGATAGAGCTCTTAGTTCATGGAATTTGCTAGCTAGAAAGAAGACCTAAAGACATAGAGATTGCAGTACAGATATTGAAAGAGACTAGACGTTGCAATAAAGAGAGGTTTTATTGAATACATAGATTTTAGATCAACTACCATTAAGGAAGGTGATTTGGTACTAATGTATGATAGAAACCTTGATAATTAGAACAATACCATTAGAAAGATATTCAAAAGATGGTTTGGACCATACGTTGTAAAACAAACTTATGATATTGCTATATATGTTTTATGTGGGCTAGATGGGATAGATTTGAAGATACCTGTTCTAGGCAAGGAAATCAAGTTGTTCAGCAATAGAGAGTTAGACAC
Source organism: Lygodium microphyllum (assembly GCF_053477565.2). Classification (NCBI taxonomy): domain Eukaryota; kingdom Viridiplantae; phylum Streptophyta; class Polypodiopsida; order Schizaeales; family Lygodiaceae; genus Lygodium; species Lygodium microphyllum. The sequence goes on from NC_141145.1 coordinate 28,038,947, forward strand.
CTATGAGAAGGAAGAGCTTGAAGAAGAATCTACATAGGAAAGCATTGAGGAGGAGGATGTTGCAGAAGATAAGAAAGACCTTGAGCTTGGAGAAGAGTAAAGATAGGGTGGCACATGTTGAAGGATGTGCAAATTTAGAGGGGGTGGATATTGTGACACTCCTATCTATGGGTTGAAACTTTATAGGATCTCTATTCCTTTTGAGATTTCATGTGTAAGTCTATGGGATGTGTCTATTTGTGTCCATGAGAGTTGTATTTGATCTATTAGTATATATCAGGTGTTTTAAAAGTCATTTCACATGTCAGTTGAAATCAAATATGTAATCTACCCTTTGATGGACATCTACATGGCCATTTTAGTGTCTAAGGCCAAAGTTTAACTGAGGAATGATATGACATTGTCTCTCGTCTATCCTCACATTTTTTAGTGCAAAAAGGGGCATGTCCTTGATGCCTACTACAATCAAGGTAAAACTCATAGCATGGTCTCCAACTTGGCATATGCTTTTGTGAGAACTCAAATGGAGGAAAAGCTAGGGAAAATATGGCCAAACACATGGAAGAACTTCTATATACGTGTGAAAACATGTATCATGTAGGTTTTGATGAGATTTAAGACTGCTATATTATTGTTACATAGAGATTTGCAGGGCTTAAGTGTTGTGGTTAGAGTTTGTAGAGGATTTGCCTTGATTTCAATGCTATCCCTGGCATGTAATTTTAAATATTTTGTGAAAATTAAAGTCAAGGAAGGTTGAATCAAAGTTAAAGCACAAGTGTCAAATTTATTTTGATACTAGATTATTATCTTTGGAGCTTTAGTGTAGTTTCTGGGGCACTTATATTATTTGTTGTACTTCATGAACACATCATATTCATAATTATATTATTTTGTGAGAGACACTCTCATCACTCCTCCTTGCATATTTTATTCATTGCCTGCAATTGCATTTGTCACACCCCTAACTATTTTATGGGTTACATAGGCTTTGTGACTAGCATAGCGTAAGCCTATTTAGGTTAAGGTGCAAGCATACTTCGCCCAGATTCCATAAGTGGGTAGAATGCCCAAAAGAGGGTGCAAACACTAATTCCTAGTTGTAGAGACTTTAAATGCAAAAGGGACACAAAGCCTAAAATATAAAGTGGGATGAAAGCCCTAAAACACAAATAGGGTACCACCTTAGAGAAGTGAGCTAACCCTAACCCTAATCTTGCTCTATATAAGGTGGAAAGTCTCCATTCTAGTTACCATTTTAGTGCATCCACGTTGCGAAAGCTCTATTAGTGCAACTATTGAAGCTTTGTATTCTCTTTTTCTATTCTATTATCTTGCTTCTATTTTTGATGAGTGACTAAGAGAGAATGTGTGAAAGGGGTAATGAGTAAGAAACTAAGAAAAGGTGAAGCTCTACATCATCTTCTTACTTCTCTTTTCTTAACTATTAGTTTCTCAACTCATTGATGTGCTCAATGGTGGATGTGAAGAAGCAATGACATCAAATCATGTTTCTTGGGTTGTGGAATTATCTTTGAGCCTTTAAGATTTTGAACTACAATACGAGAAGATAAGATAGGTGAGTTCACTACACCTTGAAGCTAGTCTTGTGCCCTTGCTCTCTTGGTTTGGAGAGAAGGATACATGGTTAGTTAGAGTAGAGTGTTGAGAGATAAGGTGAGAGATTATCGTTAAAGTGAGTTGCAATTTTTGAATTAATAGAAGTCTGTCTAAAGTCCCAAATCTTATGCATTTAGCTCAACATTTTGGTTTCATTTCCAAGACCAAGGATGGTGCAACTATCGAGGTTCTCACACTTCTACAATGTGGCAAAATGGGAGGCTTGTCCACTTGAGTGAATGGGATTGGAGTATTGATCATCCACATTTGCAACTTGCATCCTTTGATGCACATATGGCTAGTTTAGGAAGGCTGAATTGGGAAGAGCTAGTTTGTTGGATTGAGATTGGAAAAATTAGATTGTTAGGTTAGATAAAAACATAAAACTCAAACTTAATTAAAAATGAAAAATTACAAAACATGAAACTCGAAAATCAAACTCTTCTTGCTTTAAAAAACCATATGACATTATTGTGGACTGAAGATGCATTGTGCTTGTTTGGTTGTGCATGTATTGAAAAGAAAAAAACAAAAAGTGCAAAATGCAAAATGCAAAAATGCAAAACACAAAACTCAAAACTCCTTACTTGAATCATCAATGAGTCAATATTGTAGATGCATCTTGCTTATTATGAGTGATTGATTATGTATGCATTGAAGGAAGGAAGTTGAGAAAAGCTCCAAAAAAATAAAAGCTCAAAATTCAAAACAAAAAAACACAAAACTCAATACTCAAACTCATCTTAGTTGAATACTCATGTACATTGAAGGATGGAAAGCAATTAAAACTCCAAAAAAACGCAAAACTCACAATGCAAGAGTAAAATGCGTGGCCATTATTTTTATTGTTTGGTTGGTTTTTGCTTGTTGATATATGTTGAGTTCAATTTGATTTGATCTCATTTGAGAATCCTCTTGTTGTATACTATACCCTTACTTTCACACTACTTTCACACTAGCACTCCACTTCCACACTACTTCCATACTAGGACTTCACTTTCACATTCACACAAACCATACACATTTATACACTCACATACTAAACCCCCACAATAACCCCATATTTTACACACAAAAGAACGTAGACCCCTTATACAAAACACACACATGCAAAACCCTACATCGTCACTACTTGTGCCACTTACCACCTGCACCACCTCACCTCATGCACTATCTAGGACTTGGTCCACCTATCACACATACCATCTAGGACTTGCACTACCTCACCACTCACACCTTTTACCCCTTGTATCACCTTACTACTTGTACCAACTCATCTCATGCACCACCTATCTCTCACACCACCTAGGACTTGAACCACCTACCTCTCACACCACCTATGACTTGCACCACTTATTACTTACACCACCTCCCCACTTGCACCACCTTACCACTTGCATTACCTACCACTCACATCACCTTACCACTTGCACTGCCCCACCACACGCACCAACGAGGACTTGCACCACCCACCACTTGCACAACCCCACCATGAGCACCACCTAGGACTTGCATCACCTCATCACTCACACCACCTCACCACTTGCATCACCTAACACTTGCACCACCTCACCAATTGCATACACATTAACACTAAACCTATGCACCCAAAATTCATGCACCCTCCTCTATGCCATATACCCTCTCTTCCATAACCATTCACACATTTTCACACACTTCACATTCACGTGTACACTAAATCCATTAGACGCATGCCCCATACCCTTTTTACTCTTCCACTACTACATGCATTAACACATACACACTCTCATATCACACATTCTCCATATACTTTCCTACATATTTCTTCTAAGTAGTGCTAGACAAAAGCTTTCAGGTTCTGTCAATACATATTGATTCAATTCATTGTGCTTTGTCTTTGTCGTGTTTACCTCCTATCTATTCTTTTTCTTCTCTTCCATCTCCTATCTCTGTTTCCTTCTATCTCTGATCCCCGGTGGATATGACCTTTCGACAAAAACCCTTCCAACATTGGTGAACCCAATGTGAAAGGTTTTCAAAAGAAGGAAAGACAAGATGGGAGAACCTTCGAACACAATGTCCAGTGATGCTTTGCAATAGTTGGTGCAGAATATGAATATGCTTATGCAGGTTTAACAACAATAACAAGTGATGCACACTTATTCTCAAATAGAAAGTGTTGTGTTGAATGCTCTACAAGCAATTGAGCATGAGATGAAGTTATTCAATGGCACGAATGTATCTGCATATGTAGATACCTATGCTCAAAAGATGGAATTATTTGGGGTGGCTCAACTTGCATGGAGCCAATATTTTGTGCGTGTTGCTATACATGATATAGCACAAATTACTGAATTATATATGTAGGATGTTGATTGGGTAGCTTTCAAGAAGACACTCAGGGAAGAATTTTACATTGAGGATACTAGTTTGATTACGTGCAAGACTTTTCAAGAGTGGGTTTTACAACCCAATAAGGGTCTTGTGGCTATAGAATTGTTAAGAGAATTTGAAAGTCAATTTGAGCAATTGGATCTTGCAGGAGCAGCAAGCTCTTGCAAGTTAGAAAATTGAATTGTTTCTACAAGCAACAATTTTTGAGATTCAAGAGAAGCTTGATGATTTGCTAGAGGATCAGACTACAGAGATAGGTCTGAAAATAGAGTGGAGACATGTCAAGGAAGCTGTTACTGCACTTGTAAAAAAGCATAGAAGAAGATAAAGATTGCATGTCTCTAGCTTGCCCACTGTTATGGGCAAAATAGTTGAAGTATCCAATAGGCCACCCACTTCTATGGCTAACCCTATGGTTGTACTTGATATTGTTCCCTCTATTAGGGAAGATGTCCTAGATGAATTGGTCAAAGGCATGTGGGATCTTCAATTGAAGGTTGCAAAATTGGATGAAAAAGGACAAGAGGAAAGGGGACACGCAATAGCCCCCAAGCCAAGGAAAAGATGTATGTGGTGTGATAGTTTGCAGCATGAGAGAAAGGATTGTGCTGCCTATTAGGATTCCTTGGCACGACAGCTCATCTTTTGGAAAGATGGCAAGATCCATGCATAAGAAACAGGATTGCCTCTTGCTTTGAATTTTGGAAAGGGAGGTATACAGAAGTTGTTGGAAGACTTGGCTGTCTAAAATGCTTATGTGGTTGTACATACTTCTACTTTTGGTTGACAGTTGGATAGAATGCATGGCCAAGTGATGGTTGGTCCAAAGGCTGTCCAAAGGCTAAAATATGGACACATGCTTTACATGCAGCTCAAAAGAGAAAGGTTACTGATAGTGAAATGTCTCATGCAAGGCAAGACGTTCATGACATAACTGGTTGGGAATCACCTATAGATGCATATTCAATGTATGCATATTTAGCAAAGGTACAAAACATGGATGTACTTGTGGAAGAGAAATGAAAAAGAGGTGAAGATAATGCAAGGGCATCTAAAAGAGTGACAAGAAAAAGTGTGGATCAGCCTAAAGCTACAAATCAGTATCTCTCGAGCATGTTATGGAAGAGATTAGTCAAGAGCAAAAACAAGATAAAAAATAAGAGGGCAAAAAGAAGGGCAAGCAGCAGGATATAAGTTGCAATTTGACATTGAGACAGCCACCACGGATCTTAAGAAGGTTCTTGAAGAACAGATCCTAAACAGTCGGGTGAAATTCACCTTGGGAGAGGTGCTTGGCATTGCCAAGTGAGAATTTCATGATGAGATCATTGACATAATTACGAGGAAGGGTCAATTTTCTTGTGGCACCATTAGTGCATTGCTGCAATTTGAAGAGGAAACTAGTTTTTTGGATATTCGAGCTAAATATGAGCATGAAGTAAGTACTCGATTATCTATGCAGGATGCTACTAATCAGTGGACATCATGTGGAAAAGAGAAGAAAGTGACTGAAAATGCATTGTACAATATGGGGAAGAGACTCTAGGATTTATTCCTCGAAGTCATTATACAAGAAATCATTGGGTCAGAGCTACCACTGAAATGGTAGTGAAAATAGGAGAACGTGAAACTCCTTGTGTTACTTTACTTGACCAAGGGTTTGCAATAAATGTCATTGAGTGTGGATTGTATAAAAATGGTGCATGGCATGTGGAAACTGATCATGGTTGGCATATGAGGGCTGCAAATAATTATTTGGAAGAGCTTTATCCTGCATGTCCTAATGTGAAAGTGACGATTGGTGATGTACAAGAAGAGCAACACTTCTTTGGGCAAGATAATTCCTCATATGTAGTGATTTTGGGACAGCCCTATATTACAGGAGTGCCTATGGAAACAAAGGTGCTTGATGATGGTTCTGCTTATGCAAGAGTCAGAAGCAAGGATGGGAGAAAAGCAATCCAATTTTTTATTGTTGAGAGTCTCTTTTGGCTCCAAATGCAAGGGAATTCAAAGACCTCGATTTTCATTAAGCACTGCTGTAATGCGAGGCTACAATAGTGCTATTCAGAGGATGTACTCGCCTTTTCATGAAATGAAGCATGTATTTAGTATTGGTTATTCTCAGTTTACAGCAAATAGTTCATGTTGGTTTAAGTCTATGGAAGCTATGTGCAAGGCTGAACGCATATCTATGAAACAAGCTACTAAGGAACTGAGAGCATTGGGGTTGTTAGCTGAAAATGAAGGCATTTCAAGCATCTTTTATGGGCTGAATATTAATGACACTATGGCTGAAATTTCAGCAACTATATATGTAAAAAATGAGGCTGAAAACAAAGAGTTGTCTGTATGTTCTTTGGACACGAATGATGTTAAAGCATTGTTTGCTTAGCAGGAAGGATTACAATGGGTTGAAGCACTTGTGGAGACAAAGCATAAGACAGTTGACAAAAAGGTGAAACCAATTGCTTTTTCACTTCCACCAGAAAGTGAGGGTTTATGTAAAAAAGTATCAAGGTAGCTAAGCTTACGAGATCCTAAAGATATAGGTTATTAGTTTACATGTGAAACATTACAAGAATTGAAATTTGGTGCAAAAGAGTTTCTTTTGCCTGTTGAAAGAGATTGTTTTATGCAGATGTTGGTTAGGCATGGAAAGGCATTTGCATTTCAACCAATTGAAATATGTTGTGTGGATCCAAACGTTTCTCTCCTATGGTAATATTTAATGTGCCACATGTACCATGGAACTTAAGGCCTATTCCAGTGCCTAAAGCTTACTTGCCAAAGCTGATGGATTTTCTAAATGAAAAGATTTGCATGAAGATCTTGGAGCCCTCTTCAGTCTCGTACTCAAATTGTTGTTTTACTGTGCCCAAAAAGAATGGGGCTTTGAGATTTATTCAAGACATGCAATCAGTTAATAAAGTGACCATAAGAAATGTGGGTGTAGGTCTTGTGGTTGATGAATTTGTAGAGGCTTTTGTAGGCAAAGTGATCTATTATTTGGGTGATCTTTACTCGAGGTATGATTAGTTTCAACTTGTAATTGAAAGCATGAATATCACAACCATAAAGACTCCCTTGGGGTTAGTACAGATGTGTACTCTCCCACAGAGTGCAACAAACTCAGTGGCACACATGAAAAATGCTATGAATAGGGTACTTAGGGAATTTATACCACAATTGACAATGCCCTTCTTGGATGATGTTCCAATCAAAGGGTGTGCAATGGATGAAAAGAATGAAGAGATGGATGCTCATGGGTGCAGCCAGTTTGTTGCAGAGCATATTGTGGATTATAAGAGGATTTTGATGCATCTAGAAGAGATGCATTTAACTCTTTTTGGACAAAAGTCTATCTTTGGAGTTGAAGAGGTTTTGATTCTTGGGCATACGTGTGGGCCCTATGTGCGAAGACCATCACCAGTAAAAATATATGGGATTGATAGAATGCAAGATGCATGCACAAATATATCAGAGATGTGTAGATTCTTGGATGCATGTGTGTTCTATTTGATATGGATTACTCACTTTGCACATGTAGCCAATGCTCTATATTAGCTTTTGAGGAAAGGTCAGAGATTTCATTGGGAAAGGAAGCATCAAAAAGTAATGAAGAAATTGAAGCAGCTCTTAAAACATGCTCCTACATTGAGAAAGGCTAGCTATTCACATGGAAAGCCTATCATTATTATTGTTGATACAAGCCCAATCGGAATTGGATGGACAATTAGGCAAGATGATGGGGAAGGGCAAAGATATGCAATATGCTTCGGTGCTAAAGTATTGACTAAATCTACAGGTAAAAAGAGAATTATGGGGGAATTATGACAACCCTTAAATGTAATAAGGTGTATTTTATGGGTGCTCGTGTAGTCATTGAGACCGATTGTTTACTGGTATGGGGTATGATTACTAGTTGTGCTACCCCAGACATTGCTATGCTCCGGTGGATTGCATACATCAAATCTTTAAACCCTAAACTTCAGCATATTGCAGGAAGAGATAACCCAGTGGCTTGAATAATGAGATATCTTGTATTTTCTCGTGAAGACTTGACTAATCAAGTAGAAGGGAGAGCTCTACGTACTAAGACAACAAATGCAGTGTGTACTTTTCTCTTAGAAGAGATCTTTTGTTAGTATGGCTGTGTGGGAAAATTACAACAGATAGGGGTGAGCTAGATGCAGATGAAGCTCATGATTTCTTTGCACGGTTAGGGATAAATCTTGCTTTAACTTCAGCTTATAACCCTGAAGGAAATGGAAAAAATAAAAGAGGTCATCCCGAAGGCATTGGCAAAAGCATGTGGAGAGAAGGTAAAAGAGTGGCCACGATTTCTATTTTATGCTTTGTGGGCTGACAGAATAACTCATACTGCCATTACGGGACATGTGCCTGCTAAATTGATGTATGGTCAAAAACCTATCATGTTGATAAAAGAGACGACAGTCACATGGAGTGTGCTACCTTGGGAGGAGGAGTTGAATCGAGAGGAGTTGTTGGCCTTACGCATTACACAGTTGGAAAGAAAGTCAGAAGACATAGAGGCAGCAATTGCAAAGTTAAGGGTAGGAAGGATATTGAACAAGAAATGGTTTGACAAAAGACATAGATTGAGGCCAAGAACCATATAAGATTGGGATTGGGTATTGGTTTATAATAGAAATTTAGACAATTAGCATAGTGCTATGCGTAAAGTTTCCAAAAGATGGTTTGGACCCTATGTGGTAAGATATGTGTTTGATAATGTTACTTATGCATTAAATGACCTGGATGGGACAGCCATAAAACTTCCTAGCAAGGAAAAGAATCAAATTATTCAAGAGCCGGGAATCTAATGCCTATGAGTTGCCTCAATTGAAAGAAAATAGTGGCCATGATACAGGTAGCCAGGAAGATATGGAAGATGAAGAAGTAAAGGATATGGTTACAGAGGATGAGAAGGGCTCAAAATCTGATGACAACTAGTATTTTGGCACATAATAGAGGATGTGCAGATTCAGAGGGGGTGGATGTTGTGCCACAACACAGACACGGTGTGAAAAACTCCGGAGTGCATCATCATCCAACTTTCTTATTGATCTAGAGAGTTAATGTGATCTAAGTCATTAGTATTAGTGTGAGTGGCATGAATGGTCCAAAAAAACTATATTTTTGGATAATTTTAGCCTATTTTTTATATTATTTATTGTAAAAAATCCTAAAAAGTTAGGAAAGCTTCTAGATTAGGATGGCATGCAAAAAGCAAGTGGTTTTTTCAACTAGCTATGGGATTTTTCATAAAAAAGAAAGATTAGCGAAATCACGTGCATCGCGATCACTGTTGACAGGCTAAAAACTGCACTTGGAACTGGAAGAAGAAGAATGAGTGAACTAGGAGATTCGGGATTAGGTAACCTTAGGTTTTACCCCCCTTGCGAAGCCAACGGAGCTATCAGATTTGGGTTATGAGCAGCAGAGAAGAAGCTATTATTTTTGAAGCATGTTTTTGGTCTACGAAGGAGATCCAAGAGATCTAATGCTTGGATTGCTTCTGAGTAGTGCTAGATAAAATATTTGAGGTTCTGTCAATACATATTGATACAATTCATTGTGCTTTGTCTTTGCGTGTTTACCTCTTGTCTATTCTTTTTCTTCTCTTCCATCTCCTATCTCTACTTCCTTCTATCTCCGATCCCCATTGGAGACCATCTTTCGAAAAAAACCCCTCCGACAACGGGCTCTAGACCGAGTCCTACCAGTGGAAGTAGTGGACAACATAATTCAAATGGCCAACAACTTGGAAAATTGATGGGTCGCGGAGCGGAGCATAGTTATCATTCAATGGAGGCAGGAAGTTTTAGACTACTAGCAGGACAAGGTGTACCAAATTCCCAAGACGGTCCAAGGCTATGAAGCACAACCCAAGTGGTGGAGAAGGATCTGGGATATGAACCTTGATGCATGGATAGCATTCTGTGGCACACTCCTTGAGAAAAGGAACAATCCTATCTACATGCCCTACCCTAGCATACACGAAGTGAATTACAATAGGGAGGAGCATGGTAGGTATGACTTTTCCAAGATCTACAATGCAAATGTAGAGAATCCCAAGGAGTGCCTAACCTTCAAGGCAAGACACATCCGTCCTTCAATCACGTGCTTCCTCGAGGATCTCTCATCATGTCCAAATCCCACTTTCATCACAACTTGTAATTATCTTAGAACCATTAGGTTTCTACTAAAGCAAAACCTAGTCACCATCGAGGAGGCCCACCTACCTCCACTCTTTTTTTATCTCAATCTAGGAATAGATAGTTGTGCCATGGCCCCCGGCTAATGATGAGGGCTATGTTGTTACTCTCTTTCTGTATGAAGGTACTCGTGATTTTTTACCTAGCCACATTCCCCATTTCACAATTGGGGCACCTCAAGGGCAGGACTTCTAGACCTGTCTCCCTAAGCCACACACCACACCTACAACGATGCACGAACTGGATCCTCAAGAGTGGGACAACACCACAGGCTTACCAACCCAACTCCCAGTTCCACTAACACGAGCACAATGCACCACATGGCAAGGTAACTTATCCCCACTGATTTGATACTTTTAAGGCTTAAGTCCTTTGGCTAGTAGGGGGGGGGGGGGGGGGGGAGAGTTCATGCAATAATCAATGATTTTGCTCATGTATACGATGAAGAAAATTTCCATGGGAGATTACTTAAATTTTTTGTGTGTACATTTTGTGTTGTCAAGGCGGTTTGTTACACAATATAACTATTGGTTGAAAATAGAGTGGAACTCATTCAAATGAGTGGATATACAAATATCCTCAAAGTTCCACAAGCTTCTTCAATGAAGTAGGACTTTTCTTTCCATAAAGATCACATATCTTTTTGCATAAATCACAAGCACCATCTTCAGTCATTATAACATTGAAGTAAATTTGCTTAAACAAAGGCAAGATAATGATGGACTTGCAAAGCTCATGAAGCTCTTCCCAATCATCTCTATTCCAATCTTCTAGATTTATCCCCTTGGTTGTCAATGGACTCACTTGATTCTTTTGCACTAATACTTACCAAATTTGGGTCTTTCAATATATGAAGTTACTGTGACCCACCTCTATGTTAAAGATAGCACAATCATTGTAAGTATTTGAAACACCTACCATTATGTCCACCAAAACCAAAGAGAGTACACGATAATAATAGTAAAGAAGCTCCAAAACTAAGCCAAGAAGCATACAACAAGAGGAAGACTAAACCAATATACTATTTTCCACAAGCAAGAAGCACTAGAGTACTCAATACAAGTGTTTTCTTTCAAAAACACTGCTCAAAATTGGATTTCAACTTGGCTATCCATAAAATTGTAGTAAACGAGTGTATAAATGTAAGCACAAGATATAAAAAAAAGAAGCAAGGCCCCCACTACTTGGGATATATGGGTCGCAATTGGAATATAAAATGTTAGTAGCAATGCAAGAAAACATAATCCACCAAGGTACCAAATGTTGTTAGAGACCCAAAGATGTCACATACATAGATGCAATCGCAAGCAAAAGAGTAGCATGCACATAAGCTAATTGTGCACAAGAGATCTCCAAAAGCAATAGAGATCCATCAATATACAACTAACTCATTGTATATGAACAATGAAGCTCAAATCCATAATAACCAAGCATACATTCATAGTTGTCTGACAGATGAAAGTACTGGGTATAGAAACCAAAGCTAAATCAACCCACAACCATCGATGTCTACAACAAGGACAATGTATATATAAATTGATAAGCATGTAAGAGTCTCCCATTGACTTGAGAGTCTAAGATTTGCAATGAAAATATCAAAGTTATCCCACAAAAAAAACCCAAAAGAGCAAAGCAAAGCTCAATACATATGTCTAATAACATCCAGGTGACCAACTACATGAAGTAATACATCTAGGAGCATATACCCACAATAAGCCTTCAAGCCTGTAAAAGAGAAATCATTGAAGCAAATAGCCATTATGAGTATGTATCCAAGGAATTTCAAATCCAAAGTGTAGAGCTCAACATAATCATATTAGAGCATAATAATCAATGTTATGCATCAACACATCAATGTAACATCCCCAAAGCATCTATAGACATTCAATACATAAGAATTCATTGTGCATACTTGCTACCCGTAGAGTATAATGTAAATAACAATTCAACAATGGATCTATTTGAGCTCTAATAGATCCAAAATTCTTTTTTGAGTATAACACATCATCTAGGCATTACAAACTTTCCCCATAAGTATAAATAGAGCATTACACAATCAAATACTTGCTATTTAGTTAGTATATAGTGAGTTTTTCTTGAGCATTAGGTCAATGACTAACCTCAAATTCTTCAAAAAATGCTAAAACTAGAAGCCTTTAATGCCATGGAAGATGTCAACAAATTGGTCATTGATCCTAAAGATCAACAAGAGCTGGAGGAGATGCATGGTATCTAAGATAGGGATAGCCAAACTCGTGGCACCAATCATATTGTTTGCTCCTAAGATTATTGTTGTTTCTATTGAGCTTAAAGCTCACTTAGCAAGGTTCAAGGCAATGTCTAGAAGGTCCTCAATAATCTTAGAAGGTGTGGAAGTAATTGAGAAAGCAACATGACTAATGCATACCTCAATGAGTGGCTACCATGAAAACTAAGAAAGGTGGAACTAGAGTGAGAGCACAAGTAGAAATAAGAGAAATCAAGAGCTATAGAGGTTCAAGCAACAAAGAGCAATACAATATATGGGAACTTCAATAGTCACAATGTTTGACTTGCCTTCCCTTATTCTATTGTCATAGAAAAATTAAAGAATAAAGTGAAAATGATGGGAGGCTACCACATGTAGTGTATAGGTGTACTAGCATAATGTACAAAGTAAAGATAGATGAATAGGTGTTAGAATATCAAGCTCATACTATTCTCATGTTAGTATGCATGACCGACATTAACCTTGTCCAGCTGTATCAACAAGTGTGGGACATTAAATAAGTCGGTGGTCTTAGACGCAGTGTGAATGGTCCTAGGACCTTAGTACTATTGTATACACTTACTCTATGTGTGTGGTTATGAGATAATGAATGAATAAATGAAAGAAGATGAGAGCACGCTTGCTCTTCACTCTGTCTCTTCCTCTCTCAATCTCAACATGGTATCAGAGCACCCATGACTGGGCTCTGTGGAAAGCATTTGTGAAGAAGGCTGGAAAATTGAAGCTTTAAGGTTCTTGAGAAAGGGCTAACTGCTCCTACTCCTGTAGAGGTATGCATCTACTCATTGTGAGGTCTATGGTTGATATATGTACTTGAGGCCTGTATGGAGCCTATGGGGAGCTCTATTGAGCATAAATAAAGTGCTCATTGCCATCATTGTCACCAGTATAGACTATTAAATACATCAGCAGATCTGCGTGAACTGCACCTGTCCAGAATGTGGACTCAGATGCTTGCAAATGATGATTATGATCAGCCACTGATTGGTAAAGAGATTTTCTGAACCCTTTGAGGGGTGATTGAAGGCTTGGAACCATTCTTGGTTACTGTGAGGTCATCTGGGAGTTGAAATCACTGATTGCAGGTTTGGGATTTTTTACTATTTGCTGTATACAGGGTACATACAGCATGAATGCATGGTTAACATGAGTCTGGAGCTCTCAAACATGTCCAAAACAACCACTGGAGCATGGGTACATGTAAAGAAGACATATAAACTAGATGTTATGCATTGAAGCTGAAATTTCTTACTAAAAATACACAGATCTAGAAGTCTAAAGCGGGCTGAAAAACTGTCAAAAAGTGTCGGCAGCAAACATTGGCCTACTTGAAGCATTACATGACATTGCTTGGTTCATGTCAAATGTATGACTTGGGATATGCCTACCGAATGTCTAGAGGACTAAGACAAGCATTAGTTACTACTGAAAACTGAAGTCTAGAGTTGGAAATTAATGCAATTACATTGTCTTGGCTGGGTACAAACTATGACTGCAATCTATGAGCAGGAAGTTTGACACCAATACTTGCTGTCTATGCACTGTTTTGTGCCCGTATGGTCATGTTTGGACTGCTACATGTACTAGCAGCTATCTATGAAGGTTTGGGACATGTATGACATGTATATGACTCAGTTTTGGCTTTGAATAAGCTGTTGGTCATTGACAGTTTACAGTTTTCACATTGTATGTATTTACCCTAGTAGTGAGGTTGTAGGAGTTTAAGCTGAAGTAACTCCAAAGCATATGTATTGACTATTATACTTATGAGTTAGACCACTGGTTGTGGACTACTTTGAGCTGTCATTGGGCTGAAATACCCTAGTTTTTTACTACAATTAATTGTAGAAAACTATCATAAACGATTGAGGATTGAACTTGGTCGGCGGTCATACTTGTTGGCTTGCAGGAAGTCAGGCAGTGACTAAATAGTGTCTGGTACATCATGGCAAATGCAGATAGAACCGATAACATAATCTAGATTGTGGGGGAAAAGCTTGATAGTAACAACTATGCCATATGGAAGTTCCGCATGGAGAACTTCCTAATAGGAAAAGGCTACTGGGAGTTGGTGACTGGAGCAGAAGCTGAACCTGAGCTCCCAGATCGACCTACGGTTGATCAGAGACAATTACATTGATCTTGGACAGAAAGAGCTCGTAGAGTCTTGCACTAGCTCTCTTTATGTATCTCAGATGCCATGGTAATGCAGATAATGAACTACAGCTCTCCTAAGAGTGCATGGGACATTTTGATCAAGTATTATGGCACAACCACAAGTGCCAGGAAGATACAGTTAAAGTAGAAGTTCAACAACATGGAGAGGAAGAGTAGATCTATACAGGATTATGTCACAGAGGTTAAGACCATTGCAGATCAGTTGGCATCTGTTGGTTCACAGGTTGAAGATGAAGACATGGTTGCTGTGACTTTGAATGGCTTGGAGCCTAAGTATAAGACTTTGAATGGCTTGGAGCCTAAGTATAAGACTTTGAATGGCTTGGAGCCTAAGTATAAGTCTGTGCAGACTGAAATGCCTGATTTCAATGAGCTGGTTGCATTGCTTATCCATGAAGAGGTTAAGCTTGGCTTGGCTACAGGATCTACCCGTTCTAAAAACAAGGATGCAGTTTTCTATTCCAATCAATGCGGCCGTGGAAACCGTGGTAGAGGCTATGGATCTAGCAGAGGAGGCCAGCAAAATGCATCCTATGGCAATAACAACCATCAGGTATCGAATGCAAGAGGTGGTGGAAACTTTAGAGGCAAGGGGAGATCTAGCCCTAGAGGTAGAGGCTCCTGGCAACAGCAGCATCCATCTGACAATCCGAACAAGGACAAGGATTGTCATTACTGTGGGAAGTATGGGCATATTGCCAAGGACTGTTGGAAGAAGCAAGGCAATCAGAAAGGCAAACAACATGGACATTTTTGCTATATCTAGTCAGGCAGATGATACTTCAGGAGATAGATTGTTTGCCATGCAGTATGTAAAAGACAGAGTTGCTGAAAAATGCATTGATGATGCAGTTTGGTACCTTGATTCAGGGGCATCAAACCACATGACTCCTGACGGTGATTGGTTCACTGATATGGTGGCTGAAAAACATGGCTATGTCTGTACAGGTGATGGCATGTAGCATAGTATTGAGCATAAAGGCAAAGTTCCTCTTGTGGTTAATGATGGCAGAAAGAAAAATTTGCATGATGTATTGCATGTTCCTTCGATTATGAAGAACTTATTGTCTGTCGGTCAGATGATAGAGTAGAACTTGTAGGTTAGATTCAATAAGCATGGTTGCTTTATTGAAGAGTTGGCAATGGATGCAAGTTGATAGCTCGTGGTCACAGGAATGGCAGAATGTTTACTCTTGATGCTACCTTGCCAGAGCTGAATTTAGCTATGTTTGCCCATGGTTCTAGCATTGTCAAAGACTTGGAAATTTGGCACAAGAGAGTGGGGCATGTAAATTTGCAAAGGCTGCAAATTATGCAGAAAAAGTAGCTTGTTACAGGTTTACCCAAGTTCCAATATTCAGATATTGGTCATATATGTGATGATTGCCAGTTTGGTAAGCAGTCAAGGTTGCCATTTGTCAGGCATGTAAGGCAGAGTACACGTCCGTTGCAGTTAGTGCACTCTGATGTTTGGGGGCCAGCCCATAATGCATCCATGGGAGGCTCGAAGTATTATGTGACATTCATTGATGATTACAGTTGCTATACTTGGGTTTACATTTTGAAGACAAAGGATGAGGTGTTTGCTATTTTTCAGCAGTTTAAAAAGTAGGTTGAAAAGGAATTTGACTGCTATATCTCTTTCTTGAGATCAGATAGTGGTGGGGAGTATGTGTCAAATGATTTTGACAACATACTGGCTGAAAATGGCATACGTAGGCAGCTTACATGCAGCTACACTCATCAGCAGAATGGTGTAGCTGAAAGAAAGAACAGGGTCTTGATGGAAGCTACTCGTGCCATGATGAATGAGAAGAAGATGCCGCTCTATTATTGGGATGAGGCTGTTATGACAGCCATGTATATCTTGAATCGGACTTCCACTACAGGTATTCATGAGATGACACCATTTGAGAAGCGGTATGGCTATAAGCCGGATGTAAGTCACATGAAAGCCTTTGGATGTCTTGCTTATGTGCATATTCCAGATGAAAAAAGGAAGAAGCTGGATCCAAAAGCGCATAAGTGTGTTTTCATTGGATATTCGCAGGAGAAAAAGGCATACAAATGCTATGATCCCTCTACCAGGGAGACCTTGGTGAGTAGGGATGTTATTTTTTATGAGATGGGCTCATAAGTCAGTTTATGCAAAAGCCCAGGAAGCCACATTTGGATGCTGTTAGGTAGATTATGGGTTGTTCTAAATGAGAGATAAGCCCTTGAAACCGGTTGGATACATAGATGCGGATTGGGCAGGATGCTCATATGATCACAGATCTACGAGTGGTTATGCTTTTGGCTTTGGAAGTGGCATGATCAGCTAGAGCACCAAGAAGCAACCAATGATTGAATTGTCTAGTACTGAGGCAGAGTATAGGGATGCTGCATTGGCAGCATGCGAGATTTCATGGCTGCTCAAGCTTATGGCTTATTTGGATATCCAAATGAATGCTCCAGTGACCTTATTATGTGACAATCTCAGTAGTGTACTCCTGGCAATGAATCCAGTATACCATGCCAGGATAAAACACATAGAGGTACACTACCATTTTATCAGAGACATGGTTCTTGCAAGGAGAGTAGATCTTGTGCATGTGAAGACTGATGAACAGGTTGCAGATATCTTTACCTAGTCTTTGGGTAAAGATAAGTTTACTAGTTTTAGACAGCTACTTGGAGTTCATCAAATGATTTGAGCTTGAGGGGGAGTGTTAGAATATTAAGCTCATACTATTCTCCTGTTAGTATGTATGACCGACATTAACCTTGTCCAGCTGTATCAGCAAAAGTGTGGGACATTAAATAAGTCGGTGGTCTTAGACCGAGTGTGAATGGTCCTACCGACCTTAGTACTATTGTATATACTTACTCTATGTGTGTGGTTATGTGTAACGTGTCCACTAGTATCATCCAGGACATGTCTTAGTAGTCCATCGAAAAGGATGTCTAGAAAGCTCTGCCTGGCACTCCCATGGAATGTTACGGGGTTTGCGATCTAGGGCTTTCCATGTCTGCCACGTAGCGGAAGTATTCTGGCCATTCCCACTTAGGATCGACTGAAATTTGGGTTTTCCTGATTGGTCATTTCCTAACAGCAACTAGCGTCGGACCCAAGCGAACTACTTTACGCAGAAATGCCAGGTCCGAAGCGGATTCACGCTACACTTGGTTCAAAGAGAATGGGAAACGAGAGGGATGCAAATCTCAACCTCACTGCCATAAGGCATAGTCCCATTCCATTCCCCTAAAACAGCGTAAATCGGTTAAGACATAACTCTAGGTCAACACTTTTGTTGTTCATGTCCTTTGACGATCATCCCGCTGTTCTTCGAGATTTGAGAAAAGTTCCCGGCCAACCGGGACCACCCAACCGTAGGATGGACCCATGGCCCATCCTCCGCACTTTCCTCAGTTTGTTTTAGTTAGGTAATTATCTAACACGTTAGTTGGACATGTAACAATCAGCTTCTTTAATTAACCGTTAAGCATTGGTTCCTTCACGTAATCTTATCACGTGACATAGAAAAACAATATCAAACAAGTTCTTTATTAATATATCATCATATTTATCTTTGAAATACAAGGAGTTCCGCCCGTAGGCTTGTCCATAATCCGCCCGAAGGCTATCCAGTAATCCACAGGGATCACTATTCCAAGCTTCCGCCCGGTAGACTAGTATGCGGGCCTCGAGATCCAATCCCGAGTCACATTAGCCTCTTGTGCAGGACCCGGAAGGTGAGGGATTTACGGCCAGAGCCCCCCTGGCACCCAAGCGTCCTCCTGCTCCAAGTAGTGCTCAATGGAGAGATCTCTCGCGGCAGGTTCGGTCCACGTTCCCGATGCGGTCAACAACCCCCTTGATTAGGGTCAGGCCGGTTGTCGGGGGTAACTGAAGCTACCTCTCCCTTCAGGCTTTCAACCTGAGGTATAGATATTCATTTAATTTGTAATTCATAAATCAAACAGTGCTCTAAAATCTCTAGCAAGCACAAACATTTCCATTAATTGATCTTGTTGTTGGCAAACTGCTAAGGAAGGAATCTTTTCTTTTGAATGCATCTAGCACTCGATCTGGGGTGCCTTGCAACTTGGCAAGATCTTTTTTATTCTGGGTTAGGGCATACCCTATTAACCCAACTTGGTCAACCCTAAAGTTCATTGGATACTTTAGTTTCTGATTTTTTTAACATTTCTTACTTAGAAGGATATCAAAGAATACATCCTTTTGCAAGATAACTTGCGTAAGGATCTGCCATCCTTGTTGAAGGTATTTAACCTTTCTTCTTGTGAATCAATCACAAGACCATATGACTTCGTACTTGCTGTGCAAGTCCTGCATCGTAATATGCAATGAAACAATTCGTTTTTGTTTCTTTAAGCTGACGTTTGTCAGACCTAGGGTCTCCTTTTATTATTTTCTTTAAGAACCTCAGGGACAAACCCTAGTTCTTTTACGTTTACAATTTATTAACCCTACAATTAGGTACTGTGGGCAAGTATTTAAGGTATAAACATTTCTTGGATTTTAAATCATTCCCAATGAATATTTTTCAGCATAGGTATTTCTAAGTTTATATTAATTTGGTTAACTTTTAGAAGGTAATATCGAGATCACTTCCGCATGATTTGTTATCTAGGTGTCAATTGATTTTTCAATCCTAAACTTTATTAATTTGAGGCTAGGTAAATTCAATTAATCTTCCTTTTTCCTTGCGAACAAAACTCATGCCAAATAAGCAATCTTTCCCTTGCTAAGTTATGCAGTTAGTAATGATAACGTCCTAGAGTTTAAGCATCGTAAGAAACCTTTCATGAATTGCACCTTCTATGATGATTCATTGTAAAAAGAATAGGGGTTAATGGTGCAATATGCAGAATTATACCTTCTAGACTTAACTGAAGTATACTACTTTAGTGGGTAAATAATCTTGCTCATAATTCGTTTCAATGCATAATACTTTTTGAAGGAAAACTATGTTTAAACTTTATTTATTTTGCATGTTTAATTAAACTAGATTCCTTCATCATAAATAACTAGGACAAAATATATATCTTATCCCTAACAATTCATCTTGCATGATTGAATTAAAACCGATATAAAATTAAGAAGGAAAAACCTGGTTTTGGGGTGAGATATCCACATGGATACTGGGAGATGACCCTCCCGCAGCTACTCCTTGGACTTTCTTAGGTGGCATCGCAGTTGTAGTCCTTCGAACATGGAAGCAGCTTTACCTCCTTTTTGGAATTCCACCGTCGCTTCAATACTCTTCTTCTCTCTTTCGAGGCAAGGAATCGTTAAGGGATTAACCACGAGAAAGGGGTAACAAGACCTTTAAGGTCTTAGCTTCTTCGGAGAGGGAAAGGTTTACAAAGCCTAAAAGAAAAGGCCCTATAGGGATTTATATGCGGTGAAAAGGGTGTATGTGAGTGTGGTTTCAAAAAACATATGAAGGGGCCTTGGGAGATCTTTGGGCTTGGGAGTAAAAGGTATATGAAGGGGGATTCTTGGAGATGTTTTAGGACACGAAGTAGTAAAGGCTTAGGGATTTAAACCCGGGGTGAAAGGGAAAGGTGAAGGGTGAAGGCTTATAGCACAGGGGAGGGAAATGGGTGTGTAAGAAAAAAGGGGACACGAGGGGGGTGAAACACGGGGTTTCAAAAAAAACACAAGAAGGGGGCTTATAAATTTAAGCACGGGGGGGGAGGGGGGGGGGGGAGGTAATAAGGCTTTTCAAGCCTTAGTTTTTTTTTTTTGGGGGGGGGGTCCATCCATAGGAAGGGGGGCTTAAGAGTTTAAAACCGGGGGGGGGGGGGGAGGGGGGGTGTAAGGCCACAGGAGGGGGGGCTTAGGAAGCCCACCCTTGGAAGCTTCCAAGGAGCTTCCAAGAGCTTCTGGATAGAGCCCACGTGGAAGAGGAATGAGGGCAACTTCGTGGTGATCTCGCGGCGGCAGGCATGGCGATTTCTCCCTGGGTCACGGTGTCCAATTGGCAGCACCTCAAGGGCTTTTATGGCAGCAACCTCAGTCATCCTCGCAACCTCCACTAATTTTCTTTGCTTCCTCCTCTCTGTCAGATGTTGACAGAATGACGGCTCTCCTATCCTCCCAATCTCTCACCATTTCCAACCCTCTTCCTCTCTGTCGTGGAGTTTTCTGACAGCCCCGATTTAAATAGGGGGGTAGGATCCTCCCTCCCCCACGCGTCGATGTGCATGGGTCTCCTTGCTCCTACAAGCTCCATCAAGGAGCTTAATTGCTCCTTCTGTTCCCCTCCCCCTCCAGCTCGACAGTCGGCTGGGGGAAATAAGGGGAATAACAACAAAAAAATTTGTCCTTTATCCAATTCAAAGAATATTATCCCTATGATCCCTTCCAAAGAGGGAATTCATATGTGGAATGGGTATTTTTATTTCAGAGTTGTTACATTATGAGATAATGAATGAATAAATGAAAGAAGATGAGAGTATGCTTGCTCTTCACTCTGTCTCTGCCTTTCTCAATCTCAACAATAGGCACATGCAGTCTTTAAACCCTAACGATACTATCCAATGTACATCAATGCTCTACAATGTGAAAAATACTTAGAAGGCAAACTTTTTGTGAGAAGATCTAAAATACTATTATCCATATGGATATTGGCAATCTTAATATGTCTGTTCTTAAGCACCTCAAAATGAAGTGATAACTCACCTCAATATGCTTTGTCTTTGCATGAAAGATAGGGTTTTATGCCCCAATTGAATGGAACTTTGGCTATTGCAATGCAATGCAGACACCTCTCCTATAATATCCAGATCTTCCACTAGACTATTAAGCCATATAGCCTTTTTTCAAGACTCAGTGGCTAGAATATACTCTAGTTATATGGTAGATAAAGTTATATGTGGCTACAAACAAAAGATCCAAGATATTGCATCATTTGTGAAAGTGATGATCAACTTATAGTAGACCTCCTAGAGTCTACACTCCTTGCAAAATTAGCATGTGTGTATCCAAGAATAGATGCATCCTTTTTTTTGAAGCATATGCACATAGACCTAGTTCCTTTATTATATCTCATGATATGTTTTACTATCTCCCAATGCTTCTTACCAGGGTTTGCCATATACTTGCTAACCACTCCCACTGGGTTTTTGAGGTCTTCGAATGTCCAGAATTATTGGTTATAGTGTTTCACTTTGATCTTGTTCATGCGAATGCTAATTGGGGTCATTGGATTTAGTCTTGGTAAATTTGATCTCTTTGGTCTTGGTCAATTTCAATCTTTTGTATCTCTCCTCCTATAAAAGTGGATCAAGCTTCCCATCTTGAGAGTAGGTCATAGTGTGTGCGTAGAGTTTCCATGGTTTATCATATTATTATTATTTATAAGGTGGGTTATTTAGGGATATACAATGGACAAAGATTCACAAATCCCACATGTAAGAATATAGGTCGTACTTAAATTTCACTGGGGATGATCAAGTAGATGTTCGGGGGGTGTCAATATGCATGCCTTGATGATGGAACATTGTAATATTTCCACTTGAAATATTAAGTCGACTATAAAACCCGCACATCGTGCACAAAAGTAGCATAAAATAATCCCCTGCATCGAATTATGTCAATGGCCAAGTGTTCCCTCCGTGCACCATGTTAAATTCTGGCTCCGCATTGTGCAAACTAAGGTTGAGCTTGAAGACCACAAAGGTGCGTGAGAACACCCTTCTTGGAAAATAGGGGCAATTGGATAATGGGTAAAATTTAGGCAAAATTTTTTAAATTAATTACCCCTCCCCTCAGCTGATGCATGGTAGGGGGAGACGGAGTGTGTGGAGGAGTGAGTTAAGGAGGAGTGTGGTGTGGATGCATGAGGGAGGGGAGGCACGAAAGTCTCCACGTGGTGGATCTTCCCCCCCTCCCTTACACTATATAACCTCCCCCTTAGCCTAGGGGGGAGGCATGATCAAAGAGAAGAGAAAAAAGGTTGTCGTGCTGTCTGTGGATCACGACCATGCCCAGAACTGCCACCTGCTGCCACCGTTGCAGCGTTGCTGCCGCCCTCAGCTCCACGATCGCCATCATCGATTTAATCTCCCCCCTCTCGTCATCAATCTTTCCCCCCTTCCAATCATTACATCCCTCCTTCCACGTAATCTGTGGAAGCAGAAGCTTCTTAGAAGCTTCTTGAGAAGCTTCTAAGGTTGGGCTCCCATAAGCCCCATTTCCACGAGCTTTCCCAGGGTCTTAAAACCCACACCCTGTAAAGGGGTACTCCTGCATAAGGGAGAAGTGAACGGATTTTTAGGCTGTTTTCCAAAGCTTGGAGGGAATTTAGAGATCACGTAAAGGGTGAGGACAAACCCCAGAGTCCAAATGCTCTATGTCTATGATGGCTCCAAAGCCAAAGTCGCAAGGCGCACACGTGGAGGTCTCTTCCCCGAGCAGCATACGCGTGGACATTCCCACAAGCCCTCAAGCACAGGTTCCACGAGTTTAATTCCACATAAAAGAAATGCTTTACGCATGCTTAACTCCATAGGAAGAATGCATTTACGCTTGTCATTAATTCATGTAGTAAAGATAAAAGTACATTTGAGAAATTATCTCCTTGAACGATGGACAAGGGTTGGTGCATGTCATGCAATTGGGTTGCTTGCATTTCCAAAGTTGTGAATGTTAATTGCTTATCCATCTTACGAGCTTAGTTGCATGTTGCCTTTTTCTTCGTGCATTTCTAAAATGACAAGCCTAAACACATATTGCTTAGGTTTAAATGGATGAAAAATCTGTTTAAATTCACCTTTGTCTCCCTTGATAGAAGAACAAGCGTATATTGCATTTAGTCAATAACTTCCTCATTATGACTCGCATGAGAAAATTGTTAACATCCGTTGCACGGCATGAAAATGAAACCATGGACATTGCATGTTGCATGCGAAGACGCTTGTGGAATGGATTAAGGTTGCATGTTACATATTCGTCATGCATAAATTTCATTCATCGAAGTTGCATTTAGAAAAGGTCGCATGTCATATCAAAGCATGAAATTCAATTGCATTAAACGGAAGGTTGTAGGCATAGTTCCTTGATGTAAATCTTTGTAGGTTTTATGCAAGTTATCTTCAAAATTTGTCATTCGTCATGACTTTAGCAAGAAAAGAAAAGGGTTATTGCAAACCTTATAGTACATAGAGGTAAGGAATCGCATATTTACACGTAATGTGATGTATTGCGACTATTTACACCTTTAGATCAAGTTTAGCATCTCTAAGAAAGGATTGTTCCTTGTCGCAAGACAAGTAGACCAACTTAGCTAAATCACTTGTTATGTTATAACCCTCTAGGGATTCATAAAAGCATGACTAGATGGTACGATGAACACCTCAAAGTGCTAGGTAGGGATTAGCACGTTAGAAATTCTTCCTAGTATCGCACTTGGTCATAAAGTCGAGACCCTCAAACCTAAAGGATCCTACCCACATTCACGGAATGGTTGGGTTAAGTGAACGCCCATACAATAATGATCTAGGGTTTTACCCTAAGGATCGATCAACCTAATACTAAACTCCGATTGAGTTTAGAATCCCTAGGACCAAGCCTAGTGACCTTGAAAGGCTAGGGATTGGGTTGGGTAAGAAGACACCCCAAACCCTATATCTTAATTAAACATACTTCTTGACCAAGAAACGTCATTGATGGGAGATTGAACCCACAAGTTAGATGTGACTCCTATGCAACAAGATTGCAAAGTTGGATGATTTTGTGTTAAATCACAAAGTAGAGTTGCCACTCCTTAGAATAAGGTTGGCAGGTTCTAGCGCAAGTCTAACTTGCAAGAGGATGAGTAATCCTACTACTGAGTTGCCAAGTTAGGGTAACGAGCAATTGACAAATCAAGTCAGAGCGACAAAGTCGCCAGGATTTATTGTCTATTTTTAAGAAACCTAAAGTGTTGGTTAATTTGGGTTGACAAGGTATGACCCTAACCCAAGGATAAAAGGGAAAACAAGTAATGGAACCCTTGGGGATCTTGCCAAGTCGCAATTGATCCCAGATCGGATGCTGAATGTGTTCGGAGAGAAGGATTCACTCCTTAGCAGTTGGCCAAATAAAATGACCACTGGATTTTTTGTGTTTGTATAAGTTAGGAGCACTGTGTATTGTTTTGCTCAATGAACTAAAGATGGAAAGATAATTAATGCTTCAGGTTGAAGGCCTAAAGGGAGAGGCAGCATCAGTTACCCCCGACTGTCTGCCTGACCCTAACCAAGGGGGTTGTTAGCCACGCCGGGAATGTGGACCGAACCCACCATGAGAGGTCTCTTCGTTGGGCGCTACTTGGAGCAAGAGGATACTTGGGTGCCAGGGGGCCTCTGGCCGTAAATCCCTTGCCTTTTGGGCCTTGCACAAGAGGCCGACGTGACTCGGGATTGGATCTCGAGGTCCGCATACTAGTTTACAGGTAGAATCTTGGATTAGTAATCCCTGTGGATTGCTAGATTGCCTTTGGGTGGATTATGGATTAGCCTACGGACTGGATTATATGATGTATTTCAAAGATAAAATAAGATCAATTGTTGTAAAGGAACTTGTTTGCTATTGTTTTTCTATGTCGGTACTAAGATTATGTGAAGAAATAGGTGACTAATTGGCTAATGAAGGAAGTTGTTTTATACGTGTCCAACTAAATGTGATAGGTTAGACAACTAAAGCTACCTTGAGGAAAGTGCAGTGGATGTGGCCATGGATTCGTCCTACGAATAGGTGGTCCCGGTTGGCCGAGAACTTTTCTCAAACAAAATCGACAGCAGGGAACTCTTCTCGAAGGAAATGAACAGTAAGGAACGTTGACTTAGAATCAAGGATACTAGAATCCCGATTTATGCTGTTTTAGGGGAACAGAATGGGACTATGCCTTATGGGCAGAGGGGTCGAGCTTTGCATCCCTCTCATTTCCCATTCACCTTGAACCAAGTGTAGCATGAATCCGCTTCGACCCTGATGTTTCTTCGTAAAGTAGTTCGCCTGGGGCTCGACGCTAGTTACTCTATAGGAACTTGACCATTAGGTAAACCCTGATTCAGGTCGGTTCTAAGTGGAAACGGCCGGAATACTTCCGCTACGTGGTAGACTCGGGAAGACCTAGATCGCAAACCCCATAACATTCCATGGAAGTGCCGGGCAGATCTTTCTAGACTCTCTTCCTAATGGGCTGCTAATATGTGTCCTGCAAGTGAACAGGTTGACACATTACTGTTGGTATCAGAGTGAACCAACGAGGAACTAATGTTTTCAAGAAAACTTAATAAGGAAAAGTAGAGCAAATGTTGCTGTTAAGATCGTCTCCTTACTTATCAATGCTGACTTGCAGAGTCATGAAGCATGGAACAGATTCTTGGTGTTCCAGATCATGTTTATGACCGCGATGCATGCCTCGGAATATCGATGGAGGATTGATATGATGAATATCCTAGATTGCATCTACAATCCTTCACCCTTGTACATGGAACGGAGATGGATGGGTGTTTCAGGGATCTATTACATAGCTACCCACTGGTTTGCATACCTTCAAACCAACCTAAAGAGAATCAAGTGGTTGGAGGACCTGAAGATCATGAAGCTGTTCATCTTTGTTGAGGCTCACGCAAACACAACCCTACATAAGGTCAAGCTGAACACGTATGTGTACGAGGAAGTGACCCAAATAATCATTGCCGACAGAATCAAGGTGTTGGGACATTACGAGAAGAACAGGTACCAAAGGAAAGGATACCCTAATCTTCCAATGACCTATCGATTCCTGAAGATCCATGACCCAAATCCATACTATTACTCAGTTCCAGTAGCTAAATGTAACACAATCTTATTCTCCTTGAATTAATGTATCAGCTTGTTCCATCTCCTTAATAATAATTGTACTCCGAAAGGGCTATGCCCATATGAATGGAATAAGTCTTCTTTTTATCAATGATTGTCTTGACTATGAGTATTGATAAGGAAGTTAAGTGATTAGGTTACTTGGCTAAAAGTTGAATTGGGCATGAAATGTAATGTGAGGAACGCTTAGCAAGTTTTAACGAAAAGAAACTTATTTCCCAAGTGCATCCTCAGGTGGAATTCTTACTGGGAGGAAAATCGACTTCAGTCACATTCAGGGATTATGAACCTAGATATCCATGAGTGTTTGCTCAGAATGGATTATGAACCTAGATATCCATGAGTGTTTGCTCGAAATGGATTGGCTTAAACCTAATGATGCTCACATTCATTGTGGAAAGGACCAAGTTTCCTTTCAAAATTCTAAAGGGGAATTGGTTACAACTCAAGGAGATGCTGGGAAGCCAAAAATTCAATTGGCCAAAGCATCTCGGATAATAAAGGGAGTTAGAAATGGACTACTTGTCTATTTGATTAAGCTTAATAAGCTAGATCAGAATCAAGAGTCTAGTGAAGAACCTTCATGGCTAAAGGAATACGCAGACGTATTTCCTGAAGAGTTGATAGAACTTCCATCTTAAAGGGAAGTAGATCATGAAATCAAGCTAGTGCCAGGAGCTGCACCAATTGCAAAGAGGCCATATAGAATGACCATCCCGGAAGCAATTGAGCTGAAGGAGCAATTCAAGAAACTATTAGATTAGGGCCACATCCTTCCTAGTAGTTTGCCATGGGGAGCTCCAGTGCTGTTCTAGAAGAATAAAGATGGAACGCTTCGGCTATGTATTGATTACAAAGGGTTGAATCAATCAACCATTAAGAACAAATATCCTATTCCAAAAATAGATGAACTTCTTGACCGTCTTCAAGGTGCGAAGATATTCTCCAAGATTAATCTCAGGTCTAGATACTATCAGATAAGGATCAAGGAAGAAGATATCCCAAAGACGGCATTCAGCACAAGATATGGGCATTTTGAGTTTCTGGTCATGTCATTCGGGCTAACAAATGCACCTACCACCTTCAATAGGTTAATGCAGGATATTTTTAGGCCATATCTTTATGACTTCATACTCATCCTCGATACCTTAGTCTAATTCAACAAACAGGAAGAAGATCATGAACCCCAGCTTTGCATTGTCCTTGAGACAATGAGGGCACACAAGCTTTATGTCAAGAAGAAGAAGTGTACATTCTTCAAACGATAGATTGAATATCTGGGATTCATTGTTTCAGCTGAAGGAATTTCAGTAGGAGTGGCCAATACCAACAACTGTCAAAGAAATACAAAGTTTTCTTGGATTGACAGGATGGTACAGGGTCTTTATCAAAGACTATGCTTTGATTGCAGCACCTCTGACAGATCTACTGAAGAAGCAAACATCAATTGTATGGTCAACTGCTGAACAATCCAGCTTTGATAAACTAAAGCAAAGTTTGGTATTAGCATCTATCCTAAAACTTCCGGACCTCAGTAAGGAGTTCGAAGTATTAACTGATGCTAGCACACTTGCCTTAGGATGTGTGCTTATGCAAGAAGGTCATCTTGTAGCATACTCTTCAAGAAAACTGAAAAGCCATGAGAAGAATTATGCTACCCATGATCTAGAGTTATTAGCTGTCATCCATGCTCTCAAGCTATGGAGACACTACTTGTTGGGTAACATGTTTACCCTAGTGACAGATCATAAAAGTCTCAAGTGGATCTTTACCCAGAATGAGCTCAACATGAGGCAATGTCGATGGATTGAATTGCTGGAGGAATATGATTTTGAAATCAAATACCGGCCTGGAAAGGAGAATGTAGTTGCCGATGCACTCAGTCGCAAGGCATTTCTAAATTCTCTAATTTTGCAAGATCCATCAATAGCTAAATCTCTAGCCACAAATGTATCCATGCCAAATAACCCAATACTTGAGCTAGAAGCATGCCATGATCCAGTCTATCAGAAGATACAAAGGGAGATCCCTATCAAGGATCAAGACCCGAAGCTACATGCAAAATATCAAGAATTCTCTATCAATAGTGGGCTTGTCTACTATAGAATGAGATTATGTATACCGGCAAGCCAATCACTCAAGCAAAAGATACTTTGGGAAGCTCATGATTCCCCTTTTTCAAGACATCTTGGCTATGCCAAGACCCTCAATGCAGTCAGAAAGAGCTATTTTTAGGAGAGGCTTAAAGGTGATGTTCTCAAATATGTTACTGAATGTTTGTCTTGTCAACGTATTAAGGCCGAACATGTCAAAATGACAGGAAAATTGCAACCACTTGACATTCCCCAAATGAAATGGGAATTCATCAGTATGGACTTTGTTGTTGGCCTGCCCCAAGTTCAGGGAGGATACAACTCCATTATGGTTGTGGTTGATATGCTCACTAAGGTTGCACATCTTATTCCTATCAAGACAAACTATAAAGCCTCAGACATTGCAAGGTTATTCATCAAGGAGATATTCAAACTGCATGGGTTACCCAGAAGAATCATTAGTGATCGTGACTCTCTCTTCACATCACACTTCTAGAGAGCTATCTTCGAAGCCATTGGAACTCAAATCTGTTTTAGTACAGCTTACCATCCTCAAACTGATGGTCAAACGGAGCGAGTCAACCAAGTCATTGAGGATATACTAAGGGCACACTGCTATCGTGAACCCAAGAAGTGGATTCAATATTTGCCACTGGTTGAGTTTGCCTACAATGCTTCTTATCAACAAAGCATTCAGATGACCCTTTTCAAGCATTGTATGGGCATGACTATCAAAGTCCTTTAAACTTCTCGGACCCAACCCTAAGAGTTGAAGCTTAAAATCAAATGCTGGAAGATATGGATGACCAAATGAAGTCAATAAGATAGGACATCCAAGCCGCCAAGGATAGACAGAAGGTATACGCGGATTTGAAACGTCAAGATAGATCCTTTGCTGAAGGAGACATGGTCTTCATTCACGTACGCCCAAAGAAAAGCTCCCTATCCTTAGGTGAATGCAAGAAGCTAAGTCCAAGGTATTGTGGACCCTACAAGATTCGCAAGTGCCTAGGGCCTAATGCTTATAGACTTCAAATCCCTAAGAACCTAAAGGTTCATAATGTATTTCATATCAGCCTACTGAAGAAGTATGTACCTAATTCTAGTCACGTACTTGATTATCGACAAGTTGCAATGCCTAGCCAAGGAGTCCTGGAGCTACGGCTTGACAGGATCTTAGATGTTAGGGAGAGAAAATTGAGATCCAGAACCTTGAGAAAATGTCTCGTCCAGTGGAAAGATTATCCCGAGGAGGATGCCACTTGGATGGATGAAAGTACTCTCATCCAACAATATCCCTAGTTCTTCTCAAGATGAGGACATCTCGATTCCTCCAAGGGGGAGAGAATGTAATATTTCCACTCAAAATATTAAGTCGACTATAAAACTTGCACATCGTGCACAAAAGTAGTATAAAATAACCCCTCGCATTGAATTATGTCGATGGCCAAGTGTTCCCTCTGCGCACCATGTTAAATTCCGGCCCCACATTGTGCAAAAGAGCTTGAAGATCGCAAAGGTGCGTGAGAACACCCTTCTTGGAAAATAGGGGAAATTGGATAATGGGTAAAATTTAGGCTTATTTTTAAAATTAATTATCCCTCCCCTCAGCCGATGCATGGCAGGGGGAGAGAAAGTGTTTGGAAGAGTGAGTTACGGAGGAGTGTGGTGTGGATGCATGAGGGAGGGGAGGCACGAAAGCCTCCACGTGGTGGATCTTCCCCCCCTCCCTTACACTATATAACCTCCCCCTTAGCCTTGAAGGGAGGCACGATCAAAGAGAAGAGAAAAAAGGCTGTCATGCTGTCTGTGGATCACGGCCATGCCCAGAACTGCCACCAGCTGCCACCGTTGCAGCATTATTGCCGCCCTCAGCTCCACGATCGCCATCATCGATTCAATATCCCCCCTCTCATCGTCAATCTTTCCCCCCTTCCAATCATTACATCCCTCCTTCCACATAATCTGTGGAAGCAGAAGCTTCTAAGGTTGGACTCCCATAAGCCCCGTTTCCACGAGCTTTCCCAGGGTCATAAAACCCACACCCTGTAAAGGGGTATTCCTGCGTAAGGGAGAAGTGAACGGATTTTGAGGCTTTTTGCCAAAGCTTGGAGGGAATCTAGAGATTGCGTAAAGGGCAAGGACAAACCCCAAAGTCCAAATCCTCTATGTCTACGATGGCTCCAAGCCAAAGTCGCAAGGCGCACGTGCGGAGGTCTCTTCCCCGAGCAGCATACGTGTGGACATTCCCACGAGCCCTCAAGCCTAGGTTCCACGAGTTTAATTCCACATAAAAGAAATGCTTTACACACGCTTAACTCCATAGGAAGAATGCATTTACGCTTGTCGTTTATTCATGTAGTAAAGATAAAAGTACATTTGAGAAATTATCTCCTTGAACGATGGACAAGGGTTGGTGCATGTCATGCAATTGGGTTGCTTGCATTTCCAAAGTTGTGAATGTTAATTGCTTATCCATCTTACGAGCTTAGTTGCATGTTGCCTTTTTCTTCGTGCATTTCTAAAATGACAAGCCTAAACACATATTGCTTAGGTTTAAATGGATGAAAAATCTATTTAAATTCACCTTTGTCTCCCTTGATAGAAGAACAAGCGTATATTGCATTTAGTCAATAACTTCCTCGTTATGACTCGCATGAGAAAATTGTTAACATCCGTTGCACGGCATGAAAATGAAACCATGGACATTGCATGTTGCATGCGAAGACGCTTGTGGAATGGATTAAGGTTGCATGTTACATATTCGTCATGCGTAAATTTCATTCATCGAAGTTGCATTTAGAAAAGGTTGCATGTCATATCAAAGCATGAAATTCAATTGCATTAAACGGAAGGTTCTAGGCATAGTTCCTTGATGTAAATCTTTGTAGGTTTTATGCAAGTTATGGTGTGCAGATCGGATGATCTATGCTCGTGTAGTGAATGCCAGAAGGTCCCCAAGAACAAAAGAACTCTACTTTTTGCACAAAACTCAAGGTAAAAAGCATACACGACATGAACAAGAGACCAATTGGGTGCAATCTCCCCCCATGCCTTGTGTGAGCGCTCCACAAAGCATGTATTTTATGTATAAATCATCTTCAAGCTCAAATAATAGCCCAAATTACAAAATAGCAAGCTTTTAGCTTTTGAGTTTGCTTTAGCACAAAATAGAAACAAAGCTAATGGGTGGTGCCCAAAGAGTCAGGCATACCCAATACAATGTCCAAGTACAAATAACATAATCGTGCGCCCATGCGCATACAAAATAATAAACAAACATCCAACGCCTCAATAAATAGGTGTGACAAAATATAGGCGCCATGCCTAAGGTATGCGCCCATCAAAATATAAGTGATAAATCGAATACTCGCTATCCTCCAATGCTTTCCTCCGCCACTGCTGCTATCTCTACACATCGACTGAAGTATTCACAATCGTTAGTAAAATAATATAATTAAACCGACAAAAGTGAATACCTAGCAGTCTTCAGCTACATAAATAAATCAATTGGTTAGAAATCAATCCTAACCTTAATTTATTACGAGTGCGCACTCTAAAGTCATAAACGTTTATTAATTTAATATGCATTTTACGGAATCACCCGCTATGGAATCACCCATGTACACACTAAATTAATGAAACGCCCGAAAAGGATAGGCGTCCCCATCAACTTCTCGCACAAAGAATCCACTTTGTGTATGAGCCCCGGTCATCAAAGTTTACGGAATCCCGTAAAACCTCACGAAATCCACCGTGGCACGGAATCCACCGTGAAATATGCCTCCTGGCATCATACCCCCGAGGTGGGATAGCAATTGACCTCAATTGCTATTAGCTCAATGTGGAGCTAGCAGAGTGGGGAAAGCATTTAAGTCTCTAGCATGCATCCATTGGGCTTCTTCTACAGGATGGTTCTTGAATTTGACTAGATATCTAGAATATCTTCGGCCAATTCTAGTGGTCATAAAGTCAGTATCTATGATAGCTTCAGGTTCAAGTATTTCAGTCTCTTCCTCTAACAAAGGTGGGTTTTCATAAACAGGGTGTACATGTAATTGGCCTCTAAAGGGTCTTAATAAACTAATGTGAAATGTGTTGTGAATTTTCCTATGAGGTGGTAATTCTAACTTGAATGCATTGTCATTAATTTTGTGAATAATCTTAAATGGTCCATAGAATCTAGGTGCTAATTTGACAACTGGGTGTCTATCTACACTTTGTAATCTACGTTTTTCTATTCTTAACCAAACATAGTCATCAACTTTGAAATTCATTGCTTGTCTTTTCTTATTGGCTTGTTTGGTATATGATTGCTGGGCTTTGGCAATCATGTCTTTAACCTCATCAAAAATAGTAGTATGCATACTAGCAATATCATCAGCACTCTGAATTCTATTTGATAAAGATGCAATAGGTGTAGACAATCTATAA
The DNA here is from genome assembly GCF_053477565.2 of Lygodium microphyllum. Lineage (NCBI taxonomy): Eukaryota > Viridiplantae > Streptophyta > Polypodiopsida > Schizaeales > Lygodiaceae > Lygodium > Lygodium microphyllum. The sequence continues at coordinate 28,072,022 of NC_141145.1, forward strand.
CCATAAATCACTTCAAACGGTGCTTTCTTTGTAGATGTGTGTGGTGTATTGTTATATGCAAACTGTAATAAATGCAAATGTGTATCCCATGTCTGTGGTTTAGAAATAGTGTAAGAACGTAAAAGATCTAAAATAGTACTGTTAGTGGCTTCTGTTTGTCCATTAGTTTCAGGATGAAATGCATATGAAAAATCAATTTTTGTTCCTAGGTTAGCAAACAAAGTAATCCAAAAGTTGTTACAAAATCTAGAATCACGATGAGAAATAATAACTTTTGGTAATCCATGGTTAGTGAAAATAGTTTTCAAAAACAATTGTGCTGCCTGTGATGCTGTTAAAGTTTTCTTACATGGAATGAAATATGCTTGTTTACTAAACCTATCTACTACAATCCAAATCATATCATGGTTAGCTTTAGTATTAGGTAAACCAGTAATAAAATCCATAGAAATTTGTTCCCATGGTCTTGATGGAATAGATAAAGGCATAAGTAATCCATACTGTTTACCATGATGTCTCTTAACTCTTTGACAAATCAAACATTCAGAAACAAAGTTAGATACATCAGTGCCCATATGTGGCCAATAAAAATCTTTAGTTAATGTACGTAAAGTAGATATGATACCTCTATGACCTTGATATGGAGGACAATGAATCTCATTCAAAACAAAAGATCTGAATAGAACTGTAACACATAATCTCTTTTTATAAAACATGAATCCATCATTATAAGACAGTGAATCAATAGGAATCCAGCTATTTCCAACTAATTTATTCCAATCAGCATGAAAAGTAATGTCTTGATGATAAGTATCTTTCATAGGAGTTAAAGAATCAAATGATATAATAGAAATATTATGAATGGCAGGTCTTCTACTTAATGCATCGGCCACTACATTTTCTTTACCGGGTTGATATTGGATAATCGGATGAAAACTCTGAATAAAGGCTGCCCATTTGATATGTCGGTCAGATATTTGGGGTTGGCTAAGTAAATGTCTAATACTTTGTTGGTCGGTATTAATCATAAATTCTGAACCCATTAAGTAGTGTTTCCATTGTCTTAAAGCTTGTACTATAGCTAATAATTCTTTATCATATGTGGAATATTTAAGTTCAGAGGGTTTCAGTTTACAACTAGAATAGGCTATAGGATGATTGTCCTGCATAAGTACGGCTCCTATTCCAGACTTGCTAGCATCAATAACTACTAAAAAGAATGGTCTATTAAAATCAGACACTTGTAATACAGGAGCATGGGTTAATGCATGTTTTAATAAGTCAAAGGATTTCTGTTGATTATCAGACCAATGATAAACAATACCTTTCTTTAAAAGTTTAGTCAAAGGCAAAGCAAGTAATGAAAAATTACGCACAAACTTCCTGTAAAAACTAGCAAGACCTAGGAATGATCGTAACTCATGCACATTTTTAGGTATAGGCCAGTTCAATATTGCTTCTATTTTCTTAGGGTCAACCTTAATACCATCTGATGATACAATATGACCTAAATATTCAATTTCTGTTTTAAAGAACTCACTCTTTTCTGGATTAGCATACAATTGATTATCTTTTAATAACTTGAAAACCAAGGACAAATGTTCATAATGTTCTTTCTCATTTTGACTAAACACCAAAATATCATCAAAGAATACAATAACACAATGCTGATATTTCAGAAATATATGATTCATCATTCTACTAAATGTAGCAGGTGCATTAGTCAATCCGAAAGGCATCACTAAAAATTCATAATGACCAAATTATGTTCTAAATGCAGTCTTGAATATGTCAGACTTATCTAATCTCACCTGATGATAACCAGATTTAAGGTCTATTTTACTAAATATGGCAGAACCTTGTAGTTTATCTATAAGGTCATCGACTCTAGGAATTGGATACTTATTCTTTACAGTGATCTTATTTAAATCTCGATAGTCAATGCACATACGATAAGTATTATTATTCTTCTTTACTAACAAAACAGGTGCACCAAATGGAGAACTACTAGATCTAATCAATCCTCTATTTAGTAATTCCTCAACTTGATTTTGAATTTCTTTTTGCTCTATCTGGTTATGCCTACATGGTGCTTTACAAGGTGGTTGTGTACCAGGAATCAAATCTATTTTGTGGTCTTCTGGACGTGAAGGAGGTAAACCAGATGGTAGATCTTCTGCAAAACAATCTTTAAAGTGTTTGAGAAATTCTTTATGCCTAGGATGCATATGATTTTCTTTAACTTGCAGTTCATTCACCCAAATGAGATAAGATTTACTACTTTTGCATAATGCACGTTTAGCTTGAGTATGAGAAAGCAGTGGAAAAGCATTAGATGCATGCATACCATACAATGTAATATGTTTTCCTTGAAATTGAATATTAATCAAATGTGTGGAATAATCTATATCAGGGTTATGCTGATGACGCCAAGGCATACCTAAAATAATATCACTGGACTGTAATGGTACAACTAGAAAATTCCTTCTTTCAGTGTATTGACAATTTGAATTTCTAAGTCATGCACCTCTTGTGTTCCATAATACCTTGTGCCTAAAAATGCTGCTTTAATGCGATAATGCGTAGGAACAGTTTGTAACTTCAATTCTTTCACTAGCTTTGCAGAAATAAAATCATGAGTACTACCATCATCATGCAAAATAATCTTTTCTTTTCCATGTACTAAACATTTCATTGTCAATAAAGAATGTGGAGTTGGCATACCTGGTAAAGTATCTGAAGGAGTAGTAATGTCATCTTCATCTTCCGTGAAATCATGCATTTTTTCATGTTCTTTAACTTCCATTGCTCCAAGGTAGTTAATATAGACAGGTGGCTTCTTCGAATGGCAATTGGCTGCTAGATGTCCAGGTTGGTGGCATTTATAACACACTATAGGTTTGGCTTTGGTTACATTGTTTGCAATGGCAGGAGGTCTAGGAATATTAGGATTTGGCTGTGAAATTGGCTTAGGGTTGTGATTGGTATTGGATGGTAAAGCAGGTGGTTTTGCCCAAGTCTTACGGAAAGATGATGAAGGAAAATGACCTTGATTAAATCTTCTAAAATTTGAGTTGAATTGCTTAGATCCATAGTTACCATTGGCTTGGAATTGCTGTGGACGCTTGTCTCTTCCTCGAAGCTGGTCTTCAGTGTCATGAGCTAATGAAATTGCATCTTCAAGAGTTGCAGGCTTGAACATATTGACTTCAGCATAGTAATGCCCAAGTAATCCAGACATATACTTGCGCTTGTGTGTCGCTTCAGGTACGTCTTCAAGCATGCGTAACTGGAGTAATGCATTCCAAAAGCGTTCGGTGTACTAAGGAATAGGCTCACGATCTCGTTGCTGAAGAAGGTCCCATTGCTTTATGGCTTTTTCATGAACTTGTGGAGGAAGGAAATTCTGCATTAACTTATTCTTGAAATTCTCCCAAGTAGTGGGACAATCTATACTTTTACGAACCACAGTCCACTAAAGAGATGCTCTATCCACTAAATGATTAGTGACACACTTGATTTTATCTTTTTCTGCATATGTTTCCTCATGAAAGTAGTCATCAAACTGACTGATGAATGCAAGAACAGTTTTTCCATCTCGAGTGCCATTGAAAGTACGGAATTTGAAATTTCTTTTACTTATCTTTGTTTCCTTGCGGATGGATTGAGCTTCGAGAGTCGCGTCGACGGTACGTCGAATAAGATCTTCAGATTGAGGTTCCTCTTTGTCGGTAGTCGATCTTTGTAAATTAGCCAATTGAACTTGCAATGCTTGCCTAGCTCGTCGTTCTTCATCCAACTACATCATAATTAAGTCCAGCTTTTGCTCCATCGTAGGTTCAGGAAGATCGCCTTCAGCCATTAAATCATCCATATGTGGTTTCGTCATCCTGCAAAACTTCAAAAGACCTCACACTCTCAAAATCCAATTAGCGGGATGAGCGTAGCTCAAGATCGGGTGTACAAGGCTTATATATTTTTGTGTGTGGCTTTCACAATCTTCGTCTTTGGCTATTGCGGGATTTGTAATCTTTGAAAAATCCGTGTTTTGACCTTCTACGTGTGCTGAAACTGGTTCAATAAACCTGCGTATGCAAACAGTACCTTCCAATGAACAACTTTGCAGTTTGGAGTTTCTGCGTAGGAATAGCCCTTCTATGAGTTTTGAACAGAAGTCAATTTTGACTTCAGGTAACTTGTTTGACTTGTAGAGTTGCAGACTTATGTGACTTGCAGAGTACCAGGACTTGCAAAACTTGGTTGATTTAGCAGACTTGCAAGATTTAGACTTGGAGAACTTTGAAGACTTGAATAGTTGAAAAGCCTTGGTTGACTTAGAGGATTAAGAAGCTTTATGCTTCTTGATCAGTCGTCGATTTTGAGGACATGAATATGTCCTCGGCGGAAATTTCGGTGCCCTGAACGTCCTCACATCCCCATGAATCAACGTTTTGAAGCTTTGATAAAGCTTCTAATTAAACTAAGCTTTTAAACTTTAGGATTTAAGCTTTTAAGCTTGCAATAGATATGGCTTATCTCTGTAACTCCATGACTTGTATGAGAGGATGTAGGAGTGGTCCTCCGCTGTTGCAGGCCGGTCCTTCGCGATCTGAGGATGGAAACAGAGGTTCTTGACCGCCAGGAATCCACCCGTATCGACCATTCGCGATGAGATTGACCGTAGAGCTCGATCGTTCCAGGAGCTCCGCCTTCGTACAAGATGGGTAGCGATTGGAAGCTCTTGATCTCAGCTTCGCTTTGATACCTCTGGTGCGTAGATGTCGGAAGGTCCCCAAGAACAAAAGAACTCTACTTTTTGCACAAAACTCAAGGTAAAAAGCATGCACGACATGAACAAGAGACCAATTGGGTGCAATCTCCCCCCATGCCTTGTGTGAGCACTCCACAAAGCATGTATTTTATGTATTAATCATCTTCAAGCTCAAATAATAGCCCAAATTACAAAATAGCAAGCTTTTAGCTTTTGAGTTTGCTTTAGCACAAAATAGAAATAAAGCTAATGGGCGGTGTCCAAAGAGTCAGGCATACCTAATACAATGTCCAAGTACAAATAACATAATCGTGCGCCCATGCGCATACAAAATAATAAACAAATATCCAACGCCTCAATAAATAGGTGCGACAAAATATAGGCGCCATGCCTAAGGTATGCGCCCATCAAAATATAAGTGATAAATCGAATACTCGCTATCCTCCAATGCTTTTCTTCACCACTGCTGCTATCTCTACACATCAACTGAAGCATTCACAATCGTTGGTAAAATAATACAATTAAACCGACAAAAGTGAATACCTAGTAGTCTTCAGCTACATAAAAAAATCAACTAGTTAGAAATCAATCCTAACCTTAATTTATTACGAGTGCGCACTCTAAACTCATAAACGTTTATTAATTTAATATGCATTTTACGGAATCACCCGCTAATGGAATCACCCATGTACACACTAAATTAATAAAACGCCCGAAAAGGATAGGCGTCCCCATCAACTTCTTGCACAAAGAATCCACTTTGTGTATGAGCCCCGGTCATCAAAGTTTACGGAATCCCGTAAAACCTCACGGAATCCATCGTGGAAATCCACCATGAAATATGCCTCTTGGCATCAAGTTATCTTCAAAATTTGTCATTCGTCATGACTTTAGCAAGAAAAGAAAAGGGTTATTGTAAACCTTATAGTGCATAGAGGTAAGGAATCGCATATTTACACGTAATGTGATGTATTGCGGCTATTTACACCTTTAGATCAATTTTAGCATCTCTAAGAAAGGATTGTTCCTTGTCGCAAGACAAGTAGACCAACTTAGCTAAATCACTTGTTATGTTATAACCCTCTAGGGATTCGTAAAAGCATGACTAGATGGTACGATGAACACCTCAAAGTGCTAGGTAGGGATTAGCACATTAGAAATTCTGCCTAGTATCGCACTTGGTCGTCAAGTCGAGACCCTCAAACCTAAAGGATCCTACCCACATTCACGGAATGGTTGGGTTAAGTGAACGCCCATACAATAATGATCTAGGGTTTTACCCTAAGGATGGATCGATCTAATACTAAACTCCGATTGAGTTTAGAATCCCTAGGACCAAGCCTGGTGACCTTGAAAGGTTAGGGATTGGGTTGGGTAAGAAGACACCCCAAACCCTACATCTTAATTAAACATACTTCTTGACCAAGGAACGTCATTGATGGGAGATTGAATCCACAAGTTAGATGCGACTCCTATGCAACTAGATTGCAAAGTCGCATGGTTTTGTGTTGAATCACAAAGTAGAGTTGCCACTTCTTAGAACAAGGTTGGCAGGTTCTAGCGCAAGTCTAACTTGCAAGAGGATGAGTAATCCTACTACTGAGTTGCCAAATTAGGTCAATGAGCAATTGACAAATGAAGTCAGAGCAACAAAGCGCTAGGATTTATTGTCTATTTTTAAGAAACCTAAAGTGTTGCTTAATTTGGGTTGACAGGGTATGACCCTAACCCAAGGATAAAAGGGTAAACAAGCAATGGAACCCTTAGGGATCTTGCCAAGTCACAATTGATCCCAGATCGGATGCTGGATGCATTCGGAGAGAAGGATTCACTCCTTAGCAGTTGGCCAAATAAAATGACCACTGGATTGTTTGTGTTTGTATAAGTTAGGAGCATTGTTTGTATTGTTTTGCTCAATGAACTAAAGATGGAAAGATAATTAATGCTTCAGGTTGAAGGCCTAAAGGGAGAGGCAGCATCAGTTACCCCCGACTGTCTACCTGACCCTAACCAAGGGGGTTGTTAGCCGTGCCGGGAATGTGGACCGAACCCGCCGTGAGAGGTCTCTCCGTTGGGTGCTACTTGGAGAAGGAGGATGCTTGGGTGCCGGGGTGCCTCTAGCCGTAAATCTCTTGCCGTGCGGGCCTTGCACAAGAGGCCGACGTGACTCGGGCGCGAGGTCCGCATACTAGTCTATGGGCAGAATCTTGGATTAGTAATCCCTGTGGATTGCTGGATTGCCTTTGAACGGATTATAGATTAGCATATAGGCTGGATTATATGATGTATTCCGAAGATAGAATAAGATCAATTATTGTATAGGAATTTTTTTGACATTGTTTTTCTATGTTGGTGCTAAGATTATGTGAAGGAACCGGTGACTAATTGGCTAATTAAGGAAGTTGTTTTATGCGTGTCCAACTAAATGTGATAGGTAATCAAACAACTAAAGCTACCCTGAGGAAAGTGCGGTGGATGTGGCCATGGGTCCGTCCTATGGATGGATGGTCCTAGCTGGCGGGGAAACTTTCTCAAACGAAATCATTAGCAGGGAACTCTTCTCGAAGGAAATGAACTGTAAGGAATGTTGGCTTAGAATCAAGGATACTAGAATCCCAATTTATGCTATTTTAGGGGAACAGAATGGGACTATGCCTTATGGGCAGAGAGGTTGAGCTTTGCATCCCTCTCGCTTCCCATTCTCCTTGAACCAAGTGCAGCATGAATCCGCTTCGACCATGACATTTTTGCGTAAAGTAGTTTGCTTGGGGTTTGACGCTAGTTACTCTCTAGGAACTTGATCATTAGGGAAACTCTGATTTAGGTCAGTCCTAAGTGGGAATGACCGAAATACTTCCACTACGTGGTGGACTCAGGAAGACCTAGATCACAAACTGTTAGCTTTCAGGGATGCTGGTAGTGAGCAACACACAGAGTGAAGCAACTAGCTTCCTCTCTCATTCTTCTCATTATTCATTCAACACACACTTTAGTGCATATACAACCTAAGGTCATAAAGACCATTCACACCAGAAGTAGAACCAACTTATTTAATGTACCTAACTGATCTAGTCAAACTACCTGTGTCCAGCTCATGTCGGCCAAACACACATGAAAGAGCTTGATATTCTAACACTCCCCCTCAAGCTCAAGACAACATCTGTACTCCAAGCAGTTGTCTAAAACCACAGAACTTATCTTTACCCAAGGACTTGGTAAAGATATCCGCAACTTGTTCATCTGTCTTTACATGCATAAGATCAACTCGTCCTGCAAGAACCATCTCTCTGATGAAATGGTAGTGTACCTCTATGTGTTTCGTCCTGGCATGATAGACTAGATTCATAGCCAGGAGTACACTACTCAGATTATCACATAGTAACTTCACTGGAGCATCTACCAGTATGTCCAAATCAGCCATAAGCTTGAACAGCCATGAAATCTCTCATGCTGCCAATGCAGCACCCCTGTACTCTGCCTCAGTAGTCGACAAAGCAACCGTAGGCTTCTTCTTGCTGCTCCAACTAATCATGCCACTACCAAATCCAAATGCATATCCACTCGTAGATCTATGGTCATATGAGCAACGTGCCCAATCTGCATCCGTGTATCCTGTCAATATCAAGGGCTTATCTCTGACATAGAACAACCCATACTCTACATTGGACTTAACATATCTCATAATGCATCTAACTACATCCAAGTGCGGCTTTCTAGGCTTCTGCATAAACTGGCTTATGAGCCCTACAGCATAGCTCAAGTCAGGTCTAGTGATGGTCAAGTAAATCAAGCTGCCAACCATCTGCTTGTACATAGTCACGTCCTCTACTTCAGCCCCAGTGTTCATGTCTAACTTGACATTTTGATCAAGAGGTGTATCCAGTGGTTTGCATTCAGCCATGCCATACTTCTTCAGCATCTCCATGGCATAGTGCTTCTACATCAGCCATAATCCATTGTCAGCTGGAACTACCTCAATGCCCAAGAAATACTTCAGTTCTCCTAGATCTTTCATGTCAAATTTAGATTTCAGCATCTTCATTACATGCTGTATGCCCAAGTCATCATCGCCAATGATTATCAAATCATCAACATATATGACCAACACTACCAAGCAGTCTTCTTTGTAAATAGGCTGTGATCAACCCTGCCAATAGCAAAACCCAATCTCTACAAGTAGTTACTGATCCTAGCATGCCAAGCTCTCGGAGCCTACTTCAGCCCGTACAATGCCTTTTTCAGCCTGCATACATAATGCTGAAAATCAGGGTGAACATACCCTTCTCGCTGAACCATATAAACATCCTCTGCTAGGTCACCATTAAGAAATGCATTATTAACGTCCATCTGCTGCAATTTCCAGCCTTTAGCAGCAGCCAAGGTAATCACAGTGCGAATGGTTGCCATCTTGGCAACAGGGCTGAATGTTTCCTCATAATCAAGTCCATATTCTTGGGCATACCCCTTTGCGACCAACCTGGCTTTGTATCTCTCCACACTACCATTTGACTTGCATTTGATTTTGTAGACCCATTTGTAGCCAATGGTCATTTTTCCTTCAGGCAGTGGCACTAAATCCCATGTCTTATTTTTAGCCAAGGCATTCATTTCTTCATCCATGGCTACACACCAATACTCATCTTTCACTGCTTCAGCATATGTACCTGGTTCTTTGACCTCCATCACTTTTGTCATGTAGGCATAATGCTGTGCGGAGTAGCCACTGTATGTCAACTTGTCAACAGGGTATCTGACCTTCTGCGAGCGTCTAAGCTGTGGTGCACTACTCGATTCCCCTCTCTCATGAGGTGGAATATACCTGCTCTGCCTTGTGCCAGGCGTATAGATAGTCGGAATACCAAGTTCGCTGTCTAAAGTATCACCAGACTCATAGCCAGAAGTCATTCTGCTAGGAGTCATCATACCAAATGCATCCACAATAACTTTCTCTTTTCCTTTGCTATCCAAGACATCATGTCTCCCCCTCACTGACATACCGGTGTCAGTGGACGGCGAGCTCCTCAATCTCCCTGTCCATGGGGATACTGTCTGACTACGAGGTCGTGTCATAGTAGTGCTTTGCTGTAAATCAATTATAGAGGCATGAGTGGAAGGCATATCCGCTGGCACTCCAACTGGTGATACATACCAAGAACCCATCTCATCAAAGATAACATCCCTGCTTACCAAAGTCTCCCTGGTAGAGGGATCATAACATTTGTATGCCTTCTTCTCCTGCGAATATCCAATGAAAACACACTTATGTGCTTTGGGATCCAACTTCTTCCTTTTCTCATCTGGAATATGCACATAAGCAAGACAGCCAAAGACTTTCATGTGACTTACATCCGGCTTATAGCCATACAACTTCTCAAACGGTGTCATCTCATGAGTACCTGCAGTGGGAGTCCTGTGAAAAATGTATATGGCTGTCATAACAGCCTCTGCCCAATAGTAAAGTGGCATATTCTTTTCATTCATCATATCCGTAGCAGCTTCCATCAAAATTCTATTCTTCCTTTCAGCTACTCTGTTTTGCTGCGGAGTGTAGCTGCAGGTGAGCTGCCTACGAATGCCATTTTCAGCCAAGAAATCATCAAATTCATTTGATACATACTCCCCACCACTATAAGATCTCAAGCAAGAGATGTTAGATTTCATGGAAGCAGGAAGGAGAGCAACACGGAGTGAAGCAATATACTTCCTCTCTCTATTCTTCTTCTTATTCATTTAGCACACCCATAGTGCATATACAACCTAAGGTCATAAAGACCATTCACACTAGAAGTAACACCGACTTATTTAATATACCTAAGTGATCTAGCCAGACTAGCTATGTCCAGCTCATGTCGATCAAACACACATGTACGAGCTTGATGTTCTAACACTCCCCCTCAAGCTCAAGACAACATATGTACTCCAAGCAGCTGTCTAAAACCATAGAACTTATCTTTACCTAAGGACTTGGTAAAGATATCTGCTACCTGTTCATCAGTCTTCACATGCATAAGATCAACTCATCCTGCAAGAACCATCTCTCTGATGAAATGGTAGTGTACCTCTATGTGTTTCGTCCTGGCATGATAGACTAGATTCATAGCCAGGATTACACTACTCAGATTATCACATAGTAACTTCACTGGAGCATCTACCTGTATGTCCAAATCAGCCATAAGCTTGAGCAGCCATGAAATCTCGCATGCTGCCAATGCAGCACCCCTGTACTCTGCCTCAGTACTCGACAATACAACCATAGGCTGCTTCTTGTTGCTCCAGCTAATCATGCCACTACCAAATCCAAATGCATATCCACTCATAGATCTACAATCATATGAGCAACCTGCCCAATCTGCATCCGTGTATCCAGTCAATATCAAGGGCTTATCCATCTAACTGCATCCAAGTGCGGCTTTCTAGGCTTCTGCATAAACTGGCTTATGAGCCCTACAGCATAGCTCAAGTCAGGTCTAGTGATGGTCAAGTAAATCAAGCTGCCAACCATCTGCCTGTACATAGTCACATCCTCTACTTCAGCCCCACTGTTCATGTCTAGCTTGACATTCTGATCAAGAGGTGTATCTAGCGGTTTGCATTCGGCCATGCCATACTTCTTCAGCATCTCTATGGCATAGTGCTTCTGCATCAGCCATAACCCATTGTCAGCTGGAATTACCTCAATGCCTAAGAAATACTTCAGTTCTCCTAGGTCTTTCATGTCAAATTTAGATTTCAGCATCTTCATTACATGCTGTATGCCCAAGTCATCATCACCAGTGATTATCAAATCATCAACATATATGACCAGCACTACTAAACCACTGTCAGTCTTCTTTGTAAATAGGCTATGATCAGCCCTACCAACAGCAAAACCCAATCTGTGCAAGTAGTTACTGATCCTAGCATGCCAAGCTCTCGGAGCCTGTTTCAGCCCATACAATGCCTTTTTCAGCCTGCATACATAATGCTGAAAATCAAGGTGAACATACCCTTCCGGCTGAACCATATAGACATCCTCTACTAGGTCACCGTTAAGAAATGCATTCTTAATGTCCATCTGCTGCAATTTCCAGCCTTTAGCAGCAGCCAAGGCAATCACAGTGCGTATAGTTGCCATCTTGGCAGCAGGGCTGAATGTTTCCTCATAATCAAGTCCATACTGTTGGGCATACCCCTTTGCGACCAGCCTGGCTTTGTATCTCTCCACACTGCCATCTGACTTGCATTTGATTTTGTGGACCCATTTGCAGCCAATGGTCTTTTTCCCTTCAGGCAATGGTACTAAATCCCATGTTTTATTTTCATCCAAGGCATTCATTTCTTCATCCATGGCTACACACCAATTTTCATCTTTCACTGCTTCACCATATGTACTTGGTTCTTTGACCTCCATCACTTTTGTCATGTACGCATAATGCTTTGCAGAGTAGCCACTGTATGTCAACCTGTCAACAGGGTATCTGACCCTCTGCGAGCATCTAAGCTGTGGTGCACTACTCGATTCCCCTCTCTTATGAGGCAAAATACACCTGCTCTGCCTTGTGCCAGGCGTATAGACAGTCGGAATACCAAGTTCGTTGTCTAGAGTATCACTAGACTCATAGCCAGAAGTCATTCTGCCAGGTGTCATCATCCCAGATGCATACTCAATAACTCTCTCTTTTCCTTTGCTGTCCAAGACGTCATGTCTCCCCCTCACTGACATACCGGTGTCAGTGGACGGCGAGCTCCTCAATCTCCCTGTCCATGGGGATACTGTTTGACTATGAGGTCCTATCATAGCAGTGCTTTGCTGTAAATCAATTATAGAGGCATGAGTGGAAGGCATATCCGCTGGCACTACAACTAGTGATACATACCAAGAACCCATCTCATCAAAGATAACATCCCTGCTTACCAAAGTCTCCCTGGTAGAGGGATCATAACATTTGTATTTCTTCTTCTCCTGCGAATATCCAATGAAAACACACTTATGTGCTTTGGGATCCAACTTCTTCCTTTTCTCATCTGGAATATGCACATAAGCAAGACAGCCAAAGACTTTTATGTGACTTACATCCGGCTTATAGCCATACAACTTCTCAAACGGTGTCATCTCATGAGTACCTACAGTGGGAGTCCTGTTCAAAATGTATACGACTGTCATAACAGCCTCTGCCCAATAGTAAAGTGGCATATGCTTTTCATTCATCATATCCGTAGCAGCTTCCATCAAAATTCTATTCTTCCTTTCAGCTACTTTGTTTTGCTGCGGAGTGTACCTGCAGGTGAGCTGTCTACGAATGCCATTTTCAGCCAAGAAATCATCAAATTCATTTGATACATACTCCCCACCACTATAAGATCTCAAGCAAGAGATGTAGCATTCAAACTCCTTCTCAACCTGTGCTTTAAATTGCTGAAAAACAGCAAAGACCTCATCTTTTGTTTTCAATATGTAAAGCCAGGTATATCGACTGTAGTCATCAATGAAGGATACATAATATCTGGAACCTCCCATAGATACATTATGAGCTGGCCCCCAAACATCAGAGTGCACTAACTGCAATGGACGTGTACTTTGTCGTACATGCCTGACAAACGGCAATCGTGACTGCTTACCGAACTGGCAAGCCTCGCATACATGACCAATATCTGAATATTGGAACTTCGGTAACCCTGTAACTAGCTGTTTCTTTTTCATAATTTGCAGCCTTTGCAAATTGACATGCCCCACGCTCTTGTGCCATATTTCCAAATCCCTAACAGTGCCAGAACCATGGGCAAACATAGATGAATTCAGCTCTGGCAAAGAAGCATCAAGAGTAAACATTCTGCCATTCCTGTGACCACGAGCTATCAACTTGCAGCCATTTCTAAATTCTTCAATACAGCAGCCATGCTTATTGAATCTAACCTGCAAGTTCTGCTCCGTCATCTGACCAACAAATAACAAGTTCTTCGTAATTGAAGGGACATGCAATACATCATGCAAGTTTTTCTTTCTGCCATTATGGACCACAAGAGGCACTTTGCCTTTATGCTCAATGCTATGTTGCGTGTCATCACCTGTGCATACATAGCCATGCTTTTCAGCCACCATATCCGTGAACCAGTCACCGTGAGGGGTCATGTGATGTACCACACTGCATCATCAGATGATTTTTCAGCAGCCTTATCTTTGACATACTGCATGGCAAACAATCTATCACCAGAGTCATCTGCAGCATAATGTCCATGCTGCTTGCCCTTCTGGTTTCCCTGCTTCTTCCAGCAGTCCTTTGCAATATGCCCATACTTTTCGCAGTAGTGACAACCCTTATCCTTATTTGGATTGTTTGACCGATGCTGCTGCTGCCATGAGCCTCTGCCACATGAGTTAGATCTCCCCCTGCCTCAAAAATTTCCACCTCCTCTTGCATTTGATGGACTGTTGATTGCTATTACCATAGGATGCATTCTGCTGGCCTCTTCTACCAGATCCATAACCCCTGCCACGACTGCCATGACCGCGCAGATTCGAGTAAAAGACTGCATCCTTACTCTTTGAACTGCTTGACCCTGTAGCTAAGCCAAGCTTCACCTCTTCATGAATCAATAATGCAACCAGCTCATTAAAGTCAGGCATTTCAGCCCACACAGACACTAAAGAGTCAAAAGACTTGTACTCAGGACCCAAGCCATTTAAGGTCACTGCAACCATATCCTCATCTTCAACCTGTGAACCAATAGATGCCAGCTGATCTGCTATGGTCTTAACCTCTCTGACATAATCTTGTATGGATCTGTTCTTCCTCTCCATGTTATTGAATTTCTGCTTCAGTTGTATCTTCCTTGCACTTGTAGTTGTGCCATAGTATTTGACCAATATATTCCATGCATCTGCTGGGGATTTACAGTTCATGATCTGCATCACCATAGCATCTGAGATACATAATGAGAACCAATGTAAAACTCTGCGAGCTCTTTCCGTCCAAGCTCGATGCGCTCGTCTTTGATCAGCTGTAGGATTCCTATCTGGAACTTCAGGTTCAGCCTCAACACCTGTCACTAAGTCCCAATATCCTTTGCCTATCAGAAAGTTCTCCATGCGGAACTTCGATATTGCATAATTGTTGCTATCAAGCTTATCTGGGTTACATTATCAGTTCTATCAGCATTTACCATGTTGTAGACCTTGCCTGACTACCTGCAAACCAAGATATTCTTAACAGTTCAACTTCGGCTTGGAACTATTTATGATAGTTTTCTGCAATTAATTGTAGTAAAAAACCAGGGTATTTCAGCCCACTGACAGTCCAAAACAGCTCACAACCAAGTGGCCTAACCTGTGAGTAAAGCAGTGAGTGCAAATACTATGTATTCACTTCGGTTTGAACTCTTGCAACCTCACTGCCAGGATACATATATGCAGTCTGAAAACTGTAATTCTGTGAGTGACCAGCAGTGATTTCAAGCCCAAAACTGAGTAGTATACATGGCATACATGTCCCAAACCTTCATAGACATCTGCTAGTACATGTAGCAAACCGAGCATAACCAATGGGTCACAAATCAGTGCATAGATAGCAGGTATAAGTATCAAGCCTTCTGCTTACAAATTGCAGTTAGCAACTTCTCAGTAAACCACAGTCAATCCAGCTCCAAAAACAGCCTCAAATCATGTTAGACATTCACTTTGAAGTGTTAGGTTCAATACATGAGCATTCGGGTAACTATAGGCATCTTGTCTTCATGAATCCAATTCATATATTGCATTTACTGCTTGCAACCACTGAGACAATGTCACTGCAGTAATCACCAGCCTTAGAATTCAACTTCCATGATCCCTTGATGCTCAACCCAATTCATAAACCTCCAACATACATATCCCGTGTCATACATATGATAGATCCCAGCCAAGTGTCAAGTAATGCTTCAATGAAAGCTAATGCTTGCTGCCCACTGTTTTGAGACATTTTTGCAGGCTGTTTACACTTCCAGATCTGAGTATTTTCTTCAAGGAACTTCAGCTCAAAGTCTTGAGAACTGATACATATGTCTTCCAGAGTGCTCCTAGGCTCCAGTGAGGTCCATAAAGCATGTTAGAGAGCTTCAAGGCTCTTCCAAAGTATTGCATATGCTGTATATACACTGTATACAACAGTTCAACCTTCTGTCCCAGGTCTGTGTACTCTGATTTTAGCTCATAACAGAGCTCCAACACAAGAAATGGCTTCTTGTAACCCTGAACTACCTTCCAATATATGCTCACTAGCACTTGATGACTTCTTGTACAGTGCTCATGTCAATTTTGCTTCAGTAGAAGCCATGCCTTCATCAGGAGCAAACACGTAGGTCTACCAGGAGTGTACAACAGCACCATTTGATGATAACAATCATGATAGGGCCCACACTAATACTCAATCAAGCCTTTGAAGACTCTTCAGCAAGCTACAACTCCTCCTTCAAGCAATAGGAATCCAATGCTTCACAGTACATACCTCTGTGTGACCATTGATGGAAATGATAGTCAGTCCTCTTCCTTTTCCAGCTCTTCGAGTCACTCTTCAAGTCTTCTTCTTGAGTGCATTCCACCAGTGAGCCCATTCATGGCTCTGATACCATGTTGGATTTCATGGAAGCAGGAAGGAGAGCAACACGGAGTGAAGCAACATACTTCCTCTCTCTATTCTTATTCTTATTCATTTAGCACACCCATAGTGCATATACAACCTAAGGTCATAAAGACCATTCACACTAGAAGTAACACCGACTTATTTAATATACCTAACTGATATAGTCAGACTAGCTGTGTCCAGCTCATGTCGGTCAAACACACATGTACGAGCTTGATGTTCTAACAAGAGATGTAGCATTCAAACGCCTTCTCAACCTGTGCTTTAAATTGCTGAAAAATAGCAAAGATCTCATCTTTTGTTTTCAATATGTAAAGCTAGGTATAACGACTGTAGTCATCAATGAAAGATACATAATATCTGGAACCTCCCATAGATACATCATGAGCTGGCCCCCAAACATCAGGGTGCACTAACTGCAGTGGATGTGTACTCTATCTTACATGCTTGACAAACGGCAATCGTGACTGCTTACCGAACTGGCAAGCCTCGCATACATGACCAATATCTGAATATTGGAACTTCGGTAACCCTGTAACTAGCTGTTTCTTTTGCATAATTTGCAGCCTTTGCAAATTAACATGCCCCACTCTCTTGTGCCATATTTCCAAATCCCTAACAGTGCCAGAACCATGGGCAAACATAAATGAATTCAGCTTTGGCAAAGAAGCATCAAGAGTAAACATTCTGCCATTCCTGTGACCACGAGCTATCAACTTGCAGCCATTTCCAAATTCTTCAATAAAGCAGCCATGCTTATTGAATCTAACCTGCAAGTTCTGCTCCGTCATCTGACCAACAGATAACAAGTTCTTCGTAATTGAAGGGACATGCAATACATCATGCAAGTTTTTCTTTCTGCCATTATGGACCACAAGAGGCACTTTGCCTTTATGCTCAATGCTATGTTGTGTGTCATCACCTGTGCATACATAGCCATGCTTTTCAGCCACCATATCCGTGAACCAATCACCATGAGGGGTCATGTGATTCGACGCCCCTAAATCAATGTACCACACTGCATCATCAGATGATTTTTCAGCAGCCTTATCGTTGACATACTGCATGGAAAACAGTCTATCACCAGAGTCATCTGCCTAACTAGACGTAGCATAATGTCCATGTTGCTTGCCCTTCTGGTTTCCCTGCTTCTTCCAGCAGTCCTTTGCAATATGCCCATACTTTCTGCAGTAGTGACAACCCTTATCCTTATTTGGATTGTTTGACTGACGTTGCTACTGCCATGAGCCTCTGCCACGTGAGTTAGATCTCCCCCTGCCTCGAAAATTTCCACCACCTCTTGCATTTGATGGACTATTGATTGCTATTACCATAGGATGCATTCTGTTGGCCTCTTCTACCAGATCCATAACCCCTGCCATGGCTGCCACGGCCGCGCTGATTCGAGTAAAAGACTGCATCCTTACTCTTTGAACTGCTTGACCCTGTAGCTAAGCCAAGCTTCACCTCTTCATGAATCAATAATGCAACTAGCTCATTAAAGTTAGGCATTTCAGCCCACACAGACACTAAAGTGTCAAAAGACTTGTACTCAGGACCCAAGCCATTTAACGTCACTGCAACCATATCCTCATCTTCAACCTGTGAACCAATAGATGCCAGCTGATCTGCTATGGTCTTAACCTCTCTGACATAATCTTGTATGGATCTGTTCTTCCTCTCCATGTTATTGAATTTCTGCTTCAGTTGTATCTTCCTTGCACTTGTAGTTGTGCCATAGTATTTGACCAATATATTCCATGCATCTGCTGGGGATTTACAGTTCATGATCTGCATCACCATAGCATCTGAGATACATAATGAGAACCATTGTAAAACTCTGCGAGCTCTTTCCGTCCAAGCTCGATGCGCTCGTCTTTGATCAACTGTAGGATTCCTATCTAGAACTTCAGGTTCAGCCTCAACGCCTGTCACTAAGTCCCAATATCCTTTGCCTATCAGAAAGTTCTCCATGCGGAACTTCCATATTGCATAATTGTTGCTATCAATCTTTTCTCCCACAATCTGGGTTACATTATCAATTCTATTAGCATTTACCATGTTGTAGACCTTGCCTGACTACCTGCAAACCAAGATCTTCTTAACAGTTCAACTTCGGCCCGGAACTGTTTATGATAGTTTTTTGCAATTAATTGTAGTAAAAAACCAGGGTATTTCAGCCCACTGACAGTCCAAAACAGCTCACAACCAAGTGGCCTAACCTGTGAGTAAAGCAGCCAGTGCAAATACTATGTATTCACTTCGGTTTGAACTCTTGCAACCTCACTGCCAGGATACATATATGCAGTCTGAAAACTGTAATTCTGTGAGTGACCAGCAGTGATTTCAAGCCCAAAACTGAGTAGTATACATGGCATACATGTCCCAAACCTTCATAGACATCTGCTAGTACATGTAGCAAACCGAGCATAACCAATGGGGCACAAATCAGTGCATAGATAGCAGGTATAAGTATCAAGCCTTCTGCTTACAAATTGCAGTTAGCAACTTCTCAGTAAACCACAGTCAATCCAGCTCCAAAAACAGCCTCAAATCATGTTAGACATTCTCTTTGAAGTGTTAGGTTCAATACATGAGCATTCGGGTAACTATAGGCATCCTGTCTTCATGAATCCAATTCATATATTGCATTTACTGCTTGCAACCACTGAGACAATGTCACTGCAGTAATCACCAACCTTAGAATTCAACTTCCATGATCCCTTGATGCTCAACCCAATTCATAAACCTCCAACATACATATCCCATGTCATACATATGATAGATCCCAGCCAAGTGTCAAGTAATGCTTCAATGAAAGCTAATGCTTGCTGCCCACTGTTTTGAGACAGGTTTCCAGCTTGTTTATAGTTCCAGATCTAAGTATTTTCTTCAAGGAACTTCAGCTCAAAGTCTTGAGAACTGATACATATGTCTTCCAGAGCGCTCCTAGGCTCCAGTGAGGTCCATAAAGCATGTCAAAGAGCTTCAAGGCTCTTCCAAAGTATTGCATATGTTGTATATACACTGTATACAATAGTTCAACCTTCTGTCCCAGGTCTCTGTACTCTGATTTTAGCTCATAACAGAGCTCCAACACAAGCAATGGCTTCTTGTAACCCTGAAATACCTTCCAATATATGCTCACTAGCATTTGATGACTTCTTGTACAGTGCTCATGTCAATTTTGCTTCAGCAGAAGCCATGCCTTCATCAGGCGCAAACACGTAGGTCTGCCAAGAGTGTACAGCAGCACCATTTGATGATAAGAATCAAGATAGGGCCCACACTAATACTCAATCAAGCCTTTGAAGACTCTTCAGCAAGCTACAACTCCTCCTTCAAGCAATAGGAATCCAATGCTTCACAGTACATACCTCTATGTGACCATTGATGGAAATGACAGTCAGTCCTCTTTCTTTTCCAGCTCTTCGAGTCACTCTTCAAGTCTTCTTCTTGAGTGCATTCCACCAGTGAGCCCATTCATGGCTCTGATACCATGTTAGATTTCATGGAAGCAGGAAGGAGAGCAACACGGAGTGAAGCAACATACTTCCTCTCTCTATTCTTATTCTTATTCATTTAGCACACCCATAGTGCATATACAACCTAAGGTCATAAAGACCTTTCACACTAGAAGTAACACCGACTTATTTAATATACCTAACTGATCTAGCCAGACTAGCTGTGCACAGCTCATGTCGGTCAAACACACATGTACGAGCTTGATGTTCTAACAAGAGATGTAGCATTCAAACGCCTTCTCAACCTGTGCTTTAAATTGCTAAAAAATGGCAAAGATCTCATCTTTTGTTTTCAATATGTAAAGCCAGGTATAACGACTGTAGTCGTCAATGAAAGATACATAATATCTGGAACCTCCCATAGATACATCATGAGCTGGCCCCCAAACATCAGAGTGCACTAACTGCAGTGGACGTGTACTCTATCTTACATGCCTGACAAACGGCAATCGTGACTGCTTATTGAAATGGCAAGCCTTGCATACATGACCAATATCTGAATATTGGAACTTCGGTAACCCTGTAACTAGCTGTTTCTTTTTCATAATTTGCAGCCTTTGCAAATTGACATGCCCCACTCTCTTGTGCCATATTTCCAAATCCCTAACAGTGCCAGAACCATGGGCAAACATAGATGAATTCAGCTCTGGCAAAGAAGCATCAAGAGTAAACATTCTGCCCTTCCTGTGACCACGAGCTATCAACTTGCAGCCATTTCCAAATTCTTCAATAAAGCAGCCATGCTTATTGAATCTAACCTGCAAGTTCTGCTCCGTCATCTGACCAACAAATAACAAGTTCTTTTTAATTGAAGGGACATGCAATACATCATGCAAGTTTTTCTTTCTGCCATTATGGACCACAAGAGGCACTTTGCCTTTATGCTCAATGCTATGTTGCGTGTCATCACCTGTGCATACATAGGCATGCTTTTCAGCCACCATATATGTGAACCAATCACCGTGAGGGGTCATGTGATTCGATGCCCCTAAATCAATGTACCACATTGCATCATCAGATGATTTTTCAGCAGCCTTATCTTTGACATACTGCATGGCAAACAATCTATCACCAGAGTCATCTACCTGATTGGATGTAGCATAATGTCCATGTTGCTTGCCCTTCTGGTTTCCCTACTTCTTCCAGCAGTCCTTTGCAATATGCCCATACTTTTCGCAGTAGTGACAACCCTTATCCTTATTTGGATTGTTTGACTGATGCTACTGCTGCCATGAGCCTCTGCCACGAGAGTTAGATCTCCCCCTGCCTCGAAAATTTCCACCACCTCTTGCATTTGATGGACTGTTGATTGCTATTACCATAGGATGCATTCTGCTGGCCTCTTCTACTAGATCCATAACCCCTGCCACGGCTGCCATGGCCACGCTGATTTGAGTAAAAGATTGCATCCTTACTCTTTGAACTGCTTGACCCTGTAGCTAAGCCAAGCTTCACCTCTTCATGAATCAATAATGCAACCAGCTCATTAAAGTCAGGCATTTCAGCCCACACAGATACTAAAGTGTCAAAAGACTTGTACTCAGGACCCAAGCCATTTAAGGTCACTGCAACCATATCCTCATCTTCAACCTGTGAACCAATAGATGCCAGCTGATCTGCTATGGTCTTAACCTCTCTGACATAATCTTGTATGGATCTGTTCTTCCTCTCCATGTTATTGAATTTTTGCTTTAATTGTATCTTCCTGGCACTTGTGGTTGTACGATAGTATTTGTCCAATATATTCCATGCATTTGCTGGGGATTTACAGTTCATGATCTGCATCACCATAGCATCCGAGATACATAATGACAGCCAATGTAAAACTCTGCGAGCTCTTTCCGTCCAAGCTCGATGCGCTCGTCTTTGATCAGCTATAGGATTCCTTTCTGGAACTTCACGTTCAGCCTCAACACTTGTCACTAAGTCCCAGTATCCTTTGCCTATCAGAAAGTTCTGCATGCGGAACTTCCATATTGCATAATTGTTGCTATCAAGCTTTTCTCCCACAATCTGGGTTACATTATCAGTTCTATCAGCATTTGCCATGTTGTAGACCTTGCCTGACTACCTGCAAACCAAGATCTTCTTAACAGTTCAAGTTCAGCCCGGAACAGTTTATGACAGTTTTTTGCAATTAATTACAGTAAAAAACAGGGTATTTCAGCCCACTAACAATCCAAAACAGCCCACAACCAAGTGGCTTAACCTGTGGGTAAAACAGTCAGTGCAAATGCTATGTATTTACTTCGGTTTGAACTCCTGCAACCTCACTGCTAGGGTACATATATGCAGTCTGTAAACTGTAATTTTGTGAGTGACCAGCAGTGGTTTCAAGCCCAAAATCTGAGTGGTATACATGTCATACATGTCCCAAACTTCCATAGATAGCTGCTAGTACATGTGTCAAGCCACGCATAGGCATAGAACCACAAAACAGTATATAACCAGCATATATGAATGTCGTAAATACATTCTCAGATTTCAAACAGCCAATGCACTGGCAACAAGGATTAATTTCAGTCCAAAAAACCATAAGACATTTGCATCACTTCCGTTTCCAATGCTCAAGCATTTAACAGTCACACAGACCAAGTCTTCAAGTACCTGTGGGACTAGCCAAATCAACTAGTTCTTCAGGAGTAACCAATTTGTGCTTTATGTTTGCTTTTTTTTTTCCAATTTTCAGCCTGTCACAAGCTCTCAGATCAAGCCATTCCAATCTCCAAGTTTATGTCAAAATACCCAAGAAATATAACATGTCTTCTACCAAGCATCAAGTGCTACATTCAAGCTCAATGTACATGCCAAAGAGCATCCAAAATGCAGACATCACAAGTGTATAATGTCCCTGTAACTTCAATGACAGTTTAGCCCTATGTATTCAGATCTGCCTGTATTACAGCTCACACATGAGCTCCCATGAGAGCAATAGCAAAGTATACCCTTCAAGAACCTTCCTTGGTATGCATCCATGCTCTATGCCACTTGACAAGTGTTATTCACCTTGAATCTCAGCCATTGAGAGCAGCCTGTTCATAGGCACAGTCCACACAGATTGTTCAGAGTATATTCAGATCACATTTCTGGTGATGATGATGAATGCCCACTTGTTGATGCTCAATGGAGCTTTGGTGAGTTTCCAGACAAGCCACACACTTGTTAATGCTCAATGGAGCCTTGGTGAGCAACCCATGTACTGAATCTCAGCCATGAAGTTCAGCCTGAAAACAGGCGCAAACACGCTGGCTGGCCTGACCTCTGCTGCTGCATGATTTGCTGATTGTTATAATGATGAAGCACTCACTAGTGCTCAACCAATCCTTGGGAGACTCCTCAGCAAGCCACAATTCCTCCTTCAAGCAATGAGACTCCAATGCTTAACAATACATACCTCTGTGATTGATGAAAATGACTGTCGTTCCTCTTCCTTTTCCAGCCCTTCAGGTCAATCTTCAAGTCTTCTTCTTGAGTGCATTCCACCAGTGAGCCCATTCATGGCTCTGATACCATGTTAGCTTTCAGAGATGTAGGTAGTGAGCAAGACACAGAGTGAAGCAACTAGCTTCCTCTCTCATTCTTCTCATTATTCATTCAACACACACTTTAGTGCATATACAACCTAAGGTCATAAAGACCATTCACACCAGAAGTAGAATCGACTTATTTAATGTACCTAACTCATCTACCAGACTAGATGTGTCCAGCTCATGTCGGTCAAACACACATGAAAGAGCTTGATATTCTAACACAAACCCTGTAACATTCCATGGGAGTGTCGGGCGGAGCTTTCTAGACTCTCTTCCCGATGGACTGCTAAGACGTGTCCTGCAAGTGAACAGGTGGACACGTTACACACATAAAGATGTAGTCTCATAGTATGTTGGATCATATTTGATAACACCAACAATCTTGTGTTGTTTGGCCATGGTGACAAATCTATTTCCTACGATAATAGCTTTATAATGCATGGCATACTATCTTTTGAGGGAATGACTGATCCTATTACAGAGATGGTGTTGTCTCTTGATGGTAGAGATATCCTTAAGAAGCATTGCCATAGTGAATGAAGTAAGTATGCAAAAATCTTTCATTGCCATAGTGAATGAAGTAAGTATGCAAAATCTTTCAATCACTATTCATAAATCTCCTAAGCCAAGTGGTCCTATACAAGAATGATTTTTTGAAAGAGATTTTCTTGCTTCTGCTAAGTGGGGTGCCCTTGTGAAGTGAGCATGATCATATCTGGTTCAAGAAGCTCAAGGTTGATCATGACAAACAGTTTGGCAAATGTAGTAAAAATTGAGTCAAGCTGTAGAAAACATTTAGAATAGGGCTTTGCTACTTAGGTGGATAATTCTTTGGACATTTTATAGATTGATTGCCATTGATAGGTTTCTTCAATACACTTGGTGGAGAAGGTTGGTATTCTCTCACTCAATATGGGAAAATTTGGGATAGGTCAAAAAGTATATCCTCTTATTGAGGTAGGTTAGCAACAAAAATAGTATCCAATTTAGAGGATTGAGAGGTCATCTTGACTAGGGAAGTGGTAGGTGAAGGAGTCACCAACAAGAGCAAGGGACCTAGTGATCCTTTGTTTTTGGTAGGAGTGCTCTTTGAAGGTACAACAAGGGCTAGTTTGGTTGTCTTATTAGATATAATCATCACAATGAGAGTGTTGAGACTTCAAGCTCTTGTGTGTGTGACTGATAGTGTCTTAACTATGTCTAGCTATATTAGCATGTGTGGGACATTTAATAAGTTGGGTTAGTTGGTGTGACCTAACTAGAGTTAGTCATGGTTAGTTAAACCTAATGTATGACTTACACTTGGGTAATGGAATAATGAAATAGTAGGATGCGAGCATGAATGAGCTCTCTCTTGGCTTTCCTCTATCTATCTATCTCCGTATCTCTTAACATGGTATCAGAGCCATCTTGATGGGCTCTATACAGATGAACAAGTGAAGAAGACTTGAATACTGAAGGCCAAGGATTTTTGTGAATAGAAAGCTACCTGCCATTGTTGTTTCCCAAGCTATATGTTGAAGGTATTTCATCTTGCTTGAAGGAGAGGTTGTCTGGGTCTGGTCTGGAGCATTTGGAGGCTCCATTGGCCACATTAGAGAGAGCACATATCATCAGTGTGCTAAAGATTTGCTAAATGCACCCCCAAGCTACATCACGTGATTGTGCTTACTATCCATACTGTTGTCCATGGCTGTAAATCAATAAAGTAATCACTACTCAAGTGATGTACACCTTGCATACACACTTCGGAAGGTACTTGAAGGTCTTGACATGCAAATGCTTGACTTGGAGATGAGATATGAACTGATCTACAAGTAAACAAACCTGGAATAGAGAATGAACTATTGTAAATAGTGAATATATAGCATATACTAGACCTTGGTGAAGCATCAAAGTGTAACATCTCCCCCCCCGTAACCCCCGTACTATCCCCCCATAGGAACTCGTAACGTGCCTGCTCCTCAAATCATGGGACACGTCTTAGCAGCCCATCGAGAGATATATCTAGAAGACACCGCCTGGTACTCCCAAGGAATGACACGGGGTTTGCCAACTAGGATCTCTCGAGTCTGCCCTGCAACGGAACTTATCCGGCCATTCCCACTAGGATCGACCTGAAGACCGGGGTCCTAGCCAACATTGTCTAAGGTCATAGCCTGACTTTTTCCTAACATTTCTTGTTAACATTTCCTTTGAGGAAAGCTCGCGGCTAACCGAGACCACCCTTCCATAGGATAGACCCATTGGTCACATCCACCATACTTCCCTCCGGGGTTGTTTTAGTTATCTAATTACCTACCACGTTATGTTTGACACATAAAAGCAGCTTCATTAATTAACCCATTAGTCACAGGTTCCTTTACATAATTTAGAGCACAGACACGAAGACAAGATAAAACAAGATCAAACACTTCCTTAACTTATCTTCAGATTAATGTTTGTCTCTTGCCCATACAGGAGAATTAAGTGTTCCTTTCTGCCTCCATAGAAAAATCCTTCTGTCTTCCGACAATAAAACCCGAAGGTTTATCCTACCAAGATTCCACCTTGCAACTAGTATCAAAGCCTCGAGATCCCACCTCGAGTCACGTAGAACACTTGTATAGGGCTCGAAGACATTGGGATTTACGGTCAGAGCCCCCATTGGCACCCAAGCATCCTCCTACGCCAAGTAATTTCTACGGAGAGACCTCTCACAGCGGGTTCGGTCCACATTCCCGGTGCGGATTCATAACCCCCTTGGTTAGGGTTTGGCAGTTCGCGGGGGGTAGCTAGCACCATCCTTCCTTAATTATCCCTTTAGTAAATCAACCACAGATGAAGCAACCAGCTTAATAACATTTACTAGGGAAAACATCCCTTTTGTTTCCATGGTAATCAGTCATCTCAGACCCGGCAATGCAATCATCAATCACACCACACTTGGGTTAACATCCAAAACCACATTAACAAACAATGGAACACACAACCACTTGCTTCAAGGCATCTCAATCCCATTGCATGCACAACTAGAATTTAACTTAGATGTATCAAAACACTTTTACAACCTTTTCTGTAACGTGTCCACCTGTTCACTCGTAGAAGACGTCTTAGCAGCCCATCGGGAAGAGGGTCCAGAAAGCGCCACCCGGCACTCCCATGGAATTTCACGGGGTTTGTGATCTAGGTCTTCCTGAGTTTGCCACAAAGTGGAAGCATTCCGGCTATTCCCACTTAGGACCAACCTGAATCAGGGTTTTCCTAGTGGTCAAATTCCTAGAACGGCATCTAGCATCGAAACTACTTTATGCAGAAACGTCAGGGTCGAAGCGGATTCATGCTGCACTTGGTTCAAGGAGAATGGAAAACGAGAGGGATGCAAAGCTCGACCTCTCTGCCCATAAAGCATAGTCCCATTCCATTCCCCTAAAACAACATAAATCGGGACTCTAGTATCCTAGATTCTAGGTCATCGTTCCTTGCTGTCAAATTCCTTTGAGAAAAGTTACCGGCCAACCGGGACCACCCTTCCGTAGGACGGACCTATGGTCGCATCCACCCCACTTTCCTCAGAGTTGCTTTAGTTATCTAATTACCTATCACATTTAGTTTGACATGCAAAAACAACTTCCTTAACTAGCCAATTATTCATCGGTTCCTTCACGTAATCTTAGCACTGACATAGAAAAACAATGTCAAACAAGTTCCTTTTCAACAATTAATCTTATTTATTAGTCTTTGGAATACATCATATAATCCAGCCCGAAGGCTAATTCCATAATCCGCCCAAAGGCTAATCCATAATCCGCCCAAAGGTAATCCAGCAATCCTCAGGGATTATTAATCCAAGTTTTCGCCCGTAGGCTAGTATGCGGGTCTCGAGATCCAATCCCGAGTCATGTCGGCCTCTTGTGTAGGACCTGGAGGCAAGGGATTTATGGCCAGAGCCCCCCTTGGCACCCAAGCATCCTCCTGCTCCAAGTAGCACCCATGGAGAGACCTCTCGAGGCGAGTTCGGTCCACGTACCCAGTGCGGCTAACAACCCCCTTGGATAAGGTCAGGTAGACAGTCGGGGGTAACTGAAGCTGCCTCTCCCTCCAGGCCTTCAACCTGAAGTATTAGTTATTTTTCCAGGATTAGATTCTTTGAGCAAAGAAAAACAAACTGTGCTCCTAAATGTACAAACACAATCAATCCAGTTTGTTTGGCCAACTGCTAAGGTATATTCCTTTTCTCCGAATGCATCCAACATTCGATCTGGGATCAATTTGCGACTTGGCAAGATCCCGAAGGGTTTCGTTGCTTGTTTACCCTTTTATCCTTGTGTTAGGGTTTATACCCTGTTAACCCAATCAACAAATACCTTAGGTTTCTTAAACTAAGATAGTAAATCCTGGGCAACCTCGTTTCCCCAACTTGATTGGTCCATTGCTTGCTAGGCAATATATAACTTCCCTAACTTGGCAAATCAATCCAAAGAAGGGTGATGTAGCAGGATGTCTACTCATCCTCTTGCAAATTAGTCTTGTACTTAGAACCTATCAACCTTGATTCAAGTAGTGGCAAATCTATCTTGTGATTTAAGCACAAAGCCATGTGACGTTGCGACTTGTTGCATAGGAGTTGCATCCGACTTGCAGGATTAGTTCTCCCATCAAACGATACTCCTTAGCTGAGAATACCTTTGGTCAAGGTGTAGGGTTTGGAAGTCCTCTTGGCCTGACCCAACCCTAACCTTGCTAGGCCGACAACGTTTGGCCCTAGGGTTTCTAAACTCAATCGGAAGTCTAGTATTGGGCCAATTTACCCTAGGGTAAAAACCCTAGATCATTATTGTATGGGCGTCTAACTAACCCTAACATTCCGTGAATGTGGGTAGGACCTTTGAGATCGAAAGTCTTGACTTGGCATCCCAAGTGCGATACTAGTCAGAATTGTTACCGTACTAAACTCTACCTAGCGCATTGAGGTAATCATCGTTTGAGTTACACCATTGCAAGCGAATTACATAATCGACCTAATGGTCTTGCGACTAGAGGTGATCCTTTCTTAGAAGAGATGTAAATACTTTTCCTAAGAGATGTACATAAATAAATTCAAGATACAACATTTCGTGCAAGTATGCCATTCATAAACTTTTCCTTCTATGCAGCTAAAAGATTTCAATGATCATTTCTTTTCCCTTGCGCTGAAACTATAATGATGCAATGGAACCAAGCTTTAATGATTGACAATTTAGGACTAACTCATATAGAAACCTAGGTTGAGTTTCAACGAGAACTATACCTATAAACCTTTTGTCCAATGCATTGAATTCATGATTTAATATGAAATGCATCTTTTTCTAAAACACTTTGATAAATAAGTTCATACATGACGAATGTCATAAGACTATTGTTTACTTAATCCGCTCAGCGGCACTTAATCTGACTCAAAAATGCAAGCATCCTCGCATGCAACAGTTAAGTTCATGGTTTCCTTTTCATGCAATGAAATTCTTTGGACAATTATTCAATGGTGTCTAAGATTAACCTTTACACGAATCACATTCATGGATTTAAATCATAAGTGCAACATGCGACAAGCTCTATCCTTCTTAGCATGATCCCTCTTCTAATTTATGCATTATTCATTCAAGGAGATTGCAACTTGGAAGTGCAAACATTCTTCAAGGGCATGACATGCACTAAGCTTGTAAATTAAATGGATAAATGCATTTAAATTTTTCTAAAAACCATCGTGCTTAATGCATCCCTTTCATGCAAGAAATACAATTGGAACCTGGGCATGAGGACTCGCAGTGTTGTCTACACGTGAACTTGGGTTGGAGGCTCCCGCGTGTGCACCTCGCGTCTTTTGTTTGGGGGCCATCGATGACGTAGGTTCTTGACTGTGCAAACTTGTCCTTACCTTTTTGCGATCACCAAACTTCCTGCAGCCTTTGGGAAATCAGTCTCAAAACCCGCCTACTCCCCTCTCACGCAGGAATTACCTTTACAAAGCGTGGTTATAAAAACCCGGGAAAAGCCGTGTGTACAAGGCTTATGGAAGCCTTGTTTTTTTTAAAAGAAGATTCTAAAGAAGCTTCTGTTTGGAACAAGATGACGTGGAGGGGGGAAAAATGATTGGAAAGGGAGGAAGATGAAGACGAAGATGATGATTATGAAGGTGATGATGATGGCGATGGAATGGGGTAGGCGGCAACACGGCGTGAAGGCGGCAATGGCAGGCAACACGACTGCCGCCTCTTCTCTCCTATCTCCCCTCCCTCTAGCTTGGGGAGAGGGTGGTTTTATAGGGATAAGGGGGGGGGAAAGGTAGCCTCCAAGTGTCAGGCCAACATGATCCCCTCCCCATGCTCCTTCTCTACATAACTCTCCTTGCACTCATACTCCCTCTCCCTGCCATGCATCACCTGAGGGGAGGGGGTAAATAATAAAAAAATTTGCACCAAAATTACCCATTATCCCCTTTTTCCCTCTAGAAGAGGTGTTCTTGCACGGGCTTGCGGTCTTCAAGCCACAGCCTCTTATGCACCATATGGGTGGACTTTTTAACGCCCGAGGGTGGAGCATTTAGCCCAGGGTTCTTCTAGTCGCGGGGAGATTATTCTAAGCTGCTTTTGCACGGGCCGTGTGGTGGTCAAAATTCATTAATATTTCATGCAGAAATATTACATTCTCTCCCCCTTAGAGGAATCGAGATGTCCTCATCTCGAGAAGAGCTAGGGGTATTATTGGTTGAGAATACTTTCATCCATCCAAGTGGCATCCTCTTCAGGATAATCTTTCCATTGGACAAGATATTCTCTCAAGGTCCTGGATCTCAAATGTCTCTCCCTAACATCTAAGATCCTGTTAGGCCATAGCTCAAGGACTCCTTGGCTAGGCATTACAACTTGTTGATCATCAAGCACATGACTAGGGTTAGGTACATACTTTTTCAGTAGACTGATATGGATTACATTACGAACCTTTAGGTTCTCAGGGAGTTGCAATCTATAAGCATTAGGTCCTAGGCACTTGAGAATCTTGTAGGGCCCACAATACCTTGGACTTAGCTTTTTACATTCCCCCAAGGATAGGGAACTCTTCTTTGGATGTACGCGAATGAAGGCCATATCTCCTTCAGCGAATGATTTGTCTTGATGTTTTAGGTCTGCGTAAGCCTTTTGTCTATCCTTGGCAGCTTGGATGTCCTGTCTTATCGACTTGATTTGGTCATCCATATCTTCCAGCATCTGCTTTGAGGCTTCAACCCTCAAGGTTGGATCCAAGAATTTTAAAGGACTTCGACAATCGTGCCCGTACAATGCTTGAAAAGGGGTCATCTGAATGCTTTGTTGGTAGCCTCCAAGTGTCAGGCCAGCATGATCCCCTCCCCATGCTCCTTCTCTGCATAACTCTCCTTGCACTCATATTCTATCTCCCTGCCATGCATTGGCTGAGGGGAGGGGGTAAATAATAAAAAACTTTGCACCAAAAATACCCATTATCCCCTTTTTCCCTCTAGAAGAGGTATTCTCGCACGGGCTTGAGGTCTTCAAGCGGCGGCCTCTTATGCACCATAGGGGTGGGCTTTATTAACATGCGAGGGTGGAGCATTTAGCCCAGGGTTCTTCTAGTCGTGGGGAGATTATTCTAAGCTGCTCTTGCACAAGCCGTGTAGTGGTCAAAATTCATTAATATTTCATGCAAAAATATTACATTTTCAAACAACCAAGCATAACTTGGTTCAACAATCCATCTTTAACAAGATCAACCTTCCTTAGAAACCATTTCATTAGTTCCAAGCAACATGCTTAGCATAAATCAATTACCCCTAAGTTCGCTCTCCCCCTTGGTTTAGGGCTTTGCAAGGTCAATTTAACAAATTCCTTCTAGATCCTTTAAATGATCTGAGTGATTTCACCTTGACCTTTATTAATAATGGCCACCTATTTAGGGTAGAAAATCAACCCAATTCCTAGAGTAGCTATCTAATATCACAGGTAACCAAGTGCTAACCCATATTGCTAGTACATCACCAAGAGTACATTAATGAGATTCCAACCTGATTAGCCATAGGTTATCCAATCTTCATCTATCGGCTAGAGTTTGGACAATGATCTCTAAACGGAATTTTCTTTTAGAACTACCGTTCTAACAATGTTTATCGTAAAATCCCATTGTGTGTGCAAGTTAACATATATCGACATGTGCATCATGTACTCTATCATCCTTGCGCATGAAAACCTTAATATTTCATGTACTAGGCTAGTCAATATTTTATGCAACTCACGCACTTGAGTATTCATAATCATGCACTTTAGGTATAGAGGAGAAACCATGAAAAATAAGCAACGAGAATAGCGGGAGGGTTAGAGGGCACCATTTTCGAAGGGGGTGGTCATCAATGACATCCTATGATGTCCCTTCAAGTTCTCTTCTTTCTTACCTTCTTCTTCTTCTTCCTCTTCTTTTTCTTCTTCTTCTCTTATTCTTCTTCTCTTCCTCCTCTACTTCTCTTCTTCTTCTAAACAACCCTCGAGGGAAGCGTGGTGGATGTGACCAATGGGTCTATTCTACGAAAGGGTGGTCTCGGTTAGCCGAGAGCTTTCCTCAAAGGAAATGTTAACGAGAAATGTTAGGAAAAAGTCGGTCTATGACCTTAGACAATGTTGGCTAAGACCCCGGTCTTTAGGTCGATCCTAGTGGGAACCGCCGGATAAGTTCCGTTGCGGGGCAGACTCGAGAGACCCTAGTTGGAAAACCCCGTGTCATTCCTTGGGAGTGCCGGGTGGCGTCTTCTAGATATATCTCTCGATGGGCTGCTAAGATGTGTCACGCGATTTGAGGAGTAGGCACGTTATACGAAGCTATCTGACATGCATTCTTGGATCCATTGAAATGTAGATACATCTTGGAAGACATGCATTGTGGCTTATGCATTTGAGTTGCAATTTCTTGAAGAAAATACTCAAATCTGGAAGTATATGATAGGCTGAAAACTATTATAAAACTATAGACAACAAGCACTCATTGGTCCTGAAGCATTACATAACATTGGTTAGCTTCTGCCAATTGTATGACATGGCATATGTCTGTAAATGTTTGAAGGACTGAGATGAGCATTGAATGCTCATGAAAGCTGAAGTTTGAAGCTTGAAACAAATGCATTGATATTATCTTGGATTGTTACAAATAGGGAATGCATTCTATAACATTGTTTGTTAAGAAGATAGAGTTTCTATGGTTGTCTGTGGTCATGTATTGAACCCTACACTTGATAGCACATGTATGAAGTAATTTGAGGATCCTTTGAGCTAGAATAAACCTTGGTTGAGCTTTGTATTGGCTGATTGAAATCTACAAGCATGACATTTGACACTTGTACTTGATGCTTATGCAATGAGCTGTACTCGTATGATTATGTATGGACTCTTGCATGAAACAACAGATGTATTAGATGTTTTAAAGCATATATGACATGTATATATCTAACTTTTAGCCTTGAAAGAGCCGCTGGTCATTGACTATATGTATATTTTAGACTGCATGTTTCGTTGATTGTAGGAAGGTTGCATGATATATAGTTTTAGCAACTACATGGTCTATGTGTTGACCAATGTGTCTACACGTTATGCCACATGTTTGTGGATGTTTTTGAGATGTTAATGGGCTGAAATACCCTGATTACAATAGAAATTTTGTTGCAGAAAACTATCACAAACAGTCAAAGATTGTAGTTGGTCAATTAGACTTGTTGACTTGTAGGAACTTACATGATGTATTGCATGTACCGTCGATTACTAAAAATTTATTGTCTATGGGCCAGATGACTGAGAAAAATTTGCAAGTTAGGTTTAATAAGCATGGTTGCTTCAATGAGGAGTTTGGCAATGGTTGCAAATTGATTGCTCGTGGTCAATAGGAATGGTAGGATATTTACTCTTGATGCCACTTTGCCACAGTTGAAATTAGCCATGTTTGCCCATGGCTCTGGGCACAATTAGAGATTTAGAAATTGAATACTCATGAAAGCTGAAGTTTGAAGCTTGAAACAAATCCATTGATATTATCCTAGATTGTTACAAATAGGGAATGCATTCTATAACATTGTTTGTTGAGAGGACAAAGTGTCTATGGTTGTATGTGGTCATGTGTTGAACCCTACACTTGATAGCACATGTATGAAGTAATTTGAGGATCCTTTGAGCTGGAATAAACCTTGGTTGAGCTCTCTATTGACTGATTGCAATCTTCAATCTTCAAGCATGACCTTGGTTGAGCTTATGCAATGAGCTATACTCGTATGATTATGTATGGACTCCTGCATGAAACAACAGATGTATTAGATGTTTTAAAGCATATATGACATGTATACATCTAAGTTTTAGCCTTGAAAGAGCTGCTGGTCATTGACTGTCTGTAGATTTTAGACTGCATGTTTCGTTGACTATAGTAAGGTTGCATGGTACATAGTTTTAGCAACTACATGGTCTATGTGTTGACCGATGTATCTACACGTTATGCCACATGTTTGTGGATGGTAATGGGCTGAAATACCCTGATTACAGTAGGCATTTTGTTGTAGAAAACTGTCACAAACAGTCAAAGATTGCAGTTGGTCAGTTAGACTCGTTGAATTGTAGGAACTTACATGATGTATTGCATGTCCCGTCGATTACTAAAAATTTGTTGTCTATGGGCCAGATGACTAAGAAAAATTTGCAAGTTAGGTTTAATAAGCATGGTTGCTTCAATGAGGAGTTTGGTAATGGCTGCAAATTGATTGCTCGTGGTCAATAGGAATGGTAGGATATTTACTCTTGATGCCACTTTTCCACAGTTGAAATCAGCCATGTTTGCCCATGGATCTGGGCACAATTAGAGATTTAGAAATGTGGCATAAGAGAGTGGGACATGTTAATCTTTAGCAGCTACAAATGATGTGACAACACCTAAAAACATGCCATTTATTGCAACAATTTTTTGGCAAAACTGTATACAATTGACACCTTATTACTAAATTTTTACATGAATTCAATGCAGATGCGGTGTTCGTTGTTGCTGTCTTTGGAGGCCGTGTCCTTGCAGTCTAGCCAGGAGATGTGGTACAAGGAAGTTCTTGTACGAGAGGAAGGTGGAGTTTTAGACAAAATTTGATAGGTTTACTTAGTGAATCTCAGCTATGAGTATTTAAATTTTCCTGTAGGGATTATTATCACTTAGAGGAGATAAGACCTTGTTATAAATTAGGGGTTTTCGGGGGAATTTTAGACTTGGAAAGGTCTTGAAAAGTTGATAGGATATCTGAGTATTAATCTCAGGGATGGAGGATTTCATTAGTTATGCTACCTCCTACCTCCTAATGATGAAATTCTTTATGAAAAATACATAGCATTATGATTGTGATTATTGTCTACAGTAATACTGTAGTGATGATCAAGGGGTGATCATTAAATCATTGATGATTATTATGGAGATTTCTTTGGGGAGGTGTTGAATATCAGATTCAAGAGAATAGACTCTTGGCAAGGACGAAGTAATCCAAAGGGGACTGCTTTGCTACTAGGCAATTCCCTATGGAGGCCAACATGGGTGTTATCAAGGTAATATGTAAATCACCCATGTGCATCAAGGTAACCATTAGCAGCCTTTGACCATGTTGAATATGTCTTATAAGCTTTTTTTCAAGGCTTTGGCACTCAAAATTAAGTGATTACTAGCTTAAGTCATCCACCCCGAGCATTATGCTTCATTTTCTTTATCAAAAGATAGAAAATGCCATCCCTAGCCTTGCAACAGCTATTGACTAAGCAATGATTGGTGGACAGGACTACCTCTTAGTGAATGGATTTTGAAAAGGCATGTAATCACATTCCTTAGGATTTCATCTGCATTTACCTCGAAGCAATGGTCTTTGGAAGGAAGTTCTCTAGGATGATTATGACACTCCTTTCAAGTGTAGAAGTTAAGAGTATCCATTAATGGGGCGATCTCCAAATCCTTTGAACTCAAAAGGTCTAAATTCCTTATAGTATAAGTCTTGTTGCGAAGACACAATTGACAGAAATTTTCGGCAGCTTTTGTGCTTGTGGATCCAAAGTGAGTCCATGCGTGACATTCGATCACCTCTCCACGAACAAGTTCATGTTATGTTATTATGACTATGCTGCTCCCTTTATGTAAATCAAATCATACGATCGTGATTATTCCAAATTCTCAATTCTCATATGTTTTATAGGATTGTGATTTGAGACATATTCAACGTAGAAAAAAAAAGAAGGAAAAAAAAAACGGTTATGAAGGGGGAGAGCGTGAATGAATGATGGAGAGAGAGAGCACTCAGCGCACCCTGTCCCTGCGGTTGCAAGCACCATCGTTAACCTTGCCTTCATTTGTGGTGTAGTGCCTGAGATATCTCTCTCGCTCGCGCGTGTATGTCTGTGGTCTCCCCCTCCCTTTTGTTGTGCACGAAAGAATACAACAATGTCGTATGACTCGAGCAGCAGGAGCCGCCATGGCTATGCAGTTTTTCAACAGCCTCCGCAGCATGAAGGTCAAGGAAGTGCCTGCGTACGTGAAGCCGATGCTGACCCGTGACAAGATCAAGAAGACTGCGAACGATTATTTGGAGGAATACAGACGCAAGTACATCGATACCAGCAGCATCAAGCCCCTTCAACACTCCCTCCGTATCTGTCTGTGTGCATCCAGAGTTCAAGGGTGGTCCCATTGAGCAGGAGGGGATCCTTGTTGACATGGTCGACTGTGAGATTGAGAGCAGCCAAGCATCTGAGTCCAATGGTGGAGTTGTAATCGAGCAGGGCTCCGATTTTAATTGTGGAGGTGGTGCTTTTGGCGAGCTTCAATACTGTGAGTAGCAGAATGAGCCATAGGAACATTGGTGAACAGCCTCCATCAATGCGCATTCTTGGATGGACCACTTGCAGAGAATCAGAGATCACAATGGATTATATAAAAGAAGCATTGAGCCCCACCATCTGATCATTGAGAGAGAGAGAGAGAGATAGAGATAAAAGCATCTCTAAAACAAGATCACAATCAAGAAGAGCAGGAAAGAATGAATTGCTCCATCAATGCCTTCATCACATGACGCCATATCTCCCTATGAGAATTCGGAGCTTCCATATACTTGCCTAATCTGAAGTGGTAGGCTGGATGAAGATTGTCTTCTCGTTCTATCGCCTGGGCTCGCGCAGGATTTGGCAGACAGATCAGAAAGATATTGCAATAGTCTCCTTGGCTATTGAGAGTCGACGCCTTCTTCAATTGAAAACCATAGCTTAAGTTTCAATTAACTCTTAATTAAGAGTTAACTTAAAACTTAAGAAACAAAAAGGGGCATTCCTATTGTCAAAGAGCAAAAGTCGTGCGAGAGTCGGAGAGGGAGAGAAAAATTGACGAGCTGAGGATTGCAACGACTGGCGGGACACAAGACTCTCCTTGACTCGACTGCAAGAGGACGCGGACCCCAAAGACGCAATCACGACTCGCGGGTTTTCCAAGTAAGTGTCT
Organism: Lygodium microphyllum; assembly: GCF_053477565.2. Classification (NCBI taxonomy): domain Eukaryota; kingdom Viridiplantae; phylum Streptophyta; class Polypodiopsida; order Schizaeales; family Lygodiaceae; genus Lygodium; species Lygodium microphyllum. The sequence continues at coordinate 28,108,947 of NC_141145.1, forward strand.
AACTGGTTTATCTAAAATAAATGATATGGCATGATAATTTCTTAGTTTAATATTTTTAAAATATGTCTTTAAACCTGTTTTCTCATGCTACATGGTTGTTTGCATTTATCTGAACTGGTTTTTATTTATTAAAAATCGAAAACAGTCGAAAACACTAAAAAATGACTCAAAATTATCATAAATAAAATTTTATAAAATTACTGACTGAAAATCTATAAGTTCTGATATTTTTCCTATAAAGCTTATGAGTCAAGGAATTTACTGAATTTCTATCAAGATTTTTAAAGATGTTTTGTTATATTTAAAAATTAGAAAAGAGTTATATTTAGGGAAAAATCATAGTTTTCCTTTACGTAAAATGTGTTATTTATTGATATAAACTACGGATTCTTAGTGAAATATTGGAAACAAAATCTTTGATTGGTTAGTGCATTTTTGTTGTAAGGGTTAAAGAAAATAAATAATAATTTAATAATATTTTACTTAAGAAATGCTCGTATAAAGATATGGTGTTTTGGTTTTGAAAGGAGAGATTATACACGGTGTGAGCATTTAGGAAACATGGGAAATTACAAATAAAAAGTTTGACAACACTTTATAATGATTAATAATGTTAGGTTGCAGTTATAAAATTTAGTTTAAATTAAAACCAAAATAAAATCAAATAATTTAACGATTGGATGGCATGAGGAAAAAGCCTCAGTATCTATATTAAATTTTTACATGTTATTCATTTTACAATCAATTTCTTAAATACATGGAGTGGAGGGCCACTAGGATAATTTTAAGAAAACTAAGGGGATATACGGGATTTAAAATGAACGTTGTATGTGAACCATAAGAGTGTGGAAAGAACTTGTTTTATCATGCTTGATACTGGTTATAGAAGAAGAAAAGAAAGGACGTGATTTTTGCGAAACGAAAAAAAAAATTATTTAAAAATTAAAAGCAACGACGAAATTTATATACGGAGTGGGAAACGTCTACCAAGGGAGATTAAAATTTAGGGGTTTATGGTATGCCAGAAAATTTGATTTGAATGTTTGTTTAAAATTAAACAAATAAAAAGAATTAATTTTAATCAGGTGGAGAAAAACATAAAAATGAATTTTAAACGGAGATATACAAATAGATCTAAGAGATCTATATCCCTGAAACAACCTTTCCAAAGTCAAACATTAAAAACATTTCCTGGATAAACCGCCACTAGCATGGCAGGAGAACATTATGAGGAGCTGCCTCTGAGAGATGGGGAGAAACCATAGTTATCTTAGGTTTAGCAATTTAGTGCCCAGTATAATTTACTGAAGTTTAGAATCTTTGCAGTTGGACTACTACAAACAACATTGTAGATATTAGGGAAGGCTAAGTCGAATTAAAACAATTAGTGCAAATAATCACTTGTTTAGTGAAACAACTCTTAGGAGTTGGCTTGTTAACCTGGGTAAAAGTGGCTTGGTCTTTGGCAAGTCATGATGTAGAAGAAACAACTTGTTAAAGGTTTACCCAAGTTTTCCTACACAGATATTGGTCATGTCTGCGATGCTTGTTAGTTTGGTAAATATGTTGAGATATCGAGCTCCACTCGTGATACGCCAGGGTGACCATTGTGTATTTATGTCACCGACTTGTCAGTTGCAGACGCGGTTGGTACACCGCCCATGAATAATAGCTACATGATAGCTATCCTTATCTACTCTAGTTCGTGGCTCAGTTAGTATGCCACCTTAGTTAATTGAGTTTGGTTTGAGACCCATTTATAGGGTTCTTCTATTTCTTTGTAAGAGAGTTCTTTTGGCTTACACAACTATGAAGAGGAAAACTGTTTTCAGCCTCCACCCTTGTATGTCTTCCCCCATTGTGCAAGCAAGAAAGCTACAAGTGAGACTCCTTCCTTCTCTCCCACAATCTTGACATGGTATCAGAGCCTTGTTCGTGGTAAGGAGCTCAAGAAAGCAAGCCAAGCTCGCAGTGATCTGGTTGAGACGCCTTTCGCGGTGAAGCAAGAGGGCAGTATATACTGCGGGATTGGGCTTTAGCCCTTGGAGACCCTATTTTTTTTATTTGAGGTCATTTCGAGGCCTGTTTTGGAGGCGGAAGTTTTCTGCACGCACTCAGAAAAAGGCCCAGTTTTATGCTGTGCGACCACTGTTCTACAGGTCGGTGAAAAGTTACTGTAGAAATTGCATCGTATGCTTGTGTGCAGAGACATTGGGAGTTACAAATTCATCCTTGTTTCCTGTTGATGCAAAATCGTCACTAAAAAGTGACTGTGTGGTCAAATACCACTTTCGCCAGTTTTGCACATTTCCCCTTGTGAGGGTGAAGCTGTGTTTTTTGCAGTGACAGAATTTTTTGCAGTATTCTGTAATGGCATCTGATTCTCTCTCACAGATTGTCACTGAAAAGCTTGACAAGAACAACTTCCAGGCATGGAAGTTTAGAATGACGAATTTCCTTATGGGAAAAGGATATTGGGAATTTGTTGAAGGAAATGAAGAAGAACCGGTTCTTCCTGATGTTCCCAATCAACAACAAATGCAGGCATTTAAAGCATGGCATGAGAGAGCCAGGAAAGTTATGTACTGGCTGTCTATCAGTATTTCAGACTCTATGATTGTGCATATTCAGGATGCAAGTATGCCAAAGGAGGCATGGGATACTTTGTCAAAAATGTATAGTACAAATACTCAAGCCAGGAAAATGCAGCTCAAGCAAGAGTTACATAATGTGCAAAGAGAAAATATGAATATCAATGACTACCACATGAAGGTGAAGAAGATTGCAGATGCACTTGCTTCCATTGGGTCGCCAGTGGAAGATGATGATTTAGTTTCTGTGACCTTGAATGGTCTAGGAAAGGATTATGCACAGTTTCGAACATCCATTTCTGTCCGTGAAAGATTTCCTGATTTTGAGGAGTTGATTGCTCTTCTAATTTCTGAGGAGCAGAGAAATGGTGGTGCATCTTCTTCAGGAGGAACTTCAAAAGAAGCTGTCTTCTACTCAAATGCTGGAAGAGGTAGAGGCAGAGGTAGAGGAGGCTGATTTGGAGGCCGTGGTAGAAATCAGAATATGCAGCAAACTCAAGAAAACCAGTCCTATGGAGGAGGACATGGTAACTCTAGAGGCAGGGGGAGCCAAAGAGGTCGTGGTGGATGGCAAAGAGGTCAAAATGCAAACAGTAATGTTGAATGCTACTACTGTGGTAAAATGGGTCATATGGCTAAAGACTGCTATAAAAAGCAGAATGACATCATGAATGGAAAACTGCAACAAGGAAATTATGCATCTTCTAGTAGACGGGGTGATGACAGAAATGAGCATTTGTTCATGGTACAGCACATGAATAATTCTGTGACAAGTGCAGAAGGAAGCAATGATGTATGGTATGTTGACTCAGGTGCATCAAACCACATGACAGGTCATGCAGAATGGATAGAGGATGCAAGGAAAATGGAAAAACCAGGATTTGTGGAGACTGGTGATGATACTACACATCCTATTGTGCAGATTGGAAAAATTCCCTTGTCTATGCAGGATGGGAAAAAGAAATACCTGTCTGATGTATTTCATGTCCCGAATATCACCAAGAATCTGGTTTCTGTTGGTCAAATGGTTGAGCAGGGCTTGCAGGTCAGATTTAATCCTCATGGATGCTTTGTTGAGGATATGAAAAATAAAGGTCGCTTGATAGCAAAAGGAAAGAAGAAGGGCAGAATGTTTACATTGGATGCAGACATGCCTGAATTGAGTGCAGCAATGTTTGCACATGGGACCGGTGTAGTTGCAGATATTGATATCTAGCATAAACGCATTGGTCATGTTAATGTACAGCAACTTAAATCAATGCAGGCCCAAAACATTGTTGCAGGATTGCCTAAATTCAAGGTTGCAGAAATGCATAAGGTATGTGAAGCCTGTCAGTTTGGAAAACAGGCAAGGAAACCATTTCCTAGACATGTTCAAGAGAGTAAGAAGCCATTGGAATTAATCCACTCTGATGTGTGGACTACTAAAGCTGCATCTCTTGGAGGCTGTCATTATTTTGTCAGTTTTATTGATGACTATAGCAGAAAAGTTTGGGTGTATTTTATGAAAAAGAAAAGTGAAGTTTTTGGGCATTTCAAAACTCTTAAAGCTATGGTTGAAAAAGAAACAGGCCTGCAAATAAAATGCCTAAGGTCAGATGGAGGGGGAGAGTACCTCTCAAATGAGTTTGCAAGGTTCCTGCAGGAGCATGGCATAAGGCAGCAATATTCATGCAGTCATACCCCACAACAAAATGGAATTGCAGAAAGGAAAAACAGGCATATTGGAGAGGTATCTCTTGCCATGCTCAATGAAAAAGACCTGCCAGATTTTTATTGGGCTGAAGCAGTTGCTACAGCAGTCTATATAATGAACAGGACTCCCACTGCAGCAATACATGGGGTGACTCCAGAGGAGAGGTATACTGGTAGGAAACCAGATATTTCTCATTTGAAAATTTTTGGTTGCATTGCCTATGTACATGTGCCAGATGAGTTGAGATCCAAGTTGGATCCAAAAGCTGAGAAGTGCATCTTTATTGGTTATTCTCTGCAGCAAAAAGGGTATAGATGCTATAACCCTTCTACTCGTAAGTTTACAGTGAGCAGAGATGTTGTTTTTTATGAGATGAGTAGCTTGTATAAACCAGTAAATGTGATTGATGATGTAGATGCACAAAATGGTAATGCTGCACAGAATTCACAGCAGCAGTCACAAAATATTAGTGGACCTGGAGCACCCTCTAGCAGTGGTTCACATTCTTCACCATGGACAGGTAGATTGAGATCAGGAGAATCTTCTCAAAGCAATACAGATAGTGGTATGCAGGTATCACGAAAAGGAAAAGAGAAGGTTGATCAGCCCATGTTTGATGTGAATGCAGGTCACTCTTATGTGGATGGTGAATCCAGTGGCTCAGAACAGAGCATTGATGATGAGTTGGGCATTCCTTCTATTGTTACACCTGGAGTAAGGAAAACCAGGGATGTTTTGAGAGCACCTGGGAGTGAACCTACTTTGCGCAGGTCTAGAGAGCTAGGTATCCTATGGATAGGCTGAAATATGATGGATTTATAGCCATTCACTATGCATATATGGTCAAAGTGATACATGAACCAGAACCCACTTCTTTTGAGCAAGCCATGGGAAAAGAAAAATGGGAGAAAGCCATGGATGAAGAAATGGATGCCTTGGAAGCAAATGCTACATGGGAATTGGTACCTTTGCCTAAAGGTAAGAATGCAATTGGCTGTAAGTGGGTTTATAAAGTGAAGCACAATGCAGATGGTTTTGTGAACAGATACAAGGCAAGATTAGTAGTCAAGGGGTATGCACAAACATATGGCATTGACTATGAAGAAACATTCAGTCCAGTTGCAAGAATGGCAACTGTAAGAGCAGTCATTGCTATGGCTGCATCAAAGGAATGGTCTTTACATCAAATGGATGTAAAGAATGCTTTCTTGCATGGTGACTTGCAAGAAGAGGTCTATATGGAGCAGCCACCAGGTTATGTGCATGATGTTCATCCTGAGTTTGCTTGCAGGTTGAAGAAAGCCTTGTATGGCTTGAAGCAAGCACCTAGAGCATGGTATGACAAGATAGGACAGTATCTTGTCACTATTGGCTTTCAGATTTCCAAGGCAGATTTCTCACTTTATGTGAGAAAAACAGAGAAAGGTATTATGCTACTTGTCATTTATGTTGATGATTTAATTATGACAGGTGACAGTCATGAAGATATCCTTCATGTGAAAATGCTATTGAAGCAGAAGTTTGAGATGAAGGATTTGGGAGAGCTGCGTTATTTCTTGGGCATTGAGGTGATTAGATCACCAAGTGGGATACAGCTCTTGCAGAGGCAGTATGGATTGGACATGCTATCCAAATATGGGATGACATGCTGTAAGCCTATTTCAGTTCCTTTGGAGCAGAATGTGAAGCTGAGCGCAGATGTAGGTTAGCTTCTGGAAGACCCTACTATGTACAAACGCATAGTAGGAAGTTTGATTTATATGACTATTACCAGGCCAGATTTGAGCTATACTGTTGGATTGGTAAGTCAGTTTATGCAGGCTCCAAGGAAACCGCATTTGGATGCGGCTAGATGCATACTTAGGTATGTGAAGTCCACATTGCAGTATGGACTATTTTATGATACTGGGGTTCAAATACAGTTGCATGGATACACTGATGCTGATTGGGCTGGTAGCATTTCTGATAGACGATCTACCAGTGGATATGTGTTCTCTTTTGGGAGTGCTGCAGTCACTTGGAGCAGCAAGAAACAGCCTACAGTTGCCTTGTCGAGCACAGAGGCTGAGTACAGGGGTGCAGCAATGGCTGCATGTGAGGTAGCTTGGTTGCATAAGCTACTTTATGATATGCATCAGTCTACAGATGGGCTAGTTGTCATTTATTGTGACAACATGAGTAGTATACACTTGGCAAATAACCCAGTCTATCATGCTAGAACAAAGCACATTGAGGTGCATTATCACTATGTGCGGGAGAGGGTTTTACTAGGTCTTATTGATCTAGTTTATGTCAGCACAGAGGATCAGGTAGCTGACATATTTACGAAGGCATTGGGCGCAGAGAAGCTGCGCAAGTTCAGAGACCTGCTTGGTGTGCAGGAATTGGGATTGAGCTCGAGGGGGAGTGTTGAGATATCGAGCTCCACTCGTGATACGCCAGGGTGACCGTTGTGTATTTATGTCACCGACTTGTTAGTTACAGACGCGGTTGGTACACCGCCCATGAATAATAGCTACATGATAGCTATCCTTATCTACTCTAGTTCGTGGCTCAGTTAGTATGCCACCTTAGTTAATTGAGTTTGGTTTGAGACCCATATATAGGGTTCTTCTATTTCTTTGTAAGAGAGTTCTTTTGGCTTACACAACTAAGAAGAGGAAAACTGTTTTCAGTCTCCACCCTTGTGTGTCTTCCCCCATTGTGCAAGCAAGAAAGCTACAAGTGAGACTCCTTCCTTCTCTCCCACAATCTTGACAAAATAGTCAAGGTTGCCATTTGTCAAGCATGTAAGAAATAGTAAGCGACCATTGCAGTTGGTTCACTTTGATGTGTGGGGGCCATCCCATAATGCATCTATGGGAGGCTCTAGGTAATATGTGACATTCATTGATGACTTCAGTCGCTATACTTGGGTTTATATACTAAAAACAAAGGATGAGGTGTTTGCTATTTTTCAGCAATTTAAGCAATAGGTTGAAAAGAAATTTGATTGCTATATCTCTTGTTTGAGATTTGACAGTGGTGGAGAGTATGTGTCAAATGACTTTGACAGTTTTTTGGCTGAAAATGGCATACGTAGGCAGCTTACATGCAGCTATACTCCACAATAGAATGGGGTAGTTGAATGGAAAAACATGGTCTTAATGAAAGCTTCTCATGCAATGATGAATGAGAAGAAGATGTCTCTCTATTATTGGGCTGAGGCTCTTATGACAGCCATATATATCTTGACTAGGATTCCCACTACATGTATTCATGATATGACACCATTTGAGAAGCTGTATGGTTACGAGCCTGATATCAATTGCATGAAAGTATTTGGCTATCTTGCTTATGTGCACATTCTTGTGATGAGAAGAGGAAGAAGCTGGATCTGAAAGCACATAAGTGTGTCTTTATTGGTTATTTGTAGGAGAAGAAGAAGGTATATTAATACTATGATCCCTTTACTCAGGAGACACTAGTCAATAGCAGAGATGTTATCTTTGATGAGATGGCCTCTTGGTATGCATCAATGAACTGCAGTGCCTTTGGATATGTTTTCTACACATGTTTCTATAGTTGACTCATAGTAGAGTACTGCATTGATAGGCCCTAGTGGTACGACACTATCTCCATGGACAAGAAGATTGCGGAGCTCTGGTGGCTCACCATCCACTGACACCACTATGTCAGTGAGGGGGAGATATGATGTGATGGACAACAAAGGGAAATAAAAATTCATTGAGGATGCAGGTGATATGATGACACTTGGCATGATAACTTCAGACTATGACTCACCTGACAGTCTAGGTAGTGAGCTTGGTATCTCGACTGTGTATACGCCTAGAACTAGGCAGAATAGGTACATACCACCTCATGAGAGAGGTTAATCAAGTAGTGCACCACAGCTTAGATGCTCATAGAGAGTCAGGTACCCTCTAGATAGGTTGACTTATAGTGGTTATTGTCAAGATTGTGGGAGAGAAGGAAGGAGTCTCACTTGTAGCTTTCTTGCTTGCACAATGGGGGAATACACACAAGGGTGGAGGCTGAAAACAGTTTTCCTCTTCTTAGTTGTGTAAGCCAAAAGAACTCTCGTACATAGAAATAGAAGAACCCTATATATAGGTCTCAAACCAAACTCAACTAACTAAGGTGGCATACAAACTGAGCCACGAACTAGAGTAGATAAGGATAGCTATCATCTAGCTATTATTCATGGGCGATGTACCAACCGCATCTGTAACTGACAAGTCGGTGACATAAATGCACAACGGTCACCCTGGCATATCACGAGTGGAGCTCGATATCTCAACACTCCCCCTCGAGCTCAATCCCAATTCCTGCACACCAAGTAGGTCTCTGAATTTGCGCAGCTTCTCTGCACCCAATGCCTTTGTAAATATGTTAGCTACCTGATCCTCTGTGTTGACATAAACTAGATCAATAAGACCTAGTAAAACCCTCTCCCGCACATAGTGATAATGCACCTCAATGTGCTTTGTTCTAGCATGATAGACTGGGTTATTTGCCAAGTGTATACTACTCATGTTGTCACAATAAATGACAACTGGCCCATCTGTAGACTGATGCATATCATAAAGTAGCTTATGCAACCAAGCTACCTCACATGCAGCCATTGCTGCGCCCCTGTACTCAGCCTCTGTGCTTGACAAGGCAACTGTAGGCTGTTTCTTGCTGCTCCAAGTGACTGCAGCACTCCCAAAAGAGAACACATATCCACTGGTAGATCGTCTATCAGAAATACTACCAGCCCAATCAGCATCAGTGTATCCATGCAACTATATCTGAACCCTAGTCTCATAAAATAGTCCATACTGCAATGTGGACTTCACATACCTGAATATGCGTCTAGCCGCATCCAAATGTGGTTTCCTTGGAGCCTGCATAAACTGACTCACCAATCTAACAGCATAGCTCAAATCTAGCCTGGTAATAGTCATATAAATCAAACTTCCTACTATGCGTCTGTACATAGTAGGGTCTTCGAGAAGCTCACATGCATCTGCGCTCAACTTCACATTCTGCTCCAAAGGAACTGAAATAGGCTTACAGCCTGTCATCCCATATTTGGACAGCATGTCCAATCCATACTGCCTCTGCAAGAGCTGTATCCCACTTGGTGATCTAATCACCTCAATGCCCAAGAAATAACGCAGCTCTCCCAAATCCTTCATCTCAAACTTCTGCTTCAATAGCATTTTCACATGAAGGATATCTTCATCACTGTCACCTATCATAATCAAATCATCAACATAAATGACAAGTAGCATAATACCTTTCTCTGTTTTTCTCACATAAAGTGAGAAATCTGCCTTGGAAATCTGAAAGCCCATAGTGACAAGATACTGTCCTATCTTGTCAGACCATGCTCTAGGTGCTTGCTTCAAGCCATACAAGGCTTTCTTCAACCTGCAAACAAACTCGAGATGAACATCATGCACATAACCTGGTGGCTGCTCCATATATACCTCCTCTTGCAAATCACCATGCAAGAAGGCATTCTTTACATCCATCTAATGTAAAGACCATTCCTTTGATGCAGCCATAGCAATGACTGCTCTTACGGTTGCCATCCTTGCAACCCGATTGAATGTTTCTTCATAATCAATGCCATATGTTTGTGCATACCCCTTGACTACTAATCTTGCCTTGTATCTATTCACAGAACCATCTGCATTGTGTTTCACCTTATAAACCCACTTACAGCTAATTGCATTCTTACCTTTAGGCAAAGGTACCAACTCCCATGTAGCATTTGCTTCCAAGGCATCCATTTCTTCATCCATGGCTTTCTCCCATTTTTCTTTTCCCATGGCTTGCTCAAAAGAAGTGGGTTCTGGTTCCTGTATCACTTTGACCATATAGGCATAGTGAATGGCTGTAAATCCATCATATTTCAGCCTATCCACAGGATACCTAGCTCTGGTAGACCTGTGCAAAGTAGGCTCACTCCCAGGTGCTCTTAAAACATCCCTAGTCTTCCTTACTCCAGGTGTAATAATAGAAGGAATACCCAACTCATCATCAATGCTCTGTCTGAGCCACTAGATTCACCATCCACATAAGAGTGACCTGCATTCACATCAAACATGGGCTGATCTACCTTCTCTTTTCCTTTTCATGATACTTGCATACCACTATCTGCATTGCTTTGAGAAGATTTTCCTAATCTCAATCTGCCTATCCATGGCGAAGAATGTGAACCACTGCTAGAGGACGCTCTAGGTCCACTAATATTTTGTGACTACTGCTGTGAATTTTGTGCAGCATTACCATTTTGTGCATCTACATCATCAATCACATTTACTGGTTTATACCAGCTACTCATCTCATCTAAAACAACATTTCTGCTCACTGTAAACTTACGAGTAGAAGGGTTATAGCATCTATACCCTTTCTACTGCAAAGAGTAACCAATAAAGATGCACTTCTCAGCTTTTGGATCCAACTTGGATCTCAACTCATCTGGCACATGAACATAGGCAATGCAACCAAAAATCTTCAAATGAGAAATATCTGGTTTCCTACCAGTATACCTCTCCTCTCGAGTCATCCCATGTATTGCTGCAGTGGGAGTCTAGTTCATTATGTAGACTGCTGTAGCAACTGCCTCAGCCCAATAAAAATCTGGCAGGTCTTTTTCATTGAGCATGGCACAAGATACCTCTCCAATATGCCTGTTTTTCCTTTCTGCAATTCCATTTTTTTGTGGGGTATGACATTGCTCCTTTATGCCATGCTCCTGCAGGAACCTTGCAAACTCATTTGAGAGGTACTCTCCCCCTCCATCTGACCTTAGGCATTTTATTTGCAGGCCTGTTTCTTTTTCAACCATAGCTTTAAGAGTTTTGAAATGCCCGAAAACTTCACTTTTCTTTTTCATAAAATACACCCAAACTTTTCTGCTATAGTCATCAATAAAAGTGACAAAATAATGGCAGCCTCCAAGAGATGCAGCTTTAGTAGTCCACACATCAGAGTGGATTAATTCCAATGGCTTCTTACTCTCTTGAACATGTCTAGGAAATGGTTTCCTTGCCTGTTTACCAAATTGGCAAGCTTCACATACCTTATGCATTTCTGCAACCTTGAATTTAGGCAATCCTGCAACAATATTTTGGGCCTGCATTGATTTAAGTTGTTGTACATTAATATGACCAATGTGTTTATGCCAGATATCAATATCTGCAACTACACCGGTCCCATGTGCAAACATTGCTGCACTCAATTCAGACATGTCTGCATCCAACGTAAACATTTTGCCCTTCTTCTTTCCTTTTGCTATCAAGCGATCTTTATTTTTCATATCCTCAACAAAGCATCCATGAGGATTAAATTTGACCTGCAAGCCCTGCTCAACCATTTGACCAATAGAAACCAGATTCTTGGTGATATTCGGGACATGAAATACATCGGACAGGTATTTCTTTTTTCCATCCTGCATAGACAAATGAATTTTTCCAATCTGCACAATAGGATGTGCAGTATCATCACCAGTCTCCACAAATCCTGGTTTTTCCATTTTCCTTGCATCCTCCATCCATTCTGCATGACCTGTCATGTGGTTCGATGCACCTGAGTCAACATACCATACATCATTGCTTTCTTCTGCACTTGTCACAGAATTGTTCATGTGCTGCACCATAAACAAATGCTCATTTCTGTCATCACCTTGTCTACTAGAAGATGCATAATTCCCTTGTTGCAATTTTCCATTCATGATGTCATTCTGCTTTTTATAGCAGTCTTTAGCCATATGACCCATTTTACCACAGTAGTAGCATTCAACATTGTTGTTTGCATTTTGGCCTCTTTGCCATCCACCACGATCTCTTTGGCTCCCCCTGCCTATAGAGTTACCATGTCCTCCTCCATAGGACTGGTTTTCTTGAGTTTGCTGCATATTCTGATTTCTACCATGGCCTCCAGATCGGCCTCCTCTACCTCTGCCCTCTTCCAGCATTTGAGTAGAAGACAGCTTCTTTTGAAGTTCCTCCTGAAGAAGATACACCACCATTTCTCTGCTCCTCAGAAATTAGAAGAGCAATCAACTCCTCAAAATCAGAAAATCTTTCACGGACGGAAATGGATGTTCGGAACTGTGCATAATCCTTTCCTAGACCATTCAAGGTCACAGAAACTAAATCATCATCTTCCACTGGCGACCCAATGGAAGCAAATGCAATTGAAATCTTCTTCACCTTCATGTGTAGTCATTGATGCTCATATTTTCTCTTTGTACATTATGCAACTCTTGCTTGAGCTGCATTTTCCTGGCTTGCGTATTTGTGCTATACATTTTTGACAAAGTATCCCATGCCTCCTTTGGCATACTTGCATCCTGAATATGCACAATCATAGAGTCTGAAATGCTAATAGATAGCCAGTACATAACTTTTCTGGCTCTCTCATGCCATGATTAAAATGCCTGCATTTATTATTGATTGGGAATATCAGGAAGAACTGGTTCTTCTTCATTTCGTGCAACAAATTCCCAATATCCTTTTCCCATAAGGAAATTCGTCATTCTAAACTTCCATGCTTGGAAGTTGTTCTTGTCAAGCTTTTCAGTTACAATCTGTGAAAGAGAATCAGACGCCATTATAGAACACTGCAAAAAATTATGTCACTGCAAAAAACACAGCTTCACCCTCACAAGGGCAAATCTGCAAAACTAACGAAAGTGGTATTTGACCACACAGTCACTTCCTAGTGACGATTTTGCATAAACATGAACCAAGGATGATTCTATATCTCCCAATGTCTCTGCACACAAGCATACGATGCAATTTTTGTGGTAACTTTTCACTGACCTGTAGAACAGTGGTCGCACAGCATAAAACTGGGCCTTTTTCTGAGTGCGTGCAGAAAACTTCCGCCTCCAAAACAGGCCCCAAAATGGCCTCAAATAAAAAAAACAGGGTCACCAAGGGCTAAAGCCCTTACCCGCAGCATATACTACCCTCTTGCTTCACCGCGAAGGGCGTCTCAACCTGAGACTATGCACTCTTGCAATTTCCGGCTGTGCTACTTGCAGAGATATGCTCCCAAAATAGAAAATGAAAGCAACACTGCTCCTCTTACCAGAACACCGCGAGCTTGGCTTGCTTTCTTGAGCTCCTTACCATGAACAAGGCTCTGATACCATGTCAAGATTGTGGGAGAGAAGGAAGGAGTCTCACTTGTAGCTTTCTTGCTTGCACAATGGGGGAATACACACAAGGGTGGAGGCTGAAAACAGTTTTCCTCTTCTTAGTTGTGTAAGCCAAAAGAACTCTCGTACATAGAAATAGAAGAACCCTATATATGGGTCTCAAACCAAACTCAACTAACTAAGGTGGCATACTAACTGAGCCACGAACTAGAGTAGATAAGGATAGCTGTCATCTAGCTATTATTCATGGGCGGTGTACCAACCGCATGTGTAACTGACAAGTCGGTGACATAAATGCACAACGGTCACCCTGGCATATCACGAGTGGAGCTCGATATCTCAACAGTTATTCTGCAAAGAGTTATGCTTACATGACAAAAGTGATGGAGGTCAAAGAACCTACTACATATGCTGAAGCAGTGATTTATAAAAATTGGTGCACATCTATGGATGAGGAAATATCTACCTTAGTTAAAAATAGAACATTGTATCTTGTACCACTACCAGAAGGAAAGAAGACCATTGGTTGCAAATGGGTATACAAGATTAAATGCAAGTCGGATGGTAGTGTAGAGAGGTACAAAGCTAGGCTGGTCCCTCGCTGAGGGTTATGTTTAGCAGTATGGGTTAGACTATGAGGAAACATTCAGCCCTATTGCCAAGATGGAAACCGTATGAATAGTGATTGCATTGGCCTGCTGCTAAAGGTTGGAAATTGCAGCAGTTGGATGTTAAGAATGCATTTCTAAATGGTGATTCAGTAGAGGATTACACCTTGATTTTCAACATTATGTATACAAACTGAAAAAAGCATCGTATGAACTAACCTAGGCTCCGAGAGCCTGGCATGCAAGGATCAGTAACTACTTGCAGACTTAGGGATTCATAGTTGGTAGGGTTGGTCATAGTTTGTTCATGAAAAATACAGACGGAGGCTTGGTAGTACTGGTTATTTATGTGGATGATTTGATAATCACAGGTGATGATGACTTGGGGATATAACATGTTATGCGAATGCTGAAATCTAAATTTGATATGAAAGACTTAGGTAAACTAAAGTATTTCTTGGGTATTGAGGTGATCAAGGCTGAAAATGGTTTATGGCTAGTGCAGAAACACTATGCCATGGAAATGCTAAAGAAATATGGCATGGCTGAATGTAAACCACTAGATACACCTCACCTCTTGATTAGAATGTCAAGTTGGACATTAACATTGGAGGTAAAATTGATGATGTGACTATGTATAGGTAGATGGTTGGAAGTCTGATCTACTTAACCATCACCAGACTTGACTTGAGTTATGGTGTTAGGCTCATAAGTCAATTCATGCAAAAGCCTAGAAAGCCACATTTGGATGCTGTTAGGTGGATTATGAGATGTAAAGTCCAATGTAGATTATGGGCAATTTTATGTGGAAGATAAGCCCTTGTCACTGGTTGGATACACAAATGTAGGTTGGGCAGGATGCTCATATGATCATATATCTCCAAGTGGTTATGCCTTTGGACTTGGAAGTGGGATGATCAGCTGGAGTAGCAAGAAGTAACCTACAATTGCATTGTCTAGCACTAAGGGACAGTATAGGGGTGTTGCATTGGCGGCATGTGAGATTTCATGGCTGCTCAAGCTTATGGCTGATTTGACATACAAGTGGATGCTCTAGTGACCTTGTTATGCGACAGTCTCAGTAGTGTACTCCCGACAACAAATCTAGTTTATCATGTAGGACTAAACACATTGAGGTACACTACCATTTTATCAAAGAGATGGTTCTTGCAGGGAAAGTAGATCTTATGCATGTGAAGATTGATGAATAGATTGCAAATATATTTGCCAAGTCTTTGGATAAAGATAAGGTCAGTCGATTTCGATAGCTACTTGTGTATAGGTTTGATCTTGAGCTTGAGGGGGAGTGTTGAGACTTCAAGCTCTTGTGTGTGTGACCAACACAGTGTCTTAGTTTTATCCAGCTGTATTAGCATGTGTGGGACATTAAATAAGTTGGGTTAGTCAGTGTGACCTAACTAGAGTTAGTCATGGTTAGTTAAACCTAGTGTATGACTTACACTTGGGTAATGGAATAATGAAATAGTAGGATGAGAGAATGAATGAGATCTCTCTTGGCTTTCCTCTATCTGTATCTCTCTGTCTCTCTTAAGAAAGAGGAGTGATTTCAATACAATGAGGAGCTATATGTGTAGTCATGGGATGATTTTGGTAGCCAAAGAGTGTAGTTACCATCATAATATCCTTATACTTTAAGAAGGACCTTTAGAATCCATCAAACTATTGTACGAGGGTTATGAAAAGTATGGCAATGTCAATGGACATGTCTTTGCATTTTTTTCCTTGGCTTGCACTTCAAGAAGGCCCTTTGGAATCAATTGGGCCATTGCACAGGGGTTATGACAAGTTTGGCGATGTTGATGGACATGTCTTTGCTTTTGTCTCCTTGGCTTGTATTGTGAAGAGAGGTAGGAGGTGCTTCTGGGCTACCACTAATTGGTGGAGTTGATAGGTACTTCTTACGGGCTTGGTCATTTAATAGTTGGATTAAAAGTGTGGTTGTTCTAGGTGCAGAGTCAGACTAAGACATAGAGTTTATCTAAGTAGGTGAATTTTGCACCTCTTTGGAACTAAATGTCATGATTATATGAGCATATACCAATTATAGATTGTACACTCAACATAGTTGACATTACAGCATTTTAAGAACTTGAATGTTTGTCCAAAAACAACTTGACATTGTAATCGCTTAAGAACTTGAACATTCATCCCAATAGATTTGCAAGGCTAATTCCTTCAAAGTTTGAAAGAGCATAAAGAAGGAGTGGAATGCTCTCATTTTCATTAATAGTAGTCAATTGACATTTTTCTAGCAATAAGTAAGGTCCTCTTCCATAGGGATTTGGTTTTGTATATATGGGTTGTAACTACAAAGTTTTAAGCTTTTCTAATAGCATTAAGAAATCATGATATAATCTGACCCCCCACCAATTATAAGTGCACAAACCAAAATTGAGCTAGCTACAATAAATATAGAGGTAAGCAACTGGAATCTATTGAGAGTTAGGCAATCATACCCATTTTTATGCCTCTTTGTATGGAGCATCTGGGCAAGCAAAATGAAAGCAACTAGAAAAAGGTGCCTGAATCCCATAGGCACAATGAGGAAGAGAGCTAACATCATGGAACTATAAAGCTATGTACTTGACTATCATTTCAATACAATGCTATTGTACCTTGTCATTTCACCCTTGTCTCTTTGTCATCTCAAGATTGTGGTTAGTCTCAGCTCTCATGCTTCTTGTCTAATCCATATCCATCATGCTTCTTTTTCATGAGTGTCAACCTCCATAGCATAGTTGTGCAATAAATTTGTGATGCTAACTGTGACGCTAATAGCAACGCATGCAATAAATTTGCGATGCTAATAGTAAAAGTAACATGGATTTTTTTTGGGTGGTAGGACAGCAAGCTGCCCTACCACAAATAGAACTATGTGCTTTATTTGGGCCATATAGAAGAGTTACAGTAAAGTGTACAATGCTCGTCAAAATGAAGGAAAAGTTTACTAGTCTTGAATCCATAAGATTGATACATAAAATAAATACAAGATCAGGTAATGAAAGCGATGGTAAAATCATGGCAAGATACAAGGGATGATAATAACATAGTGTATAGAAAATGCCTACATCAACCACATCCGCAAAGGAGCATCGAATGGACTCTATAAAAAAAGAAACACCTACACATTAGTCCACCATACAATAATCCATTTTAATTAAATTTAGTAACTATGGATAAGAAAGATGAGTGACTTACTGGGCCATCGCGTCCATACAATCGGTCGATCAATATAGTGAGACTGTGTCTCTCTGCATATCGATTCTCTAGGCTGGTGGGATCGTGGTTTGTAATGGAGTGCTGCAAAGAAAAAAAAATACAACTATTAGAAACACAATTGTCAGTACAAGGGATATTGCAAAAAAATAAGCAGAACAAAAGAAAAACTTATAAAGTCCTCTAGATATGTCATGTGGTCCGCCACTCCCAAGATGATGGACCGCTCCTGTCTCCAGTTGTGACCTCACCGCCTCTCTCTATTGTGTCCAATGTCCTAGAGAATCTGTAGCCTCCTCCTTGAGTCAGCGCCAGTCATCTGTGTCTAGCCACTCAACCGGGCTTTGAGGCCCCACTCTTAAGTGCCTTGTGTGTGTCTGATCATTTGTGTGACATGCACGCATGCATGCATTCCATCATCCAGCCTGTGGAAAACCTATCTGCTATGGTGGATATCAGAAACTCCTCATGTAAGGATGATGCTATGTAGTCCTTGCTCCCCTTTGGTATGTTCTTCCAATGATCCAAGACCTTGTGCTGAAAAACTTGTTGGCACAACTCTCTCATAGGAGCCATCGCCCTCCCCCTCATCATTCATGATTATGGATCCTGTCCTATCATCTACAAGGTATCCATACCCATTTGGGGTATGCCTAACATGTGTCCTCTCCCACTTGCGGCCACGCTCCTGGGAATATCCAGGAGACCCCTCTACATCTGGTGTACCTACGAGGATAGTATCTCTCAAAGTAGCACCCATAGGGGTGGCACCTGTGGACGACTGAGCAAAATCTAGAGTGACTGGAGTAGACATCCTCGCAGGTGTGGCAAATCCCATAGGTGATGCAACTCTAGTAGAACGACGAGATGGAGACATTGCGTCGATACCTCCACAACAACCATCGGAGCCATGCTATCTTAAACCTACCGAGAGCAAGGAGTAGCTCTTGTATCCCAAGCCAACCACGGGCTCATTGCATCCACGTCTCCTAGCATCCCCTAGAACCATTCCCTCCGTCCAGCCCAAGTCTGGAGCATCAACCTCCTCTACTGGAAATTGAAGCATCAGAGCGCACCGAAGTAGATCTAATAGAACGGCCTGATGGTGTTTGATATACAACTCCTGGTCCGCCATATCTCTGAATTGAGCCATCTAATCTGAAGACATATGCATGAAGATCTCCTATAGCTCCTCGTTGCTCTTCCCTTGACTCATCGTGCATATTCAAATATCCACAAAGGTCACTTGCAATGACAAAAATTGATGTTAGCATAATCAATATAAATCAAGCAAAGCACGGTAATATAAATCTTCCAAAAATAATCTTACTTAAAACACATATCTTATGTAGCCTTATAAGTGATTTGTCAACAAATTGAGTAGATGGATGCTCCAAGTATGAAGTACCCTATGGTCCCATGTCAATCTCTTGACACAACTCCACATACACTGGAAGATCTATAGATAGGTCACCACAAAAGGATGAGCTAACCTTGTTCTCAAAGAATTCTTGGACTCCTCTATTTCCATCATTGTTACCGGATTCAGGCTCCTCTACATGCTCCAAGCTTTCGGCGGCCTCCACCCCTTACAATATCAACCCCTCTATTTGCATACTATCCTTATCTACACTGGGAACATTGCTTTGATCATATACTCTCACACTTCAGGTAGCTGAAGGTACAACATACCACTATCAAGGTTGTCGAGGATTTGGATAGAAAATTACATGTTCATAATCATGTACAAGAGAGATTTAACTTTTGTGACATGTACCATGTCGTAATATAATTCAAAAAAACATGAGTTCATACACTTGTTCACAATGGGCCGGCAATACAAATGTATCGTGCAAATCCGTCCATCTTTTTTCGGAATCTATTTTGAGAAATCCAGATGGACCTTGTTGAACTATTGCCCCAGCTCCTTTAAGTATCGATTTGAACCACTGCACATCGAATAGGATCATGGAGAAGCTACGGTAATCCACCATTATAATACTTTGCAAGTTTTCAAAATACTCTATCTCATCTATAATGGTATTTGGATCCGTTGCTCGTCATTGACTCTCTTACTCAAACTTTGCCATGATACCACAATTTGTTATGGAGCACATTTTGTTGATACGCTCTGAGAGATAAAAAGATGAGTGTGTTGTCTCTTACCCATGTCTCTTACCCATCCAGCCTCCAATCCTCACTAAGAGAGCTAAAGAAGGGCACCACCTAGCCAAACAGAGGATGGGCTAGGACATCCCTTTCCTCAAAGAGAATGGAAAGAACCAAAACACAACTTCACGAGAGAGAATTTGTATCCCATCTTAAAGGAAATGAAGATGATAGAAGGTTAAGAGAGGTGACGGCTCCTAATTTCTCCCATAAACATATATATAACATGAGGAAATAAGGATTTTCCACCAATAGAGCCTATGGCAAGACTTACTTAATAAGTTTAAGTATGAATGTAGAGGGAGAATTAGAAGAGAGTACATATGATCTAGACACCAAAATGAGAGAGAGAGAGAGAGAGAGAGAGAGAGAGAGAGAGAGAGAGAGATGAGAAGAGAGGGAGACAAGAGGAGAAGAGGTAGAGGAAGCTTGCCATTATGTATTCATGGAATGCTATATAATAAAATGGATTCATTCATAGCTTACCTCAAAGAGATGGAATAGCATGAGGGTGTTCTAGAGTGCTCTCATGTGCTTGTCATTGTATTTTTTTACATCTCCATGGGTACCTTATATAGCCTCTATGAGGGATTAGATTAAGCTAATCTTCTCGATTAACATAATCCTAGATAAAGTGTGGCATCTTTGAAAATATGGAGAATAGTGGATGAGACAAGTCCCCACCTTGGTCATCATGCAAGAAGCCAAGGGTGGTGGAAGAGAAACTAGAGAAAGGAAGCTAGATTACAAGAGGTTGGTACCCAAAGCATATTATTATAATATATTTACAAGAAAGGTAAAATGAAAAGTTGATGTGGTAAGGGTAAAAGAGAAGAAAATTGTGTTCAACCAGCAATCTGCACCTTCGTAACTTCAAATCTGTGAAGAATATTAAAAAAGTTTCTTTTGCAACTTTGTAGACAGGTCAAAACCGGTCGCATAGCCAGAGAATTTTCTTGAAATTCAATTTTCCATGGGATTTATTGAAATTATAAAAAATGCTTCCAAAAGTTGCTTTGACTTTAGTTCCTTATATATATATATATATAAGCATGTGACAGAGAGGGTCCATGCTTGTAAGCTTTTATGTAAGATCCAAATGACACCATGATGTGGACATTGACTTGTGTACAAGGGTGAGGTGTCCTCTAATGATGGTGATAGATCCCAAATCTTCGTGATGTAGGTGGAACCCACATGTAGTTGAAAGCTAGTTCTTTGAAAAAATCTATGTACTCACTCAACCCCTAGGTGTAATCCATTTCCACCTTCACTAAGATAACCCATCCGTTTTACCCTTTACATTGACATCCCTCCTAAGAACTTGTTTCTCCATTTGCTAGAGTTATCATAACTAAGAAGCAATGTAGTATACCTAGTGCTTGAAGAGTAAACCCAAAGTGATAAGATGTATGGTTTAAGCTGTGGATAAGGCTCTAGATAGGGATTTTAGCCAAATTTTATTGTAGAAATCCAATTTGTAAAAAATCAGGATCAGCTCTACACAAAAATGTCATCCACGCAAGCACGCCGCACTGTATATTTTGTATTTTATATTGAAATAGTCAATTAGTTATCGTATATAAAATCTAGATAAGACAAACCCTAAACATGTCGTCACCTTTAGACTACATCTCCTCAAGAATTCCCACTCCTTAGTTGAGATCTCCACCCCTTCGTGACATGTTGCGGTCAAAGCTCCATGCAACCATCCCATTGACATAAACCGCGACATCTCCTCCATGTCCTTGGGATATTGAATTGGTCAGATGGCGCGTACTATGTCAAAATTCAAATCACACTTCTTCCCGATCTTTCTTGGCTTGCTCGTATCTAGCAAGGCACGTCTCCATGGAGGCATGGTGCAACATGTTGGAAGAGAGGGAGAGAGAAAGAGTAGAGTAGAAGATGAGTCTTGGCTCATTATTAATCTTCTTCCATTATTCTTCCATCATACTAACTAAAAGATACTTACACACATAGGTATGACTAACCAAGACTAAGTCACTGGCTAAACCAACTTATTGAATGTCACAAACATGTACAGCTATATTCGACTAATGTCGGTCACACACATAAATATAGACTGACTAAAGAGTAACAAGAGCTTGATATTCTTGTTGAGAAATGAGAAATCACATCCACCATAGCCTCTTTGTATGGGACAAAGAAGGCAAAGAAACAAACTGCAAATAAAGCCTTAGACTAGGTCATGTAAGCACAGTTTATTAAAACCATGGTTGTTGAAAACCATGGTCCCTTTTCACCTACCTTCACCTACCAATACCACCTACTGTAAGCCTATAACAGGCACTTATCCCCACACTCATTCTATCAATCATTATCAATCAATTGTACTAGCATTATGCTTGGATAATATTAGCTGTTATTGCTTATCAATGCTTCTGCCCCGTTATGATTGTCTATTTGCTCATCAATGATCCTCCATAGCATGTATTCTCAGTATTTTAACATGGTATCAGAGCAGGTTCTAAGTCAGTGAGTCATCAAGCTACAAATTGAGTCATGTCAATTTGAATTTCTGGCTCCCTCCACTTTTCCGTGGATCTCTCACCTACCTCCATAGCTACCCACCTTTAGTGGAGGATTTGATTCTCCCTATCTAGGCCATTTTAGGTCATGGTGTCTTCTAGAAAAATACTCCCTGACTCAGGGCGTTTCTACCCATCACATCAAAGCCCAACATTGTTGACTGTAAGCTTCAGCATTGCACGTTTTCTCAGTCGCTACCATTTTCTGTGCCCTCTGCCATTCGTATGATCGATTCTGCCCACACACATCGCGATGCTGACGAGCATCATAGGGCTTTGATAGCCTACTTCCTAAGCTTCATTTCTATCAAGAAAGTTTTGGAAATGATCAAGTATTCAGCTCACAGAAAGGAAAAAACTAGGCTGCCCCTGAAAACCCTAATGCAGACTCCATAGCCATCAACCTCAAAGCTCAATTTTCTCTTCATTTTTCTATTTTCTTTGGCTCAGTAATGTCAGTCACCCTTTGATATACTAGAACACTAATTTTTCCCAGTCAAGTTACCATTTCTAATCAACAACAAGAAGAATCAACATCAAGTGTCAACTACATTTATATCTCTTAATACTAGTGTTGATTAACACTAATCCTCCTGTGTCCTTTGACACACTCAAATTCAACACTTATGCTGGACTATTCTTAGTTTTTCTTTGTAACTCCAGCATCAAATCAAGGAGGGGAAGACTCGGACTTACAAGATCTTGAAGATTCCAACCTCAAGGGCATCATAGTCACTAAATCATCTAGTATCTCTTGATACTAATCATCTAGTGCTTCTTAGCACTTGCTCAACTAAAATTTGAAGTGTTTGGGAGCTGATTTGCTGCTGGTCTTGCAATCTCAAAATGGGCAAGGATTCACCAACATCCCGACTCAATGGTGTTGGATTCCATACATGGGAAACTAGGATCAAATTGATCCTAATGAAGAAAGGCTTGTGGTCAATCACAAGTGGTCAAGAGAAGAAACCAAGGGAAGCTGCACTTTCAATTGTATGGAATAAAAATGATGATAAGGCTCAAGCTATTATTCAAGCTTGAACTTGATGATAACTACATTCATCATGTTGATGATTGTGAAACCTCTTATGCAACATTGGATCAATTAGAAACTTTATTTGGAGCTCATTCCAAATCCTCAAAATATGGTTTACTAATTGAATTTTTTAGGCTCGATATGCAAAGTAATACCTCACTTGCAATCCATTTGAATTATATGGAAAGCTTGTTGACACAATGTGTAGGGATCAACTTGAAGATGGATGAAGACATTTGCATTGGAGTGCTTCTCAAAAGTCTTCAACCTGAATTTGATAATGTGTCTACCACATTAATCAACATGCCAAAGCCGAAACTTGTGGACATCAAAGCATCTCTCCTGGAAGAAGAAAAGAAGATCAAGAACAAAGGAGAAACAAGCATCCCAAGAGGAGATAAAAAACTCCTCTATGTGAAAGGGAAGAAGAGTGTAGTATGTGACTTTTGTAAGAAACCTAGGCATATTGAGAAATTCTACTATGCTAAGAAAAAGTCTCAAAGAGCATATCTTGCTACAGTCAAAGAAGGTGAAGCGAACATTGAAGAAGAAGGAGAAGAAGAAACCCAAGATCAAAAGGAAAAGACTCGCCAATCCCTCTTTTGTAGTTCATTTTTTAATGATAGACTTTTTAAAAGTTTAACATGTGGACTTGCCTTATGTTCCCACCATAAGCTCCTAAACTCCTCATGTAGCCTTTGCACACTACAACCTCTATACACTTAGTGAGGCCTTGTAACAACCTCTAACTTTGTATGGTTGTTTTTGTTTCTTCCATGTCTACACTTAGCAAGGTTCTACTCACAACAGCCTTTGTATACTCAGTTTCTTTTAGGGTTGTGATTGAGGAGGGGTGTTGAGAAATGTGCAATCACATCCACCATAGCCTCTTTGTATGGGACAAACAAGGCAAAGAAACAAACTGCAAATAAAGCCTTAGACTAGGTCATGTATGCACAGTTTATTAAAACCATAGTTGTTGAATACCATGGTCCCTTTTCACCTACCTTCACCTGCCAATACCACCTACTGTAAGCCTATAAAAGGCACTCATCTCCACACCCATTCTATCAGTCATTATCAATCAGTTGTACTTGCATTATGCTTGGATAATATTAGTTGTTCTTCCTTGTCAATGCTTCTACCTCATTATGATTGTCTATTTGCTCATCAGTGATCCTCCATAGCTTGCATTCTCAGTATTTTAACAATTCTAACACTCCCGCTCAAGCTCAAACGATCTGATAAACTTCAAGTAGTTGTCTAAAATATATGAACTTTTCTTTATCAAGAGACTTGATAAATATAACTACTACATGGTCTTTAGTCTTCACATGAATTAAGTCAATCTACCCTATAAGAACCATTTCTCTGATGAAATGGTAGTGAGCCTCAATATGTTTGGACCTAGCATGGTAGAGATATTGCTAGCCAACATAACACTGCTAAGGTTATCACAATGCAATCTCACTCTGCTTTCTAGCTGTATTTTCAAGTCTTTCAGTAGTTTCATCAACCAAACTTCTTCGCAAGCCACTAAGGCACCTCCTCTGTACTCAGCTTCTATACTAGACAATGCAGCAGTAGACTATTTCTTACTGTGCCAACTGATCATACTACTGCCCAATCCAAATGCATAACCACTCATTGACCTCCTGTCATAGGCACAACTAGTCCAATCAGGATCAGTAAACCCTATAGTCAAGAGATTTTCCATATGCATAAAATAGCCCATAATGTGTAGTACTCTTTACATATCTCATGATCCTCTTGACTGCATCTAAATGTGGTTTGTGAGGCTTCTGCATGAATTGACTAATCAGCCCCACTACATAACATAAGTCATGACGAGTAATAGTCAGGTATATCAAGCTACCCACCATCTGTCGATACATGGTCACATTCTCTATGTCATTCCCAACATCGATTTTTAGCTTGACATTCTGATCAAGAGGTGTCTCCATAGGCTTGCATTCAACCATACCATACTTCTGTAACATGTCAAGAGCATACTGCTTCTATAGAAGCCATATACCTTGATTCATAGAGACTACCTCAATCCCAAGAAAATACTTTAGTTCACCAAGGTCTTTGACTCCGAATTCAGCCTGTAAACATGATTTAATTTCAGCAATGCCCTCTTCATCATCTCCAGTGATGATAAGATCATCTACATAAACCACTAGAAACACATATCCATAATCTATCTTCTTCGTGAATAGACTATGATCTACATCACCCAATCTAAATCCATGTTGCTGTAAATAACTGTTGATTTGAGCATTCTATTCTCTAGGTGCCTGTTTCAGTCCATATAAAGCCTTTTTTAGCTTACATATATGTGTAGAAAAGTCCGGGGTGAACATAGCCTTCAGATTGCTCCATATATACTTTCTCAACCAAATCACCATTCAAGAATGCATTCTTGACGTCCATTTGCCATAATTTCTAGCCTTTGCATGCTGCAAAAGCAATGACAGTTCTAACTGTTGCCATTTTAGCCACCAGAATGAAAGTCTCCTCATAGTCAAGGCCATATTGCTGTGTATATCCTTTGGCAACCAGCCTGGCCTTATAGCATTCTAATGAGCCATCTCACTTGCACTTAACCTTCTACACCCATTTATAGCCAATGGGGACTTTTCCTTCAGGATACTCTGTAACGTGTCCACTCGTCCACCTATGGGACATGTCTTAGTAGCCCATCGGGAAGAGAGTCTAGAAAGCGCCACCTGGCACTTTCAAGGAATGTCATAGGGTTTGCGATCTAGGTCTTCCCGAGTATGCCCCGAGCGGAAGTATCTTGCCATTCCCACTCGACCTGAAGTCAAGGTTTCTTTCCTATCAGCAAAGTCTCTGGGAAGTAGCTAGCGTCTAGCTCCCAATGACCCACTTTGAGTAGGAACAACAGAGTCGAAGTGGATTTATGCTGCACTTGGTTCATGGAGAGGATGTAATATCCCTCGTGCCTTTCCCCATGAGAAACCCCCTAAGTTTTTTTAATTTCAAATCAAATTTTTTTTTACTCTCCCTCTCTCTCCCCTTGTCGACTACATGGCGGGGAGAGAGAGAGAGAGAGAGAGAGGGAGTAAAGGAAGTGAAGGGGGGGCATGCAGCCGCCCCAGGTGGAGGGTGGCGAAGGAAGCCCCCCCTCCCCCCTGGGTGTCTTCGCCTTCAGCAGCCCCTTCTCCCTAATCGTCAGCGGCTTCCCCCCCCATCATCTTAGATAGCGCCCCTCCCCCCTTCGGCATCAGGCAGCACAAACCCCCTCCCATGTTCATCGTGAAGAAGAAGAAGAAGAAGAAGAAGAAGAAGAGGGAGAGAGAGAGGAGAAGAAAGAGAAGAAGAAGAAGAAGAAGAAGAAGAAGAAGAAGAAGAAGAGGGAGAGAGAGAGGAGAAGAAAGATAAGAAGAAGAAGAAGAAGAAAAAGGGAGAGAAGAAGAAGAAGAAGAAGAAGGAGAGAGAGAGAGGAGAAGAAGAGAAGAAGAAGAAGGAGGAGGAGAGGGAGAGAGAGAGGAGAAGAAGAGAAGAAGAGAAGAAGAAGAAGAAGGAGAAGAAGAGAAGAAGAAGAAGAAGAAGAAGAGAGAGAGAGAAGGAGAAGAAGAAGAAGAAGAAGAAGAGAGAGAGAGAGAAGAAGAAGAGAATAAGAAGAAGAAGAAGAATTTCCAGAAATACGCCCCTCCCCCTTAGATCTCTTCCTCCACTCAAGGAGAGGTGGTGAGAGTCTTGCATAGGAGAGTGCGAGAACTCTATCACTCGTACACGAGTCTTCGAGTATGGCCCCGAAGCGTAGTTCCACAAAGATGACCAAAAACCCTGCAAGTATGGATGGAGGTTCGAAACAAGGTGGCACCGCAACCGCGAACGGTTCATCAGGCAGCATCAATACCACTCGAATCACGGCATCACTCCAAACCCAGGTTGCTCTATTATTAAATCATGGGTTATAATTATCATGGTGAAAAATCATACTCACATGCATCACAATTAATTGCGTGTTTGATAATTTCCTATGCATGAACATAGTTGTGATGTATGTAGCAAGCAAGATAATTTTTGATAATTGCATTTTAAATTACCAAAAACATCTTGCAAGAATTCCTGCATAAAGTGCATTGTTCCTTGCACAAGTTCTTGCTTAAAATGCATTTCAGAGGATATTGAAAGAAACAAAGTGCATGTCCATATTGCAAGATGGATTCTAAGGTACACATAGTAATCTGCTGAAAAAGATTATAGTGTAGCTAGACTCATACAATGATCACTTAAAGTTAGATCATTCAAGAAGGTTATAGATCGTGTAAATAATTACATAGAGGATAATGTTAAGATTGCATGCCTAGAAAGTACCTTCGCATGTGCGGCTTAAAATAACACATGGATTATATCAATTGTAAGCATTGAAATGAAGGCACGGCATTACGTCGCATGCATTAAAGTTGTTGGGAAAATTCAACGTTGTTTGTAATTTACTAAATTGGAACTGAGATCCATGAATCCCATGTCAAAGTCCTTGGTGACTTCAAGAGGGATAGGTAAAAGCTTAAGTGCTTGTGAGTATTATTAAGAGGGCTTAAGAAGATTATACTTAGGACAGAGTAGGAACTCTGCTAAATAGAAACATCTTGACCAACATGGTCAAGGGGATAGATAATCTTTGTAACGTGCCCCCCTGTCCACCTTGTAGGACACGTCTTAGCAGCCCATCAGGAAGGGAGTCTAGAAAGTGCCGCCCAGCACTCACAAGGAATGTCACGGGGTTTGCGATCAAGGTCTTCCCGAGACTGCCACAAAGCAAAAGCATCTGGCCGTTCCCACTTAGGACCGACCTGAATCAGGGTTTTCCTAATAGTTAAGTTCCTAGGAAGTAGCTGGCATCAAGCCCCAGACGAACCACTTTATGCAGAAACATCGGGGTCGAAGCGGATTTATATTGCACTTGGTTCAAGGAGAATGGGAAACGAGAGGGATGTGAAGCTCAATTTCTCTGCCCATTAGGCATAGTCCCATTCCATTCCCCTAAAACAGCATAAATCGGGAATCTAACTCTCTTGATTCTAGGTCATTGCTGCTTCACTATCAATTCCTTCGAGAAAAGTTCCCGGCTAACCAGGACCACCCTTCCGTAGAACGGACCTAGAGTCACGTCCACCGCACTTTCCTCGGGTTTCTTAGTTATCTAATTACCTACCACATTAAGTTTGACATGCAAAAATAACTTTCTTAATTAACCAATTAAACACTGCTTCCTTAACGTAACTTAGGCACTGACATAGCAAAACAATGTCAATCAAGTTCCTTTTTCAACATTTGATCTTTATTTACCATAATCTTTAGAATACATCAAATATCCTGCCCGAAGGCGGCCCGAAGGCTATCCCAGCAATCCTCAGGGATCGCTACTACAAGTTTTGCTCGTTGACTAGTATACGGGTCTCGAGATCCCATCTCAATTCACGTCGGCCTCTTGTGCAGGATCCGGAGGCAAGGAATTTACAGCCAGAGCCTCCCTTGGCACCCAAGCGTCCTCCTGCTCCAAGCAGCACCCACGGAGAGACCTCTCACGATGTCCTCCTACTCCAAGCAGCACCCACGGAGAGACCTCTCCCAGTGGGTTCGGTCCACGTACCCGGCGCGGCTAACAACCCCCTTGGATAGGGTCATGCAAATAGTCAGAGGTAACTGATACTGCCTCTCCCTCCAGGCTTTTAACTTGAAGCATTAGTTGTTTTTCCTGACTTAATTCCTTGAGCAAAGAAGTACAAACAGTGCACCTAAGTGTACAATCATGAGCATTCTAGTGGTTGTTCGTACGACAAATTGCTAAGGTGTGATTCTTTTCCCCCGAATACTTTCAGCATTCAATCCTGGATCATTCGCGACTTGGCAAGATCCCAAAGGTTTAGCAAGCTGGGTTGCTTGTTTACCCTTTTTCCTTGGGTTAGGGTTTATACCTTGTTGACCCCAAATTGTCACTATCTTAGGTTTCCTTAAATTGTAGTTGTTTATGCTTCAAATTCAAAGCTTTAATATTTTAATGAAGGTGCATCCTTGTAACATGTCCACCTGTTTTCTTCAGGACACGTCTTAGCAGTCCATCGAAAAGTATGTCTAGAAAGCTCTATCCGGCACTCCCATGGAATGTTATGGGGTTTGTGATCTAGGACTTTCTACATCTTCCACGTAGCGGAAGTATTCTGGCCATTCCCACTTAGGACTGACCTAAATCAGGGTTTTTTCTAATGGTCATTTCCTAAGCGGAAACTAACATTGAACCCAAATGAACTACTTTACGCAGAAACGCCAGGTCCGAAGCAGATTCACACTGCACTTGGTTCAAGGAGAATGGAAAACGAGAGGGATGCAAGGCTCGACCTCTCTGCCATAAGGCATATCCCATTCCGTTCCCCTAAAATAGCGTAAATAGGGATTATTATAACTTAGACTCTAGGTCAACGCCCTTACTGTTCGTGTCCTTTGAAAACGATCTTCTTGCTGTTCATCATGATTGAGAAAAGTTCTCGGCCAACTGGGACCACCCATCCATAGGACGGACCCATGGCCATATCCACCGCACTTTCCTTAGGTTGTTTTAGTTATCTAATTACCTACCACATTTAGTTGGACATGCATCAAACAGCTTCCTTAATTAGTCTGTTAGGCACCGGTTCCTTCACATAATCATAGCACTTGACATAGAAAAACAATGTCAAAAAAGTTCCTTTTCAACAGGTTATCATATTATCTTTGAAATACACTTATAAAGTCCAGCCCATAGGCTTATCCATAATCTGCCTGAAGACTATCTAGCAATCCACACAGATTACTAATCCAAGATTCCACCCGTAGACTATCATGCGGGCCTCGAGATCCAATCCCGAGTCATGTTGGCCTCTTGTGCAGGGCCTGGAAGGCGAGGGATTTACAGCCAGAGCCCCCTCTGGCACCCAAGTGTCCTCTTGCTCCAAGTAGCGCTCAACGGAGAGACCTCTTGCGACGGGTTCGGTCCACCTTCTCGGCGCGGTTAACAACCCCCTTGGTTAGGATCAGGCAGGCAGTCGGGGGTAAATGAAGCTGCCTCTCCCTTCAGGCCTTCAACCTGAAGCATTAGATATCTTTTCATCCTTTAATTCCTTGAGCAAACAAAGAAAATAGTGCTCTATACAATTATTACAAGCACAATCATTTCCAGTGATCGTTATTTTTGGCCAACTGCTAGGGAGCGAATCCTTCTTTCCGAATGCATCCAACACTCAATCCGGGATCAATTGCGACTTGGCAAGATCCTCAAAGGTTTCCATTCCTAATTGCATTAGGCGAACATTGTCAGTCCTAGGGTTCCAAGTTCAAACCGAGTTTCATCTTTTTAGTGAGAGATCCTTAGGAAAAAAAACCCTAGATCATTTCTCGCAAGTATGTCCTACTGTCCCTACATTCTGTGAATGTGGGCAAGTCTTTAGGGTATAGGAGTTTCAGCTTTGGCAATAAGAGTGACTAGATCACGTCCTCAACATGTTAAATCCTAGTTAGCTCTTTGGGATATGTTGCATTGAATCAACCCTTCCTAAACGAGTACCTCGCGGTTTTTAGGTGTTTAGGTTTAAACTAGTTTACTTGTCTACTCTTGAAGATATTTACAATACCATTTTCATAACCACATTGATTCATTGCCTACATTTGAGTAGATTTACAACCCTACTTTTCCGGTTAAAATCAAAGCATATGCTAAGTTACGGCATAACTTCTATTGATTCATCTAGAACATGCATTCAAGATTTATGCTACTAAGCGTTAGGGTTTTATGTGAACCATGCAACATTTTTCCTACTTCTTTCTAACTGAGATATTCGTACCCTGAATGAGTATTACACAACCTTTCGTAACTATTTAAGTATTTGATTGAGATTTAAGCCAATCGACTAGAGTTTAATCTACTTTATGCAGCTCAAGAACTATTTCCATGCCTTGCAAATTCCTACGGATTATTAGTGACCTTATTTTAATGAATCATTTGGAAGGAAAGATGCCTAATAATACAACATGTGATTTATTCTTTCCATGCCTAATCGAATAATTCGACTTTTAAAGATGGACAATAGTTAATCTAAGTTCGTTACTTTGCAATGCATAAAAACCACTTGCTAAGAATGCATAGAGATCTTATGCTCTTCTTTTTTAATTTGTTTAATACAAATGACCGATTCTTTGATCGTAGTTATTTGCTTTAATTTAGCCAAGGTATTTCAATCAAAAGGTGCATTCTAGATTTTGTAAATGAATCATGCACAATTGAATTTTTACAACGTAAATCAAAATTAGGAAGAAAACCTAGACTTGTGGTGAAATGTCCACATGGATGCTAGGAGATAATCCTCGTGCGGTTGCGCCTTATGCCTTCTTAGGGGCCATCGCAAATTCCACCTTTTCGCCTTGGGCACAGAGTTATGATCTTGTTCGTCTCCTTCGTACGCGAAACTCTCTTTGTGAATCGATCTTCCTTGATCAATTTCATCGTCTTTTGGAACCGGCTTTAGAAGGCCTTAAAGGCTGCCTCCACGAAGAAGGGAAATGATTTGAGAGGGAAGGCTTTTAAAAGGAGACCAGGGTTATAAGGACCAATTTGGGAGAGCTCATGGAAGTCCAAGGGAGGTAGTTTTAAATGGGCTTTGTGAAATGCTAAAAGGGGGAAAAAGGTTTAATTCCCGAGATAAGTGGAACTTTAAGGGGACTTGGATGGAAATTTCACGGAAAGGGGGTTAGGTGGAAATTTGCAAGGGAATGGATGTAAAAATCCCGGGGTGAGACTCCCTTTGTGTAAGAACGCAAGGGGGGGAGGGAAAGGACATGTAAAAAAACTGCTTGTGAAGGGGTTAAATGACTTTAAGGAGAGATTCCTTGTGGGGAACCCAAGGGGGGAAGAAGGGCTTAACTCTAGGGTTAGATGAGTTTTTAAAGGGCCTTGGGTGAAACAAAAAAGGGAGGAAAGAGGGTGTTTGTGAAGGCCAATAGAAAGGGGGTTCTAAGGGACCCCGAGGTTAAGATGAACCTTTGAGGGACTTGCAATATGAAAGGGGATTAAAGGACCCCCCCTTAGAAGCTTCTAAGCTTCTTAGAAGCTTCTAAGCTTCTTAGAAGCTTCTAAGCTTCTTAGAAGCTTCTAAGCTTCTTAGAAGCTTCTAAGCTTCTTAGAAGCTTCTAAGCTTCTTAGAAGCTTCTAAGCTTCTTAGAAGAAGCTTCTTAGCCTTGTAGTCCAGCACGTGGCAGGACTGAGGATGGCAGACACTTAAGCGGCCGATGGCATCTCAAGGCTGGTGATGAATGGCAGTGGCGGCATGGTCCACAGGCGGCGACTTCTCGAATCGGCGGCAACTCCTCTCTCACGGTGTTTGCATGCAACAACGTCAGCCTCACTCTCCTTCCTCTATGGCAGTGATTCATTGTCCCCTTCTTACTCCCATGGCATAGGATTATGTAGGTGAGGGGAGGGGAACCTCCCTCCCCCACACGGCCTTATGCATGGTCTTTACCCCCACCATGAGCTCCAGCACGGTGCTCAGTCACCCTTGCTATTCCCCTCTCCTCCAGCACGACAGTCGGCTGGGGGGAAAGGGGGAATAATTTTAAAAAAATTCCATAACTCTAACGATGACCTCTTCCCAAGAGGGGATTCTTATGAAGAACGCGGGAGGAATCGGAAATATTACAATCCTTTCCCAATTGCGAATTTTGATAAAAGAACTCTATGCATGGATGTATCATTCTTTCATGACCAGATGCCAATGAATACATCATTGATTTAATCCTTCCTTTATCACTTGATTCAACCTAAAATGTAACTATCATTGTATGCAAATTACATACTATATGTTTTTTGTCAAAGTTCATAAATCTTTTCCTTTCATTGCAACTATTTAGTCATCATTTAATGATCGTCTACAATTATCTTATACAGGAGTCACAACCAGGAATTTATTACATAAGTGCATTATGTGTTATATGCCCTATCCTTTGCGTGATGCAACAAGGATGCCTTTGCACAAGTTCATCTTTTAACTTATGCATCATACGTTCAAAAATGAGACTACCCTTGACCATAGAAGTGCAAGCAATGCAAGTACCTCGTCATGCAACTGAGCTTTTTACATTGAGCGAAATCTATAAATTTTCTAATGCACTTAATATTTTCTATGTGAATTGAAACATGCTTTATGCATCCTTTCCATGCGAAGATACTTTTCGGAACCTGGGCATTTAATATCGGGGCATTGTCCATTCTTGTACTTTGGGTGGAAGCTCCCGTGTGCGCTCCTCTCGACTTTTGCTTAGGAGCTATTGATGAAGTAAATTTTGACTCAGCAAACTATCCTTGGTCCCCTTTTTCGATTTCCGGAATTGCTTACTGCCCAATATCTCCCTCGTGGCATTGGAAATAGGCCTTGGGGAACACGGTCTAAGAAATCCAACACTGCGAGTGAACTTGGTCTAGAGGAGCTTCAATAGAAGCTTCTTAAGCTTCTGGATGATCAGAGAATGACATGTGAAGACGTGATGGTGAGGATGAATGGAGTGATGATGGTGAGGATGACGATGAGGATGATGATGATGATGGCGTTGGCAGCGGCACAGCAGCCTGATGGCGTGGCATAGTATAAGATTGGGGGGGTTTATAGGGTGAAGGTGGGGGGGGGAACTCTTCTTGGGGGGCATTGTTTTCAGGGAGTTGAAGTCTGTAGGCATTAGGCCCTAGGAACTTGAGAATCTTATAGGGTCCACAATACCTTGGACTTAGCTTTTTGCATTCACCCAAGGATAGGGAACTCTGCTTTGGATGTACACGAATGAAGACCATATCACCTTCAACGAAGGATCTGTTTTGACTTTTCAAGTCTGAGTAAGCCTTCTGTCTGTCCTTGGTGGCTTGGATGTCCTGTCTTATTGATTTGATTTGGTCATCCATGTCTTCCAGCATCTTCTTTGAAGCTTCAACCCTCAAGGTTGGATCCAAAAAGCTCAAAGGAGTACGACAATCGTGCCCATACAATGCTTGAAAAGGGGTCATCTGAATGCTTTGTTGGTAAGAAGCATTGTAGGCAAACCAACCAGTAGCAAATATTGAATCCACTTTTTGGGTTCGCAACAGCAATGTGCCCTAAGCATATCTTCAATGACTTGGTTGACTCATTCTGTTTGACCATCGGTTTGGGGATGGCAAGCTGTTCTGAAACAGAGTTGGGTCCCAATGGCCTCGAAGATAGCCCTCCAAAAGTGTGATGTGAAGATGGAGTCACAATCACTAATGATTCTTCTGGGTAACCCATGCAATTTGAATATTTCCTTGATGAATAACCTTGCGATGTCTGAGGCTTTATAGTTTGTCTTAATAGGGATAATATGTGCAACCTTGGTGAGCATATCTACCACGACCATAATGGAGTTGTATCCTCCCTGAACTTGGGGCAGGCCAACAACAAAGATCATACTAATGAATTCCCATTTCATTTGGGGAATTTCAAGTGGTTGCAATTTCCGTGGCATTTTGACATGTTCGGCCTTAATGCATTGACAAGACAAACATTCTGTGACATATTTGAGAACGTCACCACCTTTGAGCCTATCCCAATAATAGCTCTTCCTGACCGCATTAAGGGTCTTGGCATAGCCAGGATGTCCTAAGAAAGGGGAGTCATGGGCTTCCCAAAGTATCTTCTGCTTGAGTAATTGTTGCCAGGATACATAATCTTGTTCTAAAGTAGACAAGTCCATTATTGATAGATAATTCTTGCTACTTCGTTTCCAGCTTCGGGTCTTAATCTTTGATGGGGATCTCCTTAGCAATTTCTAATAGGTTGGGTCATGACATGCCTCTTCTCTAGCTAGCTCAAGAATTGAGTTGTTTGGCATTGATACCTTTGTGGCCAGAGGTCTTGCTGATGATGGATCTTACAAAATCAGAGAATTTAGAAATGCCTTGTGACTGAGTGCATCGGCAACTACATTCTCCTTTCCAGGCCGGTATTTGATTTCAAAATCATATTCTTCGAGTACTTCAATCCCTCGATGTTGCCTCATATTGAGCTCATTCTGGGTGAAAATCCATTTAAGACTTTTATGGTCCGTCACTAAGGCAAATTTGTTATCCAACAAGTAGTGTCTCCAAAGTTTGAGAGTATGGATAACAGCCAATGGCTCTAGATCATGGGTAGCATAGTTTCTTTCATGGCTCTTTAGTTTCCTTGAAGAGTATGCTAC
This sequence comes from Lygodium microphyllum, assembly GCF_053477565.2. Lineage (NCBI taxonomy): Eukaryota > Viridiplantae > Streptophyta > Polypodiopsida > Schizaeales > Lygodiaceae > Lygodium > Lygodium microphyllum. The sequence continues at coordinate 28,144,248 of NC_141145.1, forward strand.
GGGATGACCTTCTTGTATAAGCACACATCCTAAGGCAAGTGCACTAGCATCAGTTATCACTTCAAACTCCTTACTAAGATCAAGAAGTTTCAGGATGGGTGCTGATACTTAGCTTTGCTTTAGTTTGTCAAAGCTGGTCTGTTCAGCAGGTGACCATACAATTGATACTTGCTTCTTTAGTAGATCAGTCAGAGGCGCTGCAATCAAAGTATAGTTTTTTATAAAGACCATGTACCATCTTATCAATCCAAGAAAACTACGTATTTCTTTGACAAAAGTTGGGGTTGGGAACTCCAGAACATCTCTGACCTTGGCCAGATCCATTGAAATTCCTTCCGCTGATACAATGAATCCCAGATATTCAATCTATCGCTTGAAAAATGCACACTTCTTCTTCTTGGCATAAAGCTTGTGTGCTCTCATTGTTTCAAGAACAATGCGAAGCTAGGGTTCATGATCTTCTTTCTGCTTGGTGAAGGGACCTCAAATGGGCCGGCACTGGCTATGGCACTAGCCGCACATCATGCTCATAACAGACAAACACACCCACACTGCCTCGCGGGCCAGGAGCATCTATCTGCTCTACTAAAGGATGAACTGTGCTAAAGCCTAATCTATGCATTTATAGTTTTGTAGTCCAACGTTTCCCTTTCTATAAACTCCACAGAGGGAGAACCCATACACATTGGCAATAAATGCCACGATAAGCACATACATGGGAGGCAACCTCTCGGTAGAATCACCACGGCCTCACTGCAGCCCTCCTACATCGTAGGGATTGGCCCCTTGATGCGCTGCTCAACATATAGAACAAACGAACGAACTCCACTCTTTCATTTTGAAAGTATTCGTGGAGATACCATGTGTCCTTACCAAATAATCCCCCAAGAAACGAACGTCTATCCTACGGCTTAGGTTGTCTTTCCACACTCAAGCATGGGTCATCATCATCATAGGTGCTATGCATCCAATCCTTTGTATTCTGATACCATGGTTGACATGCACATGCAAAAGTGGATGATCCCAAAGTGCTCAAACATAATTTTCAATTGGAAACATGTTGTGCACAACCAGGCTTTCCAATGCTCATCCACTAACTCGTTGCAGCGATGTAAGGATAGCACCGAGGCAACGCTCGTGCTACTATCCTCTTAATTAAAATACAGCAAACTCTATATCATGATATGCATCATCAAATCAGCAATAATCAGCATGCAAATCACACCATTCAAACATCCCACCCCCTATGTTTAGATATTGCTTTCATTGCATAGGTGTAGAGGTTCATTTTGTCATGTTTTGATGTATGAAAAGCGATAAATCACAAACTTTGACAAAGAGATAGGGAAAACTGGGCCTAAACCTCATGCTTTGCCACTACCATACATCCACAAACACTCATTATATTTTTTCTTATTTTTGTGAGGTGTATTTCTATTTTTTCCCTTATTTTCTCCATTTTCTTGATTTATTTGTCAATAAAATATGCTATTTTCTGATTTTTCTTGTTTCAATCACTTCAACGTACTAATAATCAATCTATTTTACATTTTTCCCCCATAGGAACACATTTCGCCCACCCAAAACAACAAAACTATCATTTTACCGCTTAAAAACCGCATTTCGGGTTTTACGGGAATTAAATAACACATGTAAATCATTGCAAAATCAAAATTTTCTGATAAAAAATAATTAATCATGATGCAACCAGCACTGAAATAAATTTTCATCAAATAAGAACATCATTACCATCATAAAATACCATAAACCCTTCATTTTCTTCATAAAAATGGTCATACCGTGTTTTTACGAAACTCGAGACCTATTAAATGACTACGTGACTAGCGGACGGAGGCTCCATTACTCTCAATCCAATGCTGCACATCAATCTTCAGCATCTCCATCAATCTCCATCACCGTTTTCTTCAATCTCCTTCCCGATTCCTCCTTCAAGATAGTGCGCATGAACAGCCCATAGAGAGGAGAGAGAGGGAGCAAAGAGAAAGACTAGATTCTAATCTTTTCATTGAATCAGCCATATCTCGCATGAAGGGCGGCAATAGGATCAGGAAAGAAGGAGAAGTTGCCGGCCAATGTCTGTTGCATGGCTTCTGTTGAAGCTCTATAATCGATTTTTGGGGGGGAGGGGCGATTTTTCTGCGCCGTTTTGCTGATCATGGCATGTTGCCACCTGCCACGAAAAAAATGAGGGGGGGTGCCCCCTCCCAATGGGCACTCCCTCTTGGCCTTAAATTTTGTCCACCTTTTCAAATTTGGCCAAGTTCTGGCAACTTTCGCGTCCGGGCTCTGATTCGGCCTCTGAAAAATCCACTGCATCCGTCTCGAGGTCCTGCACTGACTGACAGCCTCCTGGCGCCCCACCTGGTAGTCGAAAAAATTATCAAAAATCCACAAGTGTCGCTCGGGCGCCTTTTAAAAGCCGTCTTTCACTTGGTGCTTAAAATCGTCCTAGCTGCAGCCACCGCCTTCAATGTTGAAGTTTTTTTTCCTAAATTTCAGATTTTTTGGCAAATTTTAGGCACATTCCGGGCTCAAAACTCCATTCTCATTGGCGACCACAGGATAGGGAGACTCAGCTCGTCGAATTCCACAACATATCTGCACAAAACAACCAAAGGAAGCATCAAGCTGATACAAAATAGATACTTATTAAAACACCGCACAATGCTCACCCTACCCCTGACCAAACCAAGGCATGAAATCCACGAGGAGTAGGCCTAGCATAATCTGATAGAAGGTCTGAAGCTAGTCACTAATCGACTGCTCCAACACGGCCAAACTAAAAAGAACTATCAAAGAGGTCGCCCTAAGTGGTGGTCTGAACTACCTACCCAACTAAGGACAACACACCCCAAAAGCTCCTACTAGGCGAGGACTCCTATAGCCTGGTTAAGAAGTATTTTCTTTTACCACATTTCTTCTTTTAGGTTTTTATTCCCCCATACTCGGGTGTGTAAAAAGGAGGGAGTTGAGCGTAGTAATCCAAGGAGAACAAGGCATCGGCCTCAGGTCCTGTCTTGGTATCCAATAATCTACCAAGCCCTCGCGAGGCGACACTTAATCCTTTTCTGGTGCTCACTTTTATTTTCACTCCAACCTTCCTTACTTTATTTTTTTCCAGCGAGACACCACCCCTAGGAAGACAAGGCATCGGCCCCGAGTCTGACTCATCCCCACGAACCTTCAGGCCCTCGCGAGGCGATGAGCAACTGCTTATAAAATTTCCTTTCTTTTTTTTTCTATTTTTATAGGGGTTAGAACCCCTTTTTAGACACCTTTTTATATATTTATTTTCGCTGAGATATTCGGGGGTTTTTTTTCCTCTCTATCATTATCATTGTTTTCCTCCGGTAGGCTTCTCTAACTGCCTCACAACTAAGCAAGAACTCCTAGAAGGACTGCCTAGCAAGCTAGCAAAACAGGGTCACTAGGACTGCTTTCTAAAATAGGTCTTTCAATGCCTGGCACTGTCTTTATAGGAGAAAACGACTACTCAGCCCTCCCTCAAACAGGCCTGACCTAAACCTGGGACTTCATGCCTTGGATGCCAGTCCCCAACAAGAAAAGAAAATCCCCTACAAGTACACATACACATATAGCATAAAAACACGGCACTCGTAAATGAGAGATATCACCTGGATAGGGCCACGAGAAGTCTCCGCGTGGCATAGGCTCCTTCCAAGCTCTTCTTTAAACCTGTCTAGCACAGGACTAAAACAAAAACCATTAACCGCACTCGTACTAAACAAACGACTGGCCCTCTTGGCCTAATGAAATAAAGCATTTCACTACAAAATCTGATCGGCCCTCTTGGTCTAATGAAATAAAACGTTTAAAACCTCACAAAGCTGGCCCTCTTGGCCTAACGAGATCAAACAGAATAGCACCTACACATCCCTCCTCGAAATAGTACAAATATACAATAATATGCTCCTTTCCAAGAAGGAAAAATAGGGCTCACAGCCCTAAGCTAAATGCATAAGATTATGACCCATCCCTCCTGCATATATAGCAAGAGGCGTATGCATAACATGTTTCTAATCAGCCTATGGGTCCAGGATAACAACGGTAGATGGGTCTCAGCTACTCTTTGCATCACCCATATCAACCATCACCTGCCATATATTGCATGCTCTGATAACATTCCCCACAAGCGACCAGGTCTTGTATAATTATTGATAGCAATATCCAAACTAGGACCACAGTTGAAGAAAAGGTCTTCTTCATACGCAAGGTTTGCCAGTGAATCCGCAAACTGGTTCCAGTAACGTGGAATCAATTGAAGAGACACTCTCTCAAACTCCTCAAGTAGGGTCATGGCAGTTCGATGATACATACAAATGATGGGATTCCACGCTGTGTATGTCCCATCTAGCTGAGTCAAGATCAACTGGGAATCCCCTTTTACTAACAATTGCCAAATACCACCTTGCTTGGCAATATACAGTCCCATAATCAAGGCTTTATACTCCGCCATGTTGTTAGTGAATCCTACCCCGAGATAAGCAGCTAACTTCATCGTAACTCTACCTCGGGGATCTCGGATTACTACTCCAACACTCCCTTTTTTATTAGGGCCCTTGGACGCTCCATCAAAATATAATGTGTACGTCCACAATGGGTTTACACAGCCTGCCATCAGGAACTCCTCTATTCGTAATTATGATAGTCAAAATTTAGCATGTTTAGATGATGAACTGACGGCTCCATCCCACCTTCTTCATTAAACTCAACAAGGATACTTGTCAACATTCGTAAGCAGTGATGGCAGAAGACTTTGATCTCCCACACAAAGGTTCCGTCTTCTTGCTCAATCACTTTGTATCCTTTGCTCCACCAGATAAGTTTCCCCTGATGGTATCTCTGCTCTAGATATGGGTGCTCCAAATAAGGAATTAACCGCCCCATCAACCAACTTTAAGCTCTTTTGCAGGTCTCAAATCAGCCCCAACATGGACCTACAATGAATTTCTCCGTGTTAGCATACTTAGAAATAATAAGGTTTAATCTTATTAAGATTAACCTTATTTTTGAATTCTACTCCCTGCAGATCAGCTAGTAGAGCCGTAGACCTATTTTTTCCTATCCTGACAATCTTGTAGGGGCCATCCCATCTAGGTTCCAGTTTCCCTGGAAACAGCTCCCTATGCGCATCGTAATACAGAACTAATTGCCCTTTTTTAAAGGTATAATTCTTTGCTTTAAGGTTGTGCAACTGCTTCATTCGACGTTTAGCTACCTCCTGCTGTAATAAGCTCTATAATTTCAGCTCATCCAGGTGGGCTATGGTCGTGAAACGTTCAAAGAGTGCATCCTAATCTCCCAAAGAGCGGTTAATTGCAAACCGTATGGTTGGAAACTCGATTTTGAGGGGTAACACATACTCTTCCCCATAAACTAATTTAAATGGAGTATGGCCGGTAGCTCGCTTGAACGTTGTATTGTATGCCCATACAGCCACATACAACTTCTTGTCCCAGTCTCGTTTCTTCTCAGAGACTATTTTAGACAAGATATCCACAAGCTGCTTATTAGTACTTTCAACTTGTCCATTTGCTTGCGGATTATAGGGGGTTGTTTTGTTGTGCTTGATTTGCCAAGCTTCAGTCAAGGCTTTTGATCACTTTATTCAAAAAGTGGGTTCCATGGTCCGACACTAGTTCCTTCGGTGGACCGAAATGGCAGATAATCTGCTCTAAGAGGAAACTTGCAGTCTCTTTTCCATTTTCCTACCTTGTCGCCCGTGCTTCTGACCATTTTGTAAAATAATCAGTTGCTACTATAATGTAACTCTTCTGAGTAGTAGACGACGGGGTGATAGAACCCACAAATTCAATGCCCTACTTCTCAAATGGAAGGATAGCCATAATAGGCATAAGTGGGCGTTTTGTGTTCTCTCTGATGTCATGTCTTTGACAAGTATCACATCTCTTAACGTACTCAAAGGAATCTTGCAAGATGGATTGCCACCAATATCTAGCTCTTAAAGCTTTCTGCACCGTCAACCGTCCAGCGAAGTGCCCTCCACATGCAGAGTCATGGCACTCTTCCAAGATGAAAGGAACCTCATCAGGCATCACACATCGGCGATAGATATCATCAACACCCTACCAATATAGTGTTTGTGCGATCAAGGAATACTTCAAAGCCTATTGTTTGATTTTCCTCTTTTCAGATTTTGATAAACCAACTCTAGTCTCTCCCATTGATAGATAATGTGTGATAGAAGCATACCAAGATGGGATAGAAGCTGTATCAATTTTAAACATTTCTTCAATATCACTTCCTTCAGCCAAAGTCTCTTTCGGCTCCCCGAAATCCACAAGGCATTCCACAATCCCCTGCAACCTCAGTGGCTTACTCTTAATCTCATAATCGAACTCCTACAAAGTGATTAACCACTTTGCCAGACGATTAGGTGGCTGTAGCTTGTTCATAAGCAATCTAAGCCCTTCTGCCTTCGTATAGAAAACTACCTTCTCATAGAGGATGTAGTGCCTGAATTGTTTAGTCGCAAAGACCATCGCAAGGCACAACTTCTCCATGTAGGTGTAGTTAATTTCTGATATGTCCAATTTTCGACTAGCAAAAGCTATCGGATGATACTACTTTTCCTCCCAAATTTGGGCTAAACAGCAGGGTGGTTGAAAATATGTAAAATACCTCACCTCTTTTAGGTTCTTTTAAAACTGGTGCCTTTACTAGCTCCTGTTTCACATCCTCAAAAGCTACCTTACTAGCTCCTTACAAGGGTCCTTTCTGCCAAGGCATTTATAAACCTCCAATAGTACCCTACCGATGACAAAAAGCTATGTACCTCTTTCGGAGTGCATGGTGGACTCATAGTGACTATAACCTTGATCTTTTCAGGGTCAGTTGCGATTCCTACTGAGCTGACCACATGCCCTAGCAATAGCCCATAAGGCACTCCAAAGACACACTTCTGTAGGTTAAGAGCGATACAAAATTGTTTGCAGCACTCAAAGCACTTTCTTAAGATAATCAACATCCTTTCCCTTACAGTGGCTGCCCCCAGGTCATCAATAAATACTTTCAACTCATATGGGGAGATGTCACCAAAGGTCTTGTCTGCTGTTCGTTGCCATGATCCAGGTGCATTGCACAAACCAAAGGCCATCACATGGTACGCAAAAGTACCAAAGATAGTAATGAAAGTCGTTTTCAACTTGTCCTCTTCTGCAATTGCCATCTGGTTGTATCCTGCAAAGCAATCCATAAATGAATATATTTCCCTACTCGTTGATTGATCCAAAATCTGGTCAATAAATGGCAACGGGTAGTCATCATTAACCGTCTGCTTATTCAGCTCTCTAAAATCTACACATAGTCAGATCTGGTTGTTTTTCTTCTTCCTGATGACAACTGGTGAACACCATTCTGTGTGATGTACAGGGAAGATTAAACTAGCTTTCCGTAACTTCTGTAACTCCTCAAACAGCCCATCCCTCAATTCAAAAGTCATACGCCTTACTTTTTGATGCATAGGACGACTGCCTTCTTTTACAGGAATAGTATGAACATCCAGGCTGGGAGGAATGGCTCTCAGCTCGTCATAACTCCAAGCAAATATATCATGGAATTCTTGAATCAAGGACACATAGTCCTCCCTTTCTGTTGAACTGAGCATGGAACCTAATTTAATTGGTCGTGAATCATTCAGCATACCAATGTCCAACTCAATCACATTCGCGTCTCTTATTCTATCTTGCGGCTCTATCAGCTCATTTAGAGTTATTTGATAAATATCGTCTGTAGTGGACCCCTCTTTAGATTCATCGCTCGATGATGTCTCACTACCAGATGGATCATCTACTGTTTCTAATTCAGTAGAGGATGAAGGAGCTCTCTCACTCTGAGGAGACTCAGGGTAAGCATCGACTATTACTCGATTAGCACCTCTACCTAGAACCACTCAATCGGTGGGTATATAAACTTGACAATCTATTTGTAAGATCCAAGGCCTACCTAGCAAGACTTGATAGCTAGGATGTCCTACAAATCTTATCACCCTAAGGTCCAAGAAGCATTCTACACTTACAACTGTAACATGGACTTTAGTAACACAACCTTCTGGTTGCCTTAGACTATCATCAGTCATTCTAAGAAGGGTGGAGCCATCTTTTTGGATGCCTAGACCCAACCTCTCCATCAACTCTGAACTCATGATATTGACGGAGGACCCAGTGTCTACGATAGCATGCTCCACTAATATTCCATCCACGTATGCTGTGTTAGAAGTCAAGCTCTCCCGTCTGTCCGTCTTTATGTATGACCGACATCTGTGACAGCTAGTGTGCAGCTGTCTGCATGTGACTACATTGAATAAGTCAGTGTAGCTAGTCCATGACCTGACTAGAGTTAGTCAGTGAGTTAGTTAGTCTAGTTACACTTACACTAGGTTACTCTTTGTAGTGTGTGTATTACTCTAGTGTTGAATAATGAAAGAGAAGAAGAAGAACCTGATGGTTCTCTGTTGGCTCTATCTCTATCTCTCTCTCCCCTCTTTCAACATGTTATCAGAGCGGGACTTGGTGGACTCCGTGAAGCTGGAGGAAGTGAAGAGGACCTGACTTAGTTTTTTCCCTGCATTAAACAAGCTGCCATTGTGGGCTGCAGGTGAGCATTTGTTCATTGCATACTCCAAGGTGAAGATCAGTGCTTGTGCCTTGTTGGGAGCCTTGAGGAGGCCAAGAAGACCACATCAAAGTGTGTATCACTCACTACCATCATCATCATCTTCAGAAGCGTGCTGAAATCCAGGTTTGCAGGTAGTGTGAATTGCACCTGTTTGATGTCATCATTTATTGGGCTGCACTTCATCAAATGCTAGTGTCTTTGGTCATCAAATGCTTGGTTATGTCATGTATGAAGTGCTTTGAGATTGCAAGAATCAAATGCTTGACTTTGAGCTCTGACATGAGCTGAGATCAGAGTGGGCAGATCTGAAAAAAAAAATCTTTCACTGTTGTATACACAGCATACATGGTATATGCAACACATTGAAGAGCTTTGGAAGCTCTCTAACAAGCCTAGAAGCACTCTTGGAGCATAGGTATATGCTAGAGGTCATATGTACCTGTTGTGATCCACTGCAAGCTGATTTTGGTAACTGAAATACTTAGATGTGGAGCATTTCAAACAAGCTGAAAACTGTCATTTAACATGGACAACAAGCATTTGTTCTTTACTGAAGCATAGTGTGACATTTGGTGACATCTATGAGATGTATGTACTGACATATGTATGTCAGAATGTTCATGGGTTGAGAAAAGCATTAAGTGCTACTGAATGCTGAAATTTTTGGAGCTGAAGCAAATTCAATCTTGTTTTTTTTTTTGGCTGAATACAAATTGCAGAAGTAATGTATGACTTTGCTCATTAGAGAAAGACAGTCTATGGTCACTACATAGTCATGCATTGACCTTGTCATACTGGAGCAAATGTATGGTTTGGTTTGAAGACACTTTGAAGCAGTTTGAAGCTGGTTATGCTATTTTTTGGTTGAGTGCAACCTGCAAACAAAACTGTTGACACTTGTACTTGCTGATTATGCACTGTTTCGTGCTTCTATGCTCATGTCTGGAGTGACATATGTACTTGCAGTCATCTGAGAAGACTTGGGACATATATGACATGTGTGCATATTGTTTTTGGCATTGAAAGTGCTGCTGTTAATCATAGTTTATAGGTTTAGACGACATGTTTTTGGACCCTGGTAGTGGATTTGTAGGAGTTCAATCTGAAGCAAGTACACGGCATATGTATTGACTGTTGTTTCTACGAGCTGGACCACTTGATTGTGGACTATTTTGGGCTGATACCGGGATGAAATTTACTGGTTTTTTTACTACAATTAATTGCAAAAAACTATCATCAATTGTAGTGGACTGAACTTAGTCAGTCGGACTTATTGACTTGCAAGGAGTTAGGCATTTGACATACAGTCTGTTGCATCATGGCTAATGCACATGGGACTAATAATATCACGCAAATAGTTGGAGAAAATCTAGACAACAAAAACTTTGCATTATGGAAATTCAGAATGAAATTTTTTTTTTGTTGGCAGAGGATATTGGGACTTATGCATAAGAGATGAAGCAGCTCCTGAATTGCCTAAAGCAAATGCAACAAATGAACAGAAGAGAGCTCACAGGTTATGGACTGAAAGAGCATGTAAGGTACTGCATTGGTTTTCACTATGTATATCCAATGCTATGGCTATTCAAATCATTGGCTGTGAGTCTCTGAAGGATGCTTGGGATATACTGATGCACGGAAGATCTAGTTGAAACAACAATTCAATAATATGTCTAGAAATAGCAAGAGCATCCAGGTGTATACCACGGAGATCAAGACCATAGCTGATCAGTTAGCTACCATTGGTTCAAGGGTATCAGAAGATGATATGATTGCTGTTGCATTGAATGGTTTAGGGAAAGAATACAAAGCATTTGACACTTCCATCTCAGTTAGAGAAGATCCCCCTGACTGGGAAGAACTGGTTGCATTGTTGCTGCATGAGGAGGTCAAACTTGGCCTAAATACAGTTTCCAGTGCCTCTCAAATCAGTCCAACTGGGACAAAGATTGCCATTATTGTGGTAGGTATGGGCACATAGCGAAGGAATGTTACAAAAAGCAGAATGACATGAAGGCAAAAGGGAAACAACATTGGCATTATGCATCCTCTAGTGGTGGTCAGGATAATCAGGTTGATAGACTATTTGCCATGTAGTATGTGTCCAAGACCGCGTCAAGGCAGAACAGAGATGACAGGTGGTACATTGACTCTGGTGCGTCAAACCACATGACTCCGCATGGAGAGTGGTTTGATGAGATGATTGCAGGTACACATGGTCATGTATGTACTAGGGATGACACCCAACATGACATAAAGCATAAAGGGATTGTTCCATTGATTATGCGCTTGATGGCAAGAAGAAAGGCCTGCATGATGTCTTACATGTACCGACCATAACGAAGAATTTGTTGTCTGTGGGTCAAATGGCAGAACAGAATTTGCAAGTGAGGTTTAACAAGGATGGATGTTTCATTGAGGAGTATGGAAATGGCTACAAGCTAATTGCCAAGGGCAGAAGGGATGGCAGGATGTTTACTTTGGAAGCGACCATTCCTGAACTTAAAGCAGCTATGTTTGCTCATGATGAGAGTGCCATCAGAGATGTAGAGATTTGGCATAAGAGAATTGGACATGTAAATGTACAGAAGCTGAAATCCATGTAGCAGAAGGCAGTCGTACTTGGATTACTGAAATTCAAGTATAATGACTTTGGGCATGTGTGTCCCGCATGTCAGTTTGGGAAGCACGCACGATTTCTTTTCATGAGACATGTACAAAACAGCACTAGGCCTTTGCAGTTGGTGCACTTTGATGTCTGGGGACCGTTGCATAATGCGTCTTTTGGAGGTGCACGGTACTATGTCTCATTTATTGATGATTTCAGCAGCAAGTACACTTGGCTGTACATTTTGAAGCATAAAGATGAGGTGTTTGAAGTCTTTAGGGACTTTAAAAAACATGCTGAAAATGAACTTGGCTACTACATATCATGCTTGAGATCAGATGGAGGAGGTGAATATGTATCCAAAGAATTTGACAGATATCTTGCCAAGTATGGGATCAGAAGGTAGCTCACATGTAGCTATACACCGCAGCAGAATAGTGTTGCAGAATGGAAGAACAGAGTCTTAATGGAGTCAGCAAGAGCTATGCTAAATGAGAAGTGTTTGCCTAATGCCTATTGGGTTGAAGCAGTAATGACTGCAGTTTATGTGTTGAATCACACTCCTACAGCAGGAATACATGCAGTCACCCCTTATGAGAAACTGTATGGTCATAGACGTGACATCAGGCACTTGAAAGTCTTTGGATGTATTGCGTATGTGCATATACTGGATGAGAAGAGGAAGAAATTGGATCCTAAGGCAGTGAAGAGTGTATTTTTGGGATATGCACAGGAATGGAAAGCATACAAGCGTTATGTACCTTCTACCATGAGACACTCATCAGCAGAGATGTAGTCTTTGATGAGTTAGCATTGTGGTATGGGAATCCGGTTGTGGTGCCTACTGATGGAGCACCTAGTATGAATCATGCTGAAAATACTCATGCAGAGAGTACTTCTATGAGTGGTCAGATAGCAGATGTATCTTTCGCAGTGAGTCCTTGGTCAGGATGCTTACGGAATCGTAATTCTACGTCCACTAACACGGACATGTCAGTGAGGGGGAGAAATGACAAGGGAAAAGGAAAAGAAAAGGTTTTTGAGGATGTGACAGGACCACTCACAGCAGGCTATGAGTCATTGAGCAGTGATAGCTTAGACAACGAACTGGGGATTCCGTCTGTTATGATGCCAGGTACTAGGCAGAGCCATTATGTGCCGCCTCATGAGAGGCAAGCTCAGAGTGAGCCACAGCTCAGGAGATCAGAGAGGATCAGGAGACCTCTTGACAGGTTTACGTACACTGGTTATGCTGCAAAGCACTATGCTTACATGAAAAAAGTGATGGAGATCAAAGAACCAGGTACTTATGCTGAAGCAGTAAAGGATGAAAATTGGTGCAATGCTATGGACGAAGAGATGAATGCCTTGGCTGAAAATTAGACTTGGGATCTGATGCCACTGCCTGATGGGAAAAAGACCATTGGCTGCAAATGGGTCTATAAAATCAAATGTAAGTCTGATGGCAGTGTGGAAAGATGCAAAGACAGGCTAGTTGCTAAAGGATATGCTCAACAATATGGATTGGATTATGATGAAACATTCAGCCCGGTTGCAAAGATGGCAACCATACGTACAGTAATTGCCTTGGCTGTTGCAAAAGGCTGGGAATTGCAGCAGATGGATGTCAAGAATGCATTCCTCAACGATGATTTAGTAGAGGATTATGGTTCAGTCGAAAGGGTATGAGCACCCTGGTTTTCAGCATTATGTGTGCAAGCTGAAAAAGGCACTGTATGGGCTGAAGCAGGCTCCGAGAGCCTGACATGCTAGGATCAGCAGGCAGAGCCTTGGATTTGTTGTTGGCAGGGCTGATCACAGCCTGTTCACAAAGAAGACTAACAGTGGCTTGGTAGTGCTGGTCATATATATTGATGACCTGATAATTACTGGAGATGATGACATGGGAATTTAGCATGCAATGAAGATGCTGAAATCTAAATTTGACATGAAAGATCTAGGAGATCTGAAGTATTTCTTGGGTATTGAGGTTGTACCAGCTGAAAATGGTTTATGGCTAATGTAGAAGCACTATGCCATGGAAATGCTTAAGAAGTATGGCATGGCTGGATGCAAACCACTGGATACACCTCTGGATCAGAATGTAAAGCTAGACATGAACACTGGGGCTGAAGTTGAAGATGTGACTATGTACAGGCAGATGGTTGGCAGTCTGATTTACTTAACCATCACTAGGCCTGACTTGAGCTATGCTGTAGTACTGATAAGCCAGTTTATGCAGAAGCCGAGGAAGCCGCACTTGGATGCAGTTAGACGCATCATGAGGTATGTTAAGTCCACTGTAGACTATGGGTTGTTCTATGTCAGAGATAAGCCCTTGACACTGATTGGATACACAGATGCAGATTGGGCAGGATGCTCATTTGATAGACGGTCTACGAGTGGCTATGCTTTTGGCTTTGGTAGCGGCATGATCAGCTGGAGTAGCAAGAAGCAGCCTACGGTTGCTTTATCCAGTACTGAGGCTGAGTACAGGGGAGCTGCATTGGCAGCATGTGAGATTGCATGGCTACTCAAGCTTATGGCTGACTTGGATATGCAGGTTGATGCTCCAGTGACACTGTTATGCGACAATCTCAGTAGTGTACTCCTGGCCATGAATCCAGTTTACCATGCCAAGAAAAAACACATAGAGGTACACTACCACTTCATTTGAGAGATGGTTCTTGCAGGAAAGGTTGATCTCATGCATGTGAAGACTGATGAGCACGTTGCATATATCTTTACCAAGTCTCTGGGTAAAGATAAGTTTTGTGGTTTTAGACAGCTACTTAGTGTGCAGATGTTGTCTTGAGCTTGAGAGGGAGTGTTAGAAGTCAAGCCCTCCCGTCTGTCCATCTTTATGTATGACCGACATCTATGATAGCTAGTGTGCAGCTGTCTGCATGTGACTACATTGAATAAGTCGGTTTAGCTAGTCGGTGACCTGACTAGAGTTATTCAGTGAGTTAGTCAGTCTAGTTACACTTACACTAGTTACTCTTTGTAGTGTGCGTATTACTCTAGTGTTGAATAATGAAAGAGAAGAAGAACCTGATGGTTCTCTATTAGCTCTATCCATGTCTCTCTCTCCCCTCTTTCAACATGCTTGAAGCCTAGGGCAATTCTTTTCAGCATGATCAAACCAATCTTCCCCTCCTCATGCTATGCCCAAAGGTTCTACAATATACCCAATACGTAGGATCTTCTTGAATTCATTGCGTACTCCTGGAGATAATTTAATCAACTGTAAGAGGTTTATATCTAGTTTGACTTCTCAAAGAGAACTTGCTAAATCAAAATCATGATAGGTAGCCAAAGCTCTCTTTTCTCGCCAAACCATTCTCTCTTTTGGTCTGGGGACTGGCTTTGGTGCTTCTTTTTTAGCTCTTGCCTTCTTTCTTGGCACTTTCTCATCCTTCTTAGGATCGGTTTTTTTGTCAACAGGCCTTAGAGGTCCACCTTCCATGCGAGGATTCAGGACTTGGTCCCCTCACCCCCTTGCTTAGGGTTTTCCTCGACTGGTTTTGCATTATCTTTAGCACCCTCTTTATCCTTTTGGCCTCTTGTCATGACTCGTAGGTTAGAGGTTTCAGTGCCATTGACGCGTACAGCCTCGATAAGGCTGACTCCGTTTCCTTGTGGCAACTCCTCTATAGTGGTCTTTCCCTTTTGCAGTATTTGTCTTGGTCCATCATTTTGCCGGAGGTTATTACATTGTGCTCTATGATTAACTAGACCTTGCTGTTTACTCCCTTGTTGGAGGGAACTAATCTTACTCCAACAGGTAGCAGCTAAGTGGTCGACTTTCCACAAGTATCACATTTAACATTTGGACAATTTCTAGAGAAATGTTGTCCGCCACAGCACTTATAGCTGAATCTTGAGGGACCACCCTCTTCAGGGCGTCGACTCCCTATTAGATTCTGCTGCTTCTTCAGGAAGTTGACGTCAATAGCTATTTGCCGATATTGTTTAGAAATCATGTCGGTGTAGTGCTTCATCATATCCTTAACTTTTCCAAGGACATTAGAGGCACTTGACTCATAGCCTTGATCGTCTATCCGTCATTCCATTGGCCTAACAATTTGATTGGGCATTGGTTATTGACTCACAGGAACAACATTAAGGTTCGAAGCTTGGCCTCCAACATTTGGTGGAGCCAACTGATTAGCCATAGGCATAGTCACACTAGGAGGAGCTGGCAGCAAAGGTACATTTTGAACCATGCTTCCTCTCCCATTAGGGTTATTCATGGGCATCCCTTGACTTCCATTTATCAATGGTAAATTGCCTCCAGGTACTAGACCCGTATTAAGATTTATTCGAGAGGAGTAGGCCATTTGCAATCTTGACTCTACTCCTTCTGCCCACATGATGGCGGTGTCTATATCAGCCAAAGCCACAGCTCAATTGTACCTGAATATTGAAATCCAATCCATGCAAGAAGTATTGCAATTGGGCAGCCAGCAGAATAGGAATGTAATTTTGTAACTTACAAAACACTTCCTTAAGCTTCTTGGCATAGGCTTTCACATTCTCATGGGGGTCTTGGCGTATTACATTCAAAACATGCAACCAGTATTGGCCACCTCTTTCAGGGGCATATTCTCCTTGGAAAGCTATATAAAATTGGTTGATTGTAGTGATGGTTCCAATCTCTATGCTATGATACCATACTGCAACCCTTCCTTTCAATGTCATGTTAAAGAACATCATAAGATGTCCCTCATCTTGGATGCGGTAATTAAACATTAATCTTTGGAATTCACAAATGTGAAACTCCGCATCTTCTTCGGCTAACCCATTAAAAATGGGCAAAGGCACTCCTAAAGCTGGCAGATCCGGCGTCCATGTAGGAATTGCAATGGGTTGTGCCATGACGACAATCGTATTAACAATAGAAGTTTGGATTGATGGGATCACACCCCTACTTGAAGTGGGTTGACTTGGTGGAAGAGAGGAAGAACTTGCACTTCCTTCTGCACCTAAATGACTATGTGCAGTAGTTGGGTTACTAAGACCACTGCCTTTTATGCGTATCGAGCTGCTCCTTTGAGGAGAATAGCATCTTACAATCTCCAACCGTTGTCTAGCTCTCTTAGCACGTTCTTCTTTTTGAATTTTGGCTTGATGGTCCTTGTCAGAGGACATAAACCAACTTTTTGATCCCTAAAAATCCTAGATTCAAGAACCACCATTTGTTGGTAACTCCCGGTAGACGTTGAAGGGACCTCAAATGGGCCGGCATTGGCTATGGCACTAGCCGGACCTCATGCTCATAACAGACAAGCACACCCATACGGCCTCGCGGGCCAGGAGCGTCTATCTACTACTAAAGGACGAACTGTCCTAAAGCCTAATCTATGCGTTTATAGTTTTGTAGTCCAACGTTTCCCTTTCTATAAACTCCACAGAGGAAGAACCCATACGCATTGGTAATAAATGCCACGATAATCACATACATGGGAGGCAACCTCTCGGTGGAATCACCACGGCATCACTGCAGCTCTCCTACATCGCAGGGATTGGCCCCTTGATGCGCTGCTCAACATATAGAACAAACGAACGGACTCCACTCTTTCATTTTGAAAGTATTCCAGGAGATACCATGTATCCTTACCAAATAATCCCCCAAGAAACGAACATCTATCCTACGGCTTAGGTTGCCTTTCCACACTCAAGCATGGGTCATCGTCATCGAAAACAGGTGCTATGCATCCAGTCCTTTGTATTCTGGTACCATGGTTGACATGCACATGCAAAAGTGGATGATCCTGAAGTACTCAAACATAATTTTCAATCAGAAACGTGTTGTGCATAACCAGGCTTTCCAATGCTCATCCACTAACTCATTGCGATGATGTAAGGATAGCACCGAGGCAACGCCCATGCTACTATCCTCTTAATTAAAATACAACAAACTCTATATCATGATATGCATCAGCCTACGTTTATGAAAAGCGATAAATCACAAACTTTGACAAAGATATAGGGAAAACTAGGCCTAAACCTCATGCTTTGCCACTACCATACATCCACAAACACTCATTATATTTTTCCTTATTTTTGTGAGGCGTATTTCTATTTTTCCCCTTATTTTCTCCATTTTCTTGATTTATTTGTCAATAAAAATATGCTATTTTTTTATTTTTCTTGTTCCAATCACTTCAGCGTAATAATAATAAATTTATTTTCCATTTTCCTCCCATAGGAACACATTTCACCTACCCGAAACAACAAAACTATCATTTTACCACTTAAAAACCGCATTTCGGGTTTTACGGGAATTAAATAGCACATGTAAATCATTGCAAAATCAAAGTTTTCTAATAAAAATCAATTAATCATGATGCAACTAGCACTGAAACAAATTTTTATTAAATAAGAACATCATTACCATCATAAAATACCAAAAACCCTTCATTTTCTTCATAAAAATGGTCATACCGTGTTTTTATGAAACCCGAGATGTATTAAATGACTGCGTAACCAGCAGACGGAGCCTCCATTGCTCTCAATCCAATGCTGCACATCAATCTTCAGCATCTCCATCAATCTCCATCACCGTTTTCTTCAATCTCCTTCTCGATTCCTCCTTCAAGATAGTGCACATGAACAACCCATAGAGAGGAGAGAGAGAGAGAGCAGAGAGAAAGACTAGATTCTGACCTCTTCATTCATTCAGCCATATCTCGTGCGAAGGGCGGTCATAGAATCAGGGAAGAAGGAGAAGTTGTCGGCCAATGTCTGTTGCATGGCTTCTATTGAAGCTCCATAATCGATTTTGGGAGGGGGGGATTTTTCCGTGTCGTTGCTGATCATGGCGTGCTGCCGCCTGCCATGAAAAAAAATGAGGGAGGGGGGTGCCTCCTCCCAAAGGGCACCCCCTCTTGGCCTTAATTTTTGTTCATCTTTTCAAATTTGGCCAAGTTCTGGCAACTTTCGCGTTCGGGCTCCGATTCGGCCCCTCTGAAAAATCCTGTGCATCCGTCTCGAGGTCCCGCACAGACTGGCAGCTCCTGGCATCCCGCACGGCAGTCGGAAAAATTATCAAAAATCCACAAGTGTCACTCGGGCACCTTTTAAAAGCCATCTTTCACTTGGTGCTTAAAATCGTCCTAGTTGCAGCCGCCGCCTTTGATGTTGAAGATTTTTCCCCTAAATTTCAGATTTTTTGGCAAATTTTAGGCACATTCCGGGCTCAAAACTCCGCTCTCACTTGGAGTAGACTAGGATATCATCAAAGAAGACGAGTAGGAAGTCATCAAGATAGGGCCTAAAGATATCATGCATTAATCTGTTGAAGGTAGCAGGAGCATTTGTCAGCCCGAATGACATGACTAGGAATTCAAAGTGTCCATACCTTGTGCTAAATGCAGTCTTCGGGATATCTTCTTCCTTGATCCTTATCTGATAATATCCAGACCTAAGATCTATCTTAGAGAAGATCTTCACTCCTTGAAGACGGTCAAGAAGTTCATCTATTCTTGGAATGGGGTATTTGTTTTTAATGGTTGATTGATTCAACCCTCTGTAGTCAATGCATAGCCGAAGCGTTCCATCTTTCTTCTTCTGGAACAACACTGGAGTTCCCCATGGTGAACTGCTAGGACGGATGTAGCCTTGGTCTAACAGTTGCTTGAGTTGCTCCTTCAGCTCAATCACTTCCGGGATGGACATCCTATATGGTCTCTTTGCAATGGTGCAGCTCCTGGCGCCAGCTTGATTTCGTGATTGACTTCTCTTTGAGGAGGAAGTTCTGTCAGCTCTTCAGGAAATACGTGTGCGTATTCCTTTAACCATGAAGGTTCTTCCCTAGATTCTTGATTTTGATCTAGCTTATTTAGTTTAATCAAATAGACAAGTAGGCCCTTCCTTACTCCTTTTATTATCCGTGTTGATTTTGCCAACTGAATTTTTGGCTTACCAGCCTCTCCTTGAGTTGTGACTAGTTTCCCTTCAGAATTTCAAAAGGAGACTTGGCCCTTTCCACATGGAATGTGAGCATTATTAGGTATTGGCCAATCCATTCGGAGCAAACATTCATGGACACCTAGGTTCATTACCCTGAATCTGACCAAAGTCGACTTTCCACCCAGTAGGAATTTTACCTTAGCAGTTTGCCTGGTATAAGAGACGTCACGAATTCCACAAGTAAGGTAGGTGCATCTATTGTGGCTATTCCTAATCTTTTTGCATAGAGTGGTGAAATGAAGGAATGTGTACTGCCACAATCAATCAAGGTTTTAAAGCTTTTACCTTGATAATCCGATGGAGATTGAATCACCAAGAATTGGCAATTCGGGCCTTTCTTGTGAAGAGCGACATGAACCGTTGCCCTCTCAATGTCAGCTTCCATGCATGGATCTTCTTCATCACCTAGCTCCTTGTTGGCAACACTGGAGGTTGTCCCTCTGGTAATGACGGTGGCTCCTTGGCCATGGATGGCTTCTTGGAATGGCCCTTGATGTTGTCCTCTGCTAAGCTTGGGACACTACCTTTTAAAGTGACCAAGCTCGTTGCAATGGAAGCAACAGAGATTGCGACCATTACCTTGTGTAGGAACAAAGTTGTTGACAGTGTTGGCCCTAGCTTTCTTCCTTTGTCCCTGATTTTGGCCCTGCGCTCTCTTAGCCTGAGACCTAAACATTCCCTTGTTCTGATCCCTGTAAGACCAAGTCCTGTTATTCCTTGGCTTGGTCTGCACCTCCTATATTATTGGCGCAGCTCGAATAAGTGTGTCTTGTAGGTCCGTCAAGCGCATTGATTCCAAGCGGGTATTTATGGGTGGATTTAACCCAGTATAAAACTTTGGCACCTATTGTGTCATATCCATTTGTGGCACGTACTTTAAGAGAGAGACGAACTTTGAATAATATGCATCAAGGGATAGTCCAAACTGCTTTACTTCATAGAATTCGTTCATCTTCTGTGTGCGGTAGGCAAGTGGCAGATACCTCCCTCGCACAGCTTTTTAAAGCTTCTCCCAAGTAACTGACTGTTCCGAGGTCCCTTGGTCTCTGCACCATTGTTTCCACCGTTGGTTCGCTTTGATACCAACTCTAACCTGTCCCCCATGTCCACCTTGTAGGACACGTCCTAGCAGACCATCGGGAAGGGAGTCTAGAAAGCGCCGTGCGGTACTCACAAGGAATATCATGGGGTTTGCGATCAAGGTCTTCTCGAGTCTGCCATGAAGCGGAAGCATCTGGCCATTCCAACTTAGGACCGACCTGAATCACGGTTTTTCTAATAGTCAAGTTCCTAGGAAGTAGCTAGCGTCAAGCCCCAGACAAACCACTTTGCACAGAAACATCGGGGTCTAAGCGGATTTATACTACACTTGGTTCAAGGAGAATGGAAAACGAGAGGGATGCGACGCTCGACCTCTCTTCCCGTAAGGCATAGTCCCATTCTGATCCCCTAAAATAACATAAATCGGGACTCTAACTCTTTTGATTCTAGGTCATTGCTGCTTCACTAACAATTCCTTTCGAGAAAAGTTCCCAGCTAACCAGGACCACCCTTCCGTAGGACGGACCCAGAGTCACGTCCACCGCACTTTCCTCGGGTTTCGTAGTTATCTAATTACCTACCACATTAAGTTTGACATGCAAAAATAGCTTCCTTAATTAACCAATTAAACACTGGTTCCTTCAGATAACTTAGGCACTAACATAGAAAAATAATGTCAAGCAAGTTTCTTTTTCAACATTTGATCTTTATTTACCATAATCTTTGGAATACATCAAATATCCTGCCCTAAGGCTATCCCAGCAATCCTCAGGGATCACTACTCCAAGTTCCGTCCGTTGACTAGTATACGGACCTTGAGATCCCATCTGAGTCACGTCGGCCTCTTGTGTAGGATCCGGAGGCAAGGAATTTACAGCCAGAGCCTCCCCTGGCACCCAAGCGTCCTCCTCCTCCAAGCAGCACCCATGGAGAGACCTCTTGTGGTAGGTTCGGTCCACGTACTCGGCACGGCTAACAACCCCCTTGGATAGGGTCAGGTAGACAGTCAAAGGTAACTAATACTGTCTCTCCCTCCAGGCTTTTAACTTGAAGCATTAGTTGTTTTTCCTGAATTAATTCCTTGAGCAAAGAAGTACAAACAGTGCACCCAAGTGTATAATCACGAGCATTCTAGTGGTCGTTTATACGGCCAATTGCTAAGGTGTGATTCCTTTCCCCCAAATACTTTCAACATTCGATCTTGGATCATTCACGACTTGGCAATATCCCAAAGGTTTAGCAAGTTGGGTTGCTTGTTTACCCTTTTTCCTTGGGTTAGGGTTTATATCCTTTTGACCCCAAATTGTCACTATCTTAGGTTTCCTTATATTATAGTTGAATAGCTCCTGGACAACCCCGTCATCCTAACTTGGTTGGTCAAATTGCTTCTTGGCAATTCACCACTGCCCTAAACTTGACAAAACAGTTCCCAAGAGGGAGTGTTGTAGTAGGGCAACTACTCGATTCTCAGAGAAACTAATTTGTAATTAGAACTCTCCAACCTTGGTCTAAGGTGTAGCAGTACTAACTTGTGATTTAGTCACAAGAGCATAGGACCTTGCAGGCATGTTGCACGAGATAGGTGTCAGTACCTAACTTGTGGGATCATATCTCCCATCATACGGTATTTCTTGATCAAGAATACCTTTGATCAAGATATAGGGTTTGGGAGTCCTATTGACCCAATTCAAAACCCTAACCCTACTAGGCTGATAAACGTTTTGGCCCTAGGGTCCCTAACATTTCGTGAATGTGGGTAGGACCTTTAATATCAAAAATATTAAATCGGCATTCTAAGTGCAATACTAAGCAGAATTTTATCATAACTTAACCCAACGTAGCACATTGAGGTGATCGTCACACACTAACTATTCACGCCTTTATGAATCTCATGTGAGTTACTCAATTACATGCGATTTACTTAACTGAGATCTAACTATCTTACGAATAAAGATGATCCTTCCTTTAGAGATGCAAATACTTCCCTCTAAAATTTGCAAGTACCTTCCTTAAAAGATGAAAGTAACTGCAAGATGTATGCGATGTATCATTTCATATGAATATGCAATTTCAAGACCATAGGCCTTCCACCCTTATGCAACTACGAGATCTACAATGATCTTTCTTTTCCTTGCCCTATACGATATTGATTGACATTCAGAGCTATTTCTTATAAACCCTACGTTTATGCTTCAAATTCAAAGCTTTAGTATTTTAATGAAGGTGCATCCTTTCCCAATTGCGAATTTTGATAAAAGAACTCTATGTATGGATGTATCATTCTTTCATGACCAGATGCCAATGAATACATCATTGATTTAATCCTTCCTTTATCACTTGATTCAACCTAAAATGTAACTATTATTGCATGCGAATTGCATACTATAATTTTTTTGTCAAAGTCCATAAATCTTTTCCTTTCATTGCAACTATTTAGTCATCATTTAATGACCGTCTACAATTATCTTATACATGAGTCACAACCAAGAATTTATTACATAAGTGCATTATGTGTTATATGCCCTATCCTTTGCGTGATGCAACAAGGACGCCTTTGCACAATTTCATCTTTTAACTTATGCATCATACGTTCAAAAATGCGACTACCCTTGACCATAGAAGTGCAAGTAATGTAAGTACCTCGTCATGCAACTGAGCTTTTTACATCGAGCGAAATATATAAATTTTCTAATGCACTTAAGTTTTTCTATGTGAATTGAAACATGTTTTATGAATCCTTTCCATGCAAATATACTTTTCGGAACATGGGCATTCAATATCAAGGCATTGTCCATTCTTGTACTTTGGGTGGAAGCTCCTGCGTGCGTTCCTCTCGAATTTTACTTAGGAGCCATTGACGAAGTAAATTTCGACTCAGCAAACTCTCCTTGGTCCCCTTTTTCGATTTCCAGAATTGCTTACTACCCAAGGTTTCCCTCGCGGCACAGGAAATAGGCCTTGGGGAACACGGTCTAAGAAATCTAACACCGTGGGTGAACTTGGTCTAGAGGAGCTTCAATAGAAGCTTCTCAATCTTTTGGATTATCAGAGATGATGTGTGAAGACGTGATGGTAATGATGAATGGAGTGACGATGGTGAGGATGAATGGAGTGATGATGGTGAGGATGATGATGAGGATGATGATTTTTGATGGCGTTGGCAGTGGCAGCAGCCTGACGGCATGGCGTAGTATGGCGGCAGCACAACAGATCAACGGCGATAGTAACTCGACGGCGGGCAGCTCAGACAATGCCCCCCTCCAAGCTTGGGAGGGGGGGTTTTTATAGGGTGAAGGTGGGGGGGGTATGGGGGTGGCCACACAGGTGGCAGATTGCATGCTCTCCTCCCCATGCCCCTCCACAAGCTCCTACACATACTCTCTCTCCCCGCCATGCAACGGGTGAAGGAGAGGGAGTTTATATAAAAAATTTACAAATTATTCATTATCCTTTTTCTTGGGGGGGAGGGGGATTTTCTACGGCGGTTTGCGGTTTTGAGCCACGGTTTCATATGCACAACGCGGGGGATGGTATTGTTAATGCACGAGGATGGAGCACTTAGGCCAGAGTTTCTTTGTTACTGGAGATTACTTCGGATTGCTTTTGCGCGGGATCTAGGGTCTTTAATGCTTTGTTGTAGAAATATTACAATCTTGATCAATTAAGATCAAAGATAAAGGTGCATAGGTACTACAAGGGATCTAGGAGATAACCAGCAGGTTAACCAACCGAGGGCAACCGGGTTGTCCATGATCTATCTTACAAGGAGACCTAAGGTAAGGATAATTAGGGTCGATAGGGTACAAACCCTAACCCAAAGATAAAGGGGAAATAAGCAACCTAGCCTGCCAAGCCCTTGGGATCTCGACAAGTCGCAAACGATCTAGGATCGAATGCTGGGAGCATTCGGGAAGAAGGAATCACACCTTAGCAGTTGGTCATACAAACGACCACAGAACTGATTATGATTGTACACCTAGGTACATTGTTTGAACTTCTTTGCTCAAGGAACTAATTCAAGGCAATACACTTAATGCTTCAAGTTAAAGGCCTGGAGGGAGTGGCAGGTTCAGTTTTCTCAGACTACCTGCTTGGCCCTGTCAAAGGGGGTTGTTAGCCGCGCTGGATATGTGGACCGAACCTACCGTGAGAGGTGTCTCCGTGGGTGCTTCTTGGAGTGCGAGGACACTTAGGTGCCAAGGGAGGCTCTAGTTGTAAATTCCTTGCCTTTGGATCTCGCACAAGAGGCCGACGTGACTCAAGATGGGATCTCGAGGCCCATGTACTAGTCTACAGGTGGAAACTTGGAGCAATAATCCTATTGATTGCTGGGATAGCCTTCAGGCATGATACTTGATGTATTCCGAGACTATGATAAATAAAGATCAGATATTTGAAAAAGGAACTTGCTTGAAAATGTTTTTGTGTCACTGCCTAAATTAGGTGAAGGGACCTGTGTTTAAGTTAATTAATTAAGGAAGCTTCTTTTGCATGTTAAGCATAATGTGGTAGGTAATTAGATAACTAAGCAAACCAAGGAAAGTGCGGTGGACGTGACTTGGATCCATCCTATGGAAGGGTGATCTCGGTTAGTTGGGAACGTTTCTCAAAAGACGTGAAAACGATACTGTGAGACCCTAGAGTCAGTAGGGTTAGAATCCAGATTTATGATGTTTTAGGGGAATGGAATGGGACTATGCCTTATGGGTAGGGAGGCAACAGCTTCGCATCCCTCTCATTTCCCATTCTCCATGAACCAAGTTCAGCATAAATCCGCTTCGACTCTGTTGTTCTTACGCAAAGTGGGTCATCTAGAGCTCGACGCTAGCTACTTCCTAGAGACTTTGCTGATAGGAAAGAAACCATGACTTCAGGTCTGTCCTAGGTGGGAACGGCCAGATACTTTCGTTGTGGGGGAAGACTCGGGAAGACCTAGATCGCAAACCCTGTGACATTCCTTGCGAGTGCCAGGTGGTGCTTTCTAGACTCTCTTCCCGATGGGCTGCTAAGACGTGTCCCACAAATGGACGAGCGTACACGTTACAAACTCAAAAAATTCCCCTGTCTTATTTTTAGCCAGGGCTACATACTCCTCATCCATGGCAGCGCACCAGTTATCCCCCTCACTGACATATCTGTGTCAGTGGATGTAGGAGTACGACTCCGCAAGAGTCCTGACCAAGGACTTACTATAGGTAACCCATCACCTATAGGACCACTCATAGATGTACTCATTGTAGGTGTATTTTCATCATTACTAGTGCTGGCTGATCCATTAGAAGCCACTGCAATAGGATTACCATACCACGATGCTAGCTCATAAAAAACAACATCTCTGCTAATCAATGTCTCATGTGTAGATGGTACATAACACTTGTAAGCTTTCCGGTCTTGTGCATAACCAAGGAACACACTCTTGATAGCTTTAGGATCCAATTTCTTCCTCTTTTCATCAGGAACATGCACATATGCAATGCTGACAAATACCTTCAACTGTGAAATGTCAGGCTTATGACCATACAACCTCTCATATAGAGTTACATCATGAATCCCTACTGTAGGGGTTCTATTCAGCACATAAATAATAGTCACTACTACTTCAACAGCCCAATAACCATTTGGCAAACTCTTCTCATTCAGCATTGCTCTTGCCAATTCCATCAGTACCCTATTTTCCCTTTTTGCTACACCATTTTGCTATGGTGTATAGCTGCAAGTTAACTGTCTTCTGATCCCATATTTAGCAAGGTACCTGTCAAAGTAATTAGAGATATATGCTCCACCTCCATCTAATCTAAGACATGAAATTTTACAGCTCAACTCATTTTCAGCATGCTTCTTGAATTCATTTTCAGCATGGTTCTTGAAGTCCTTGAATGCATCAAACACATCATCCTTATGTTTTAGTATGTAAAGCCAAGTATACTTGCTGAAATCATCAATGAAGGATCCATAGTTCGAGCACCACCAAACGAAGCATTATGAGACAAACCCCATGCATCTGAATGTACCAACTGCAAGGGTCATGAGCTATTTCATACATGTCTTATAAATGGAAACCTTGCCTGATTTCCAAACTGACATGCATCATATACATGTCCAAAGTCATGATACTTGAACTTAGGCAGTCCAAGCACAATCTCCTTTCACTACATGGATTTCAGCTTTTGTACATTCACATGGCCAATCCACTTATCCCATACCTCAATATCCCGTATAACACCATCATCATGTGCAAACATGGTTGCTTTCAATTTTGGAATTGACGTATCAAGAGTAAACATTTTGCCATCTCTTCGGCCTCTAGCAATCAATTTGCAGCCATTACCATATTCTTCAACAAAGCATCCATCTCTATTAAATCTCACCTGCAGATTCTGTTTTTCCATCTATCCAACTGACAAAAGATTCTTGGTTATTGTAGGTACATGTAGTACATCATGCAGGCTCTTTTTCTTGCCATCAGGCATCAACAAAGGTACAACTCCTTTATGCTGAATAGTATGTTGGATGTCATCCCCAGTACACAAATAACCATGTGAACCTACAACCATCTCATCAAGCCATTCTCCATGGGGTGTCATATGATTTGAAGCCCCTAAATAAATCTACCATCTCTCATCTATGTTCTGCCTAGATGCATTCTTAGACACATACTGCATGGCAAACAATCTATCAATCTGCTCATCATGAGCACCGCTAGAAGATGCATAGTGCTCATGATGTTTTCCCTTTTCCTTCATATCTCCCTGCTTCTTGTAACAATCCTTTGCAATGTGTCCATATCTGCCGCAATAATGACACTCCTTATCTCTGTTTGACTGATCATTTGTCTACCATGAACCAAATCCACCACCTCTACCATGGGGTGATCTCCCTCTGCCTCTACGGCCGCTAGATCCATGCTAGCCCTGTGTATTTGTGCGATGCCAGGAATTCTGTTGATGCTATCCATAAGCATTTTGAGTATCTCCTCGACCTCGAAAAGAGCCACGGCCTCTGCCGCCTCTGCCGTCTCTGCCATGCTAGCTAGAGTAAAGAACTGTGTCTCTGCTTTGAGATGTACTAGAACCTGTATTCAGTCCAAGCTTATTTTCCTCATGCAACAGCAAAGCAATCAGCTCATCCCAATCAGGGGATTTAGCTCTCATATAAATAGACGTATCAAATGCTTTATACTCTTTGCCAAGTCCATTCAATGTCACTGCAATCATATCATCCTTAGACACTAAAGATCCAATGGTTGCAAGTTGATCCGCTATGTTCTTGATCTCTGTAGTGTAGGCCTGAATGCTTTTGCCATTCCTAGACATGTTATTGAACTATTGCTTTAGTTGAATCTTTCTTGCATGTGTTACATTTCCATAATTCTTCATGAGTATGTTTCATGAATCCTTTGGGAAACTACATCCAGTAATCTGTATAACCATAGCATCTGATATACATAAGGAAAACCAATGTAACACCTTGCATGCTCTCTCGGTCCATAGCTTATGAGCCCTTTTTTGATCATTTGTCAAATTCCTTTCATGCATTTTAGGTTCAGCCTCATCACTTGTACATAAGTCCCAATAACCTCTGCCAACCAAAAAATTCTTCATACGAAACTTCCATAAAGCAAAATTTTTGCTATCAAGATTTTCTCCCACAATTTGAGTGATATTGTCAGTGCCTTGAGTATTTGCCCTAATTACAGCTTAGGTATTCAGTGATGTATACAACCTATAAGTATATGACTCATTTTTCTACAGTTCAAAACCAGTTTCCTACTATTTAGGATAGTTTCTTGCAATTCAAGATAGTTTTTCTGACAACATGCTTGCTGTAAACTATATTCCAACAATGAAAAAACATAGTCAACTGAGCGTAAACCAAGCTCAAATCAATTCAAAACCTTCTGTGGTAGTGGCAAAACATCCCAGCAACAAAACTATGTCCATACAAGTATCAATGTTTGTATTCTATGCAAGTAGCAATACCAAATACAACCAGCCTACTGCTATAACCAATAGTATTTTCTCTATTAAAAAAAGAG
The DNA here is from genome assembly GCF_053477565.2 of Lygodium microphyllum. Classification (NCBI taxonomy): domain Eukaryota; kingdom Viridiplantae; phylum Streptophyta; class Polypodiopsida; order Schizaeales; family Lygodiaceae; genus Lygodium; species Lygodium microphyllum. Next base: position 28,172,588 of record NC_141145.1, read on the forward strand.
TATTCAAACCTCAAAATATCCCTAAAACATCTCATTCAGTTTCCACTCTATGCAACAGGAGTTGATATATGTCCAACAACCGGTCAGAACATATTGCATGTATGTCAAGTGAAGATGATAGGTATCCTCTTGCAGACAATAACCAGTCAATACCCTGGTACAACTAGCAACAAATCAGTCCAAACTTTGGACTTTCTGTTGAGATATCGAGCTCCACTCGTGATATGCGAGGGTGACCGTTGTGCATTTATGTCACCGACTTGTTAGCTGCAGATGTGGTTGGTACACCGCCCATGAATAATAGCTAGATGATAGCTATCCTTATCTACTCTATTTTGTGGCTCAGTTAGTATGCCACCTTAGTTAGTTGAGTTTGGTTTGAGACCCATATATAGGTTTCTTCTATTTCTTTGTATGTGAGTTCTTTTGGCTTACACAACTAAGAAGAGAAAAACTGTTTTCAGCCTCCACCTTTGTGTGTATTCCCCCATTGTGCAAGCGAGAAAGCTACAAGTGAGACTCCTTCCATCTCTCCAACAATCTTAACATGGTATCTGAGCCTTGTTTGTGGTAAGGAGCTCAAGAAAGCAAACCAAGTTCGCGGTGTTCTGGTAAGAGGACCAGTGTTGCTTTCATTTTTCTGTTTTGGGAGCAAGTCTCTACCGGTAGCACAACTGAAAAGTGCAAGAGTGCATTGTCTCAGATTGAGATGCCCTTTGTGGTGTAGCAAGAGGGCAGTATATGCTGTGGGCAAGGGATTTAGCCCTAGGTTGCTCTGTTTTTTCTATTTGAGGACATTTCAGGGCCTGTTTTGGAGACGGAAGTTTTCTGCATGCACTCAGGAAAAGGCCATGTTTTATGCTATGCGACCACTGTTCTACAGGTCGGTGAAAAGTTACCTTAGAAATTGCATCGTATGCCTGTGCACAGAGACATTGGGAGTTACAGAATCATCCTTATTGCCTGTTGATGCAAAATCGTCACTAGGAAGTGACTATGTGGTCAAATACCACTTTCGTCAGTTTTGCAGATTTGCCCTTGTGAGGCTGAAGCTGTGTTTTTTACAGTGACAGAATTTTTTGCAGTGTTCTGTAATGGCGTCTGATTCTCTTTCACAGATGTCACTGAAAAGCTTAACAAGAACAACTTCCAAGCATGGAAGTTTAGAATGACGAATTTCCTTATGGAAAAAGGATATTGGGAATTTGTTGCAGGAAATAAAGAAGAACCAGTTCTTCCTGATGTTCCCAATCAACAGCAAATGCAGGCATTTAAAGGATGGCATGAGAGAGCCAGAAAAGTTATGTACTGGCTGTCTATCAGTATTTCAGACTCTATGATTGTGCATATTCAGGATGCAAGCATGCCAAAAGAGGCATGGGATACTTTGTCAAAAATTTATAGCACAAATACGCAACCTAGGAAAATGCAGCTCCAGCAAGAGTTGCACAATGTGCAAAGAGAAAGTATAAGCATCAATGACTACACATGAAGGTGAAGAAGATTGCAGATGCACTTGCTTCCATTGGGTCGCCAGTGAAAGATGATGATTTAGTTTCCGTGACCTTGAATGGTCTAGGAAAGGATTATGCACAGTTCCAAACATCCATTTCCGTCCGTGAAAGATTTCCTGATTTTGAGGAGTTGATTGCTCTTCTAATTTCCGAGGAGCAAAGAAATGGTGGTGCATCTTCTTCAGGAGGAACTTCAAAAGAAACTGTCTTCTACTCAAATGCTGGAAGAGGCAGAGGCAGAGGTAGAGGAGGCCGATCTGGAGGCCGTGGTAGAGATCAGAATATGTAGCAAACTCAAGAAAACCAGTTCTATGGAGGAGGGCGTGGTAACTCTAGAGGCAAGGGGAGCCAAAGAGGTCGTGGTGGATGGCAAAGAGGCCAAAATGCAAACAACAATGTTGAATGCTACTACCATGGTAAAATGGGTCCTATGGCTAAAGACTGCTATAAAAAGTAGAATGACATCATGAATGGAAAATTGCAACAAGGGAATTATGCATCTTCTAGTAGACAAGGTGATGACAGAAATGAGCATTTGTTTATGGTGCAGCACATGAACAATTCTGTGACAAGTGAAGAAGAAAGCAACGAAGTGTGGTATGTTGACTCAGGTGCATCAAACCACATGACAGGTCATGCAGAATGGATGCATGATGCAAGGAAAATGGAAAAACCAGGATTTGTGGAGACTGGTGATGATACTGCACATCCTATTATGCAGATTGCAAAAAATCCTTTGTCTATGCAGGATGGGAAAAAGAAATACCTATCGCATGTATTTCATGTCCCGAATATCACCAAGAACGTGGTTTCTGTTGGTCAAATGGTTGAGCAGGGCTTGCAAGTCAGATTTAATCCTCATGGATGCTTTGTTGAGGATATGAAAAATAAAGGTCGCTTGATAGCAAAAGGAAAGAAGAAGGGCACAATGTTTATGTTGGATGCAGACGTGCCTGAATTGAGTGCAGCAATGTTTGCACATGGGACTGGTGTAGTTGCAGATATTGATATCTGGCATAAACGCATTGGTCATGTTAATGTACAACGACTTAAATCAATGCAGGCTCAAAATATTATTGCACGATTGCCTAAATTCAAGGTTTCAGAAATGCATAACGTATGTGAAGCCTGTCAATTTGGAAAACAGGCAAGGAAACCATTTCCTAGACATGTTCAAGAGAGTAAGAAGCCATTGGAATTAATCCACTCTGATGTGAGGACTACTAAAGCTGCATCTATTGGAGGCTGTCATTATTTTGTCACTTTTATTGATGACTATAGCAGAAAAGTTTGGGTGTATTTTATGAAAAAGAAAAGTGAAGTGTTTGGGCATTTCAAATCTCTTAAAGCTATGGTTGAAAAAGAAACAGGCTTGCAAATAAAATGCCTAAGGTCAGATGGAGGGGGAGAGTACCTCTCAAATGAGTTTGCAAGGTTCTTGCAGGAGCATGGCATAAAGCAGCAATATTCATGCAGTCATACCCCACAACAAAATGGAATTGCAGAATGGAAAAACAAACATATTGGAGAGGTATCTCATGCCATGCTCAACGAACAGTCTACATAATGAACAGGACTCCCACTGCAGCAATACATGGCATGACTCCAGAGGAGAGGTATACTGGTAGGAAACCAAATATTTCTCATTTGAAAATTTTTGGTTGCATTGCCTATGTTCATGTGCCAGATGAGTTGAGATCCAAGTTGGATCCAAAAGCTGAGAAGTGCATCTTTATTGGTTACTCTCTGCAGTAGAAAGGGTATAGATGCTATAACCCTTCTACTCGTAAGTTTACAGTGAGCAGAGATGTTGTTTTTTATGAGATGAGTAGCTAATATAAGCCAGTAAATGTGATTGATAATGTAGATGCACAAAATGGTAATGCTGCACAGAATTCACAGCAGCAGTCACAAGATATTAGTGGACCTGGAGTGTCCTCTAGCAGTGGTTCACATTCTTCGCCATGGACAGGCAGATTGAGATCAGGAGAATCTTCTCAAAGCAATGCAGATAGTGGTATGCAGGTATCACGAAAAGGAAAAGAGAAGGTAGATCAGCCCATGTTTGATGTGAATGTAGGTCACTCTTATGTGGATGGTTAATCCAGTGGCTCAGAACAGAGCATTGATGATGAGTTGGGTATTCGTTCTGTTGTTACACCTGGAGTAAGGAAGACTAGGGATGTTTTGAGAGCATCTAGAAGTGAGCCTACTTTGCGCAGGTCTACCAGAGCTAGGTATCTTGTGGATAGGCTGAAATATGATGGATTCATAGCCATTCACTATGTCTATATAGTCAAAGTGATACAGGAACCAAAACCCACTTCTTTTGAGCAAGCCATGGGAAAAGAAAAATGGGAGAAAGCCATGGATGAAGAAATGGATGCTTTGGAAGAAAATGCTACATGGGAATTGGTACCTTTGCCTAAAGATAAGAATGCAATTGGTTGTAAGTGGGTTTATAAGGTGAAGCACAATGCAAATGGTTCTATGAATAGATACAAGGCAAGATTAGTAGTCAAGGGGTATGCACAAACATATGGCATTGATTATAAAGAAACATTCAGTCCGGTTGCAAGGATGGCAACCGTAAGAGCAGCCATTGCTATGGCTGCATCAAAGGGATGGTCTTTACATCAGATGGATGTAAAGAATGCCTTCTTGCATGGTGATTTGCAAGAAGAGGTCTATATGGAGCAACCACCAGGTTATGTGCATGCTGTTCATCTTGAGTTTGTTTGCAGGTTATGTAATAGCATATCAATGTCAGTAAGAGTAACAATGCTCAATTGCACCTGAATATTAAAGTCTAGCCCATGCAAAAAGTATTGCAACTGAGCAACAACTGGAATAAGAGTATAGATTTGCAACTTATGAAATACTTCCTTCAGGTTTTTGGTACAACCTTGAACATTCTTGTGGAGGTTCTTGATATGTTACATTAAGAACACGTAGCCAATACTGACCTCCCCTTTCACGAGTAAACTCTCTTCAAAAGGCTGCAAAGAATACATCAATCATAGTTATGGTTTAGGTCTCTAGGCTGTCATACCATACTACATCCTTTCAGAGTCATATTAAAGAACATCATCAAGTGTCCTTCATCTCGAATTCAATGGTTGAACATTAACTTTTGGAATTCATTAATATGAAGTTCCGTATCTTCTTTTGCCTAATCCATTAAAACTAGGTAGAGGAAATCCTAAGGCTGGCAAGTCTAGTGCTCCTCCTAGGATTGCAATAGGTTATGCCTGTCAAGATTGTGGGAGAGAAGGAAGGAGTCTCACTTGTAGCTTTCTTTCTTGCACAATGGGGGAATACACAAAGGGTGGAGGCTGAAAACAGTTTTTCTTTTCTTAGTTGTGTAAGCCAAAATGAACTCTAGTACAAAGAAATAGAAGAACCCTATATATGGGTCTCAAACCAAACTCAACTAACTAAGGTGGCATACTAACTAAGCCACGAACTAGAGTAGATAAGGATAGCTGTCATCTAGCTATTATTCATGAGCGGTGTACCAACCGCGTCTGCAACTGACAAGTCGGTGACATAATACACAATGGTCACCCTGGCGTATCACGAGTGGAGCTCGATATCTCAACACTCCCCCTCGAGCTCAATCCCAATTCCTGCACACCAAGCAGGTCTCTGAACTTGCGCAGCTTCTCTGTGCCCAATGCCTTCGTGAATATGTCAGCTACCTGATCCTCTGTGCTGACATAAACTAGATCAATAAGACCTAGTAAAACCCTCTCTCGCACATAGTGATAATGCACCTCAATGTGCTTTGTTCTAGCATGATAGACTAGGTTATTTGCCAAGTGTATACTACTCATGTTGTCACAATAAATGACAACTGGCCCATTTGTAGACTGATGCATATCATAAAGTAGCTTATGCAACCAAGCTACCTCACATGCAGCCATTGCTGCACCCCTGTACTCAGCCTCTGTGCTCGACAAGGCAACTGTAGGCTGTTTCTTGCTGCTCCAAGTGACTGCAGCACTCCCAAAAGAGAACACATATCCACTGGTAGATCGTCTATTAGAAATACTACCAGCCCAATCAGCATCAGTGTATCCATGCAACTGTATCTGAACCCCAGTCTCATAAAATAGTCCATAGTGCAATGTGGACTTCACATACCTGAGAATGCGTCTAGCCGCATCCAAATGTGGTTTCCTTGGAGCCTGCATAAACTGAATTACCAATCCAACAGCATAGCTCAAATCTAGCCTGGTAATAGTCATATAAATCAAACTTCCTACTATGCGTCTGTACATAGTAGGGTCTTCTAGAAGCTCACCTGCATCTGTGCTCAACTTCACATTCTGCTCCAAAGGAACTGAAATAGGCTTACAGCCTGTCATCCCATATTTGGACAACATGTCCAATCCATACTGCCTCTGCAAGAGCTGTATCCCACTTAGTGATCTAATCACCTCAATGCCCAAGAAAAAACGCAGCTCTCCCAAATCCTTCATCTCAAACTTCTGCTTCAATAGCATTTTCACATGAAGTATATCTTCATCACTGTCACCTGTCATAATCAAATCATCAACATAAATGACAAGTAGCATAATACCTTTCTCTGTTTTTCTCACATAAAGTGAGAAATCTGCCTTGGAAATCTGAAAGCCAATAGTGACAAGATACTGTCCTATCTTGTCAGACCATGCTCCAGGTGCTTGCTTCAAACCATATAAGGCTTTCTTCAACCTGCAAACAAACTCAGGATGAACAGCATGCACATAACCTGGTGGCTGCTCCATATAGACCTCTTCTTGCAAATCACCATGAAAGAAGGCATTCTTTACATCCATCTGATGTAAAGACCATCCCTTTGATGCAGCCATAGCAATGACTGCTCTTACGGTTGCCATCCTTGCAACCGGACTGAATGTTTCTTCATAGTCAATGCCATATGTTTGTGCATACCCCTTGACTACTAATCTTGCCTTGTATGTGTTCACAGAACCATCTGCATTGTGCTTCACCTTATAAACCCACTTACAGCCAATTGCATTTTTACCTTTAGGCAAAGGTACCAATTCCCATGTAGCATTTGCTTCCAAGGCATCCATTTCTTCATCCATGGCTTTCTCCCATTTTTCTTTTCCCATGGCTTCCTCAAAAGAAGTGGGTTCTGGTTCCTGTATTACTTTAACCATATATGCATAGTGAATGGCTGTAAATCCATCATATTTTAGCCTATCCACAAGATACCTAGCTCTCGTAGACCTGCGCAAAGTAGGTTCACTCCCAGGTGCTCTCAAAACATCCTTGGTCTTCCTTACTCCAGGTGTAACAATAGAAGGAATACCAACTCATCATCAATGCTTTGTTCTGAGCCACTGGATTCACCATCCACATAAGAGTGACCTGCATTCACATCAAACATGGGCTGATCAACCTTCTCTTTTCCTTTTCGTGATACCTGCATACCACTATCTGCATTGCTTTGAGAAGATTCTCCTGATCTCAATCTGCCTGTCCATGGCGAAGAATGTGAACCACTGCTAGAGGACGCTCCAGGTCCACTAATATTTTGTGACTGCTGCTGTGAATTCTGTGCAGCATTACCATTTTGTGCATCTACATCATCAATCACATTTACTGGTTTATACTAGCTACTCATCTCAACAAAAACAACATCTCTGCTCACTGTAAACTTACGAGTAGAAGGATTATAGCATCTATACCCTTTTTGCTGCAGAGAGTAACCAATAAAGATGCACTTCTCAGCTTTTGGATCCAACTTGGATCTCAGCTCATCTGGCACATGTACATAGGCAATGCAACCAAAAATTTTCAAATGAGAAATATCTGGTTTCCTACCAGTATACCTCTCCTCTGGAGTCATTCCATGTATTGCTGCAGTGGGAGTCCTGTTCATTATGTAGACTGTTGTAGCAACTGCTTCAGCCCAATAAAAATCTGGCAAGTCTTTTTCATTGAGCATGGCACGAGATACCTCTCCAATATGCCTGTTTTTCCTTTCTGCAATTCCATTTTGTTGTGGGGTATAACTGCATGAATATTGCTGATTTATGCCATGCTCCTGCAGGAACCTTGCAAACTCATTTGAGAGGTACTCTCCCTCTCCATCTGACCTTAGGCATTTTATTTGCAAACATGTTTCTTTTTCAACCATAGCTTTAAGAGTTTTGAAATGCCCAAAAACTTCACTTTTCTTTTTCATAAAATACACCCAAACTTTTCTGCTATAGTCATCAATAAAATTGACAAAATAATGACAGCCTCCAAGAGATGCAGCTTTAGTAGTCCACACATCAGAGTGGATTAATTCCAATGGCTTCTTACTCTCTTGAACATGTCTAGGAAATGGTTTCCTTGCTTGTTTTCCAAACTGATAGGCTTCACATACCTTATGCATTTCTGCAACCTTGAATCTAGGCAATCCTGCAACAATATTTTGGGCCTGCATTGATTTAACTCGCTGTACATTAACATGACCAATGCATTTATGCCAGATATCAATATCTACAACTACACCGGTCCCATGTGCAAACATTGCTGTACTCAATTCAGACATGTCTGCATCCAACGTAAACATTCTGCCCTTCTTCTTTCCTTTTGCTATCAAGCGACCTTTATTTTTCATATCCTCAACAAAGCATCCATGAGGATTAAATCTGACCTACAAGCCCTGCTCAACCATTTGACCAACTGAAACCAGATTCTTGGTGATATTCGGGACATGAAATACATCGGACAAGTATTTCTTTTTCCCATCCTGCATAGACAAAGGAATTTTTCCAATCTGCACAATAGAATGTGCAGTATCATCACCAGTCTCCACAAATCCTGGTTTTTCCATTTTTCTTGCATCCTCCATCCGTTCTACATGACCTGTCATGTGGTTTGATGCACCTGAGTCAATATACCATACATCATTGCTTTCTTCTGCACTTGTCACAGAATTGTTCATGTGCTACACCATAAACAAGTGCTCATTTCTGTCATCACCCTGTCTACTAGAAGATGCATAATTCCCTTGTTGCAGTTTTCCATTCATGATGTCATTCTGCTTTTTATAGCAGTCTTTAGCCATATGACCCATTTTACCACAGTAGTAGCATTCAACATTACTGTTTGCATTTTGGCCTCTTTGCCATCCACCACGACCTCTTTGGCTCCCCCTGCCTCTAGAGTTACCACGTCCTCCTCCATAGGACTGGTTTTCTTGAGTTTGCTGCATATTCTGATTTCTGCCACGGCCTCCAAATCGGCCTCCTCTACCTCTGCCTCTACCTCTTCCAGCATTTGAGTAGAAGACAGCTTCTTTTGAAGTTTCTCTTGAAGAAGATGCACCACCATTTCTCTGCTCCTCAGAAATTAGAAGAGCAATCAACTCCTCAAAATCAGGAAATTTTTCACGGATGGAAATGGATGTTCGGAACTGTGCATAATCCTTTCCTAGACCATTCAAGGTCACAGAAACTAAATCATCATCTTCCACTGGCGACCCAATGGAAGCAAGTGCATCTACAATCTTCTTCACCTTCATGTGGTAGTCATTGATGCTCATACTTTCTCTTTGCACATTATGCAACTCTTGCTTGAGCTGCATTTTCCTGGCTTGCGTATTTGTGCTATACATTTTTTACAAAGTATCCCATGCCTCCTTTGGCGTACTTGGATCCTGAATATGCACAATCATAGAGTCTGAAATACTGATAGATAGCCAATACATAACTTTCTTGGCTCTCTCATGCCATGTTTTGAATGCCTGCATTTGCTGTTGATTGGGAACATCAGGAAGAACTGGTTCTTCTTCATTTCCTGCAACAAATTCCCAATATCCTTTTCCCACAAGGAAATTTGTCATTCTAAACTTCCATGCTTGGAAGTTGTTCTTGTCAAGATTTTCAGTGACAATTTGTGAGAGAGAATCAAACGCCATTACAGAACACTGCAAAAAATTCTGTCACTGCAAAGAACACAGCTTCAGCCTCACAAAGGCAAATCTGCAAAACTGACGAAAGTGGTATTTGACCACACAGTCACTTCCTAGTGACGATTTTGCATCAACAGGGATGATTCTGTAACTCCCAATGTCTCTGCGCACAAGCATACGATGCAAGTTTTACAGTAACTTTTCACCGACCTGTAGAACAGTGGCTGCACAGCATAAAACTGGGCCTTTTCCTGAGTGCGTGCAGAAAACTTCCGCCTCCAAAACAGGCCCCGAAATGGCCTCAAATCAAAAAAACAAGGTCGCCATGGGCTAAAGCCCTCTCCCGCAGCATATACTGCCCTCTTGCTTCACCGCGAAGGGCGTCTCAACCTGAGACAATGCACTCCTGCACTTTCCGGCTGTGCTACCTGTAGAGATTTGCTCCCAAAACAGAAAATGAAAGCAACACTGCTCCTCTTACCAGAACACCACGAGCTTGGCTTGCTTTCTTGAGCTCCTTACCACGAACAAGGCTCTGATACCATGTCAAGATTGTGGGAGAGAAGGAAGGAGTCTCACTTGTAGCTTTCTTGCTTGCACAATGGGGGAATACACAAAGGGTGGAGGCTGAAAACAGTTTTCCTTTTCTTAGTTGTGTAAGCAAAAAAGAACTCTAGTACAAAGAAATAGAAGAATCCTATATATGGGTCTCAAACCAAACTCAACTAACTAAGGTGGCATACTAATTGAGCCACAAACTAGAGTAGATAAGGATAGCTGTCATCTAGCTATTATTCATGAGCGGTGTACCAACCGCGTCTGCAACTGACAAGTTGGTGACATAAATACACAACGGTCACCCTGGCGTATCACAAGTGGAGCTCGATATCTCAACAATGCCATGGTGACGACCAAATTTGATAAAGGATTTTGAATGATGGAAACTACAACCCCACTCAAAGTGGGCTGACTAACTAGGAGAGAGGAAGTACTAGAACTTCCCCCTCCTCCTAACAGACTATTCAAGGAACTAGGGTTGCTAAGACCCCTCCCTTGTAGGGGATATGGGACCACGCCTTTGTGGAGAATATCTCCTAGTAATTTTAGCCTACCATCAAGCTCGTTCAACTCTTTCTTGCTTCTAAAGCTCGACTTAATGGTCTTTTGAATCTATTACACTGCCTTTTGACTTACACTATTAAACAAGTCCCTATATTGACCAAGATTCAAAAACGGCTACTTATTAGTGGCTCTCCAAAAACGCACCACTTTCTGGCACCTAAAACGGGCATGAAGGGCTCTTAGGCTCTAGTCGGGCCTCTACTACACACTCAACCACCCCTCATGGTCTTGCAACTAGGAGCATCTAAGGGGTATAGTACCCTAAGCTCTAATAATACATAACTTTGTGTTTGTATGGATTGTAATCCAATGAATAACCCTTCCCACACTCCTCAGAGAGGGAGTCCCTTCACATATCGGTGTCATACACCATGTAAGCATAGACGAAGGGAGCGACGGGAGCGCTCCTTGACTAATTGCTACGGCCCCACTACAACTCTCTTATACATTGGGGATTGGCCTCAATATGTGTCGTAAAACACATAAAGCATGTATGATACATGCTCCACTCTTGTAATCAATCGACCCAAGAGAGAATAGATAGTCCTCACTAAATAATCCCCAAAGGAACGAACCACTAACCCTACTGTAGCTCACGTAGGTCATCATTTCATTAAAACAATTGTTGTGTATCTAGGATGATACCATGTTTTGCGTGCAATGCTATTGTGTATGATTTATAGTGCTCAAATAAATTTTCTTATTGACAACCAACATTGTGAAGGTGCAAAAACATTTCTTCCATGCATTTACTCTAAACAAGATTGCTACGTTGCCTCTAGGGCCGGCAGCACCGAGTATGCTCATGCTATTAAACCCTCTTAAATTTAAACCATGCATGTCCTATATGCCATGCACCAGAAAAACATCAAAATTCATTATATTATCAGCACTTAATACCCCTCTTATCTCCCTATCGCTTAAGATTGTGCATTTGGTGGTAGGTTTAGAGAGCATTTTTAATGTTTTTTTCATTCATGAAAGTACTAAAAATCCACTTCAACATAGAAATAGGACTGAATTGAGGCTAAACCTCATACCTTAGCCTTATCATACATTCTCAAATAGAAATATTATTTTTCGAATGCAAAAAATCTATATTTTTATTTTTTTCTTATTTTGTTATTTATTTATTGATAATTATCAATATTTTTTAATTTATTAATCTATACCAATTGATTTTTCTAAGAATTATTTTTCTATCATATTCCATTCCATACGAATACTATACGCACAACAAAACCCAAAAAAACGCATGAATTTTCTTAAAATTATAATATTGCAGATTTTGTGTATTTGCAATGAAATTATTAGATGATTGATTTTTTTAAATCTCTTTAACATTTCCAATCAATCACAATATTGATAACTAAATGCAACCAAAATTTATCATAAAACAATAACATCTACCACTTACTCATAAAATCATGCCTTATGTCATACGTATCACATGATTGGAGGCCCTCTGATGTTTCCCAAAGCTATTGATGATCCTTCCAACCTCAATCTATAGTCTCTCATGCTGCAGCATCATCCCACGATCAAAATTTCTCATCTCAGTCCACCCTCATCTCTCATAGAATCAACCATGGAAACACACGAGGAGAGAGAAAGATTGAAAATCAGCAATTTGATTCCTTGCATCATATTTTTCATGTCTACAATCAAAATGAGATGCTCTCTACCTAGATTAGATATTAGCCATCATTATTCTCTCATCACCAATATCCAAGAGGCATGAAATCAACAAATTTTGGGGCATTAAAAAATTTTGTGCCCCCTCCTCATTGCCAGATACAAATTTGCATGTTTTTTCAAAGTTTCATTTATAAAGTGTCTAGTTTACACTTTGGATATTCACACTGCAACGAAGTGGATTTTTTTATTTTGCAGGGGCAAACAGACTCGGATTCAAGTTCCGATTGACCATGCGGCTCTGTGGCATCAAAATCTATAAACATGGTCTCCATCGTGCACTTTTCGGCTCTTAGACCACATAATTGCATTATAATGCCAAGTGTTGCAAGGATTAAATGGGGGGTTAAACGAACTCCGATCAACAAAGCAAGACTTGTGTTGCATTCCTAGCATCAAACTCTACCTAGGAAAACTCTAGCTCATCGATCTGCAACTGTTTCATGTTCCATGAAAATTTGGTCTTTTACATCCCCTGACACTTTTTCGCTTCAAAAATAGGCTCTAAAAATCCACTCTCAAATATGCCAATATATTTTTTGGTCTGAAGCTATTCATACTATTGTCTATATGATGGGAAAAACTCCCACAATTGTAGTTTATGGGATAACCCCCAAAATTTTCTTTAGAAGTAAGAAGCTCGATGCGTCACACTTAAAAGTGTCTGGCTATATTGTATACATTCATGTATCATATGAGGTGCAAAAGAATCTTGATCCAAAGGTTAAAAATTGTATTGTTATTGGATACTCTTTAGAGTAGAAAGAGTATCCTTGTTATAACCCTGCCACAGTTGAGTTGAGATATCAAGAATAGCATGGTGGGGAGACTTGCTATGCCAAACGCACACCATATTTACAAGAGGAAGCTCACTCAAGAACACAAGAAGAGAGATGGAATCCAAAATATTTTTTTCGGTTTTCTTCTTTCACACACAATACAATGTACACGAAGTATAGATAAGATACAATATAAAGGAAAGTGGTCTACTAAGTCAAATAGTGCATAATTGACTATAGTAATCAACTGATGTTATAACTATACTAGTTGTAAGGTAGATGCAACAAACTATATCAAGAATCGCATGGTGGGGGGACTTGCTCAAGATGTTGCACCAAACACACACAGAATACACAAGGAGAAGCTCATTCAAGAGACAAGAAGAGAGATGGAGGCCAAAACGTTTTCTTGCTCATTTCTTCTTCTTCTTCCACACTCTTTACAATGTACACAAAGTATAGATAAGATACAACATAAAGGAAAGTGGCTACTAAGTCAAACAATGCATACCCAACTACACTAGTCGACTGACGCTATAACTATGCCAGCTCTAAATAGGTGTAACAACCTGAATATAATAAGTAGTGAGTCAGTGGCCATATGAGAGTTATAATGACCACCGACGTGCTAAGTGTAGATGTGTGGACCCATCTAATCAGGCGGTCCATCATGAATGTCCGCATGTGTTGAGCTTGTCATCTCAACACTCCCCCTCAAGCTCAACTGCATCTCTGCAACTCCAAGTAAGCTTCAAAACTTTTGAAGCTTCTCTGTACCCAATGCCTTCATGAAGATGTCAGCTATCTGATCCTGTGTGTTGACATACACCAAGTAATCTCACCTGCTAGTACCTTCTCTCTCACAAAGTGGTAGTGTACCTCAATATATTTTGTCCTGGCATGGAACACAGGGTTCCTAGCCAACTGTATACTGCTCATGTTGTCACAATAAATGACAACTGGACCTTCCACCTGCACATCCAAATCAGCCATTAACTTTTGTAGCCATACTACCTCACATGCTGTAACAGCAGCACCTCTATACTCAGTCTCTGTACTCGACAAAGCAACTGTAAATTGCTTTTTGCTGCTTCAAGCAGCTACTGCACTACCAAGAGAGAACATGTATCCGCTGGTAGATCTTCTATCTGACATACTACCAGCCCAATCTGCATCTATGTATCCAAACACCTATACACCTGTACCTGCCTCATAGAAAAGTCCATAATGCAATGTGGACTTCACATATCTCAATATGCGTCTGACTGCATCCAAATGTGGCTTTCTAGATACTTGCATAAACTGACTCACAAGACCAACAGTGTAGCTCAAGTTTGGCCTTATAATGGTCATGTAGATCAAACTCCCCAATATCCTCCTGAACATAGTAGGGTCTTCTATCTCATCCCCAACATCAACACTCAACTTTACATTTTGCTCCAACGGGACTGAAAGTGGTTTGCATGCTGTCATACCATACTTGGACAATATATCCAAGCCATACTATATTTGGAACAGCCATATACCATCATCACATCTGATCACCTCAATGCCAAGGAAGTACCTTAGCTCACCTAAATCCTTCATCTCAAACTTCTTCTTCAAAAAATCCTTGACTTCAGCAATCCCACTATCACCATCACCTGTAATAATCAAATCATCCACATAGATGACTATGATAACCAAACCTGCATCTCCCTTTTTCATATAAAGTGAGTGATCAGCATTACAAACATAAAAGCCAATATTGACAAGATACTCTCTGATCTTGTGAGACCATGCTCTAGGTGCTTGCTTGAGCCCATAGAGCGCCTTCTTCAACCTGCACACATACGTGGGATGCTCTAAATCTTCATAACCTGCTGGTTGATCCATATACACTTCTTCCTGTAAATCACCATGCAAGAAGGCATTTTTCACATCCATTTGTTGCAACCTCCAACCCACTATACTGAAGGTTTCTTCATAATCTATGCCATATGTCTGGGCATAGCCTTTTGCAACCAGCCTAGCTTTGTACCTACTAATAGAACCATCTGCATTGTGCTTAATCTTATAAACCCACTTACATCCAATAGCTTTCTTGCCCTTCGGCAATGATACTAGATCCCAAGTCTTATTGGCCTCTAATGCAGCCATCTCCTCATCCATTGGTGCATCCCAATGAGCATGACCAATAGCCTCCTCAAAACATGTGGGCTCAACATCCTCAACTAGTTTCACCATATAAGCATAATGGTGAGTTGCATAAT
This sequence comes from Lygodium microphyllum, assembly GCF_053477565.2. Classification (NCBI taxonomy): domain Eukaryota; kingdom Viridiplantae; phylum Streptophyta; class Polypodiopsida; order Schizaeales; family Lygodiaceae; genus Lygodium; species Lygodium microphyllum. The sequence goes on from NC_141145.1 coordinate 28,187,871, forward strand.
CTTCAAAACCAAATCTTTTAACAGTGTATCTAACCCTGCTAGATCTGCGTACCACCGGATCACTCAATGGAGCCTTTACATTACTATGAGCTCTCTGTACACCTGGTGTCCTGACAGAAGGAATACTTTACCTGTAGTGCTACTAGATGCACCTGAAGATGTAGAGGTACTCCTTAGTCTCCCAGACCAAGGACTACCAAGTGATGTCTCTGGTCCACTAAGAGTCTGTGATTCTTGCTTTTTAGCCTGCACATGAGTGTCATGATCATCATCATCATCCAATGCATCACCACTAGATGCATACCAACTGCTCATTTCATCAAAGATGACATCCCTGCTCACTTTGAACTTACATGTGACAGGGTTATAACAATGATACCCTTTCTGCTCTAAAGAGTATCCAATAAAAGCACATTTTTCTGCCTTTGGATCAAGCTTCTTCCGTAGCTCATCTGGCACATGAACGTATGCAACACAGCCAAATACCTTCAAGTGCGATACATCAGGCTTCTTGCCAATAAAGCATTCTTCAGGAGTCATCCCATGAACTGCAGCTGTGGGAGTTTTGTTCATAATATAAACAGCAATATGAACAACCTCAGACAAAAAATGCTTAGGCATATTCTTTTCAGCCACCATCAAGGAGCGTGGAACTTCTACAATATGCCTATTTTTCCTTTCTACAACCCCATTTTGCTGTGGGATATATCTCCATGTGAACTGTCTCTTTATCCCATGAGACCTCAGAAAATCACTGAACTCATTCGAGAGGTACTCTCCCCCTCCATCTGACCTCAAGCACTTTACTTTCAAGCCTGTTTCTCTTTCAATTGTAGCCTTGAAAGTTCTAAAGTGCTCAAACGCTTCACTCTTTTCCTTCATAAAATATACCCACAGCTTTCTAGAACAATCATCAATGAATGTGACAAAGTATGAACTGCCTCCAAGAGATACATTTTGTGTAAGCCCCCAAATGTCTGTATGCACAACATCAAGGATATTTCTTCTTACATCTCTGTCATGTGAAAAGGGTTGTTTTGCCTGCTTACCAAACTGACATGCTTCGCATACCTTATGAAATTCTGCAACTCTAAATGTAGGCAAACCAACCCTTTGGACTGTATTAATTTCAGCCTTTATGCATTTGCATGTCCAATGTGTTTGTGCCAAATTTCAATATCTGCAATAACACCTTTTCCTTTAGCATACATAGTAGCATTCATAGTAGGAATTCCAGCATCCAGAGTAAACATACGTCCAACTCTACTTTCCTTTGCTACCAACCTGCACTTGTCATTGAAGTCTTCTACAAAGCAACCCTTTGCATTAAATCTGACTTGCAACCCTTGCTCTACCATTTGACCGAATGACACCAAGTTCTTTGTAATAGATGGCACATGTAATACATCTGAAAGACTCTTTGTCTTACCATCATGCAAGGACAAGGGAACTTTTCCAATGTGTGAAATTGGGTGGCATGAATCATCACCCGTCTACACATAACCTGCATTTTGCAAGTCCTGCATCTCTCCAAACCATTTTGGATGGCTAGTCATATGATTGAATGCACCTGAATCAACATACCAAACATCATCGTGTGTTCCCTTTCCTATAAGAGCATTAAGCATATGCTGCATAACAAACAGACGTTCATTTTTGTCTTCATTCTGTCGTGAAGACGATGCATAGTTTCCTTGCTGCAACTTACCACTGCGAATATCATATTTCTTAGCATAACATTGGGCTGCAATATGACCTGTTTTGCCACAGTAGTGACACACAATACCAGAGTTGTTAGAACCTCTATTCTGCCATCCACCTCTTCCTCTAAAGCTCCCCCTGTCTCTAAAGTTACCATGACCTCCTGAAACCTGCATATTGCCAAATTGCTGATTCAATCTGTTTTGCTGGTTGTCACTACCATGTCCTGTACCACGGCCTCTTGAAGAGAACCTGCCACGTCCCCTTCCTGAACTAGAGCAGAAAGCTTGGACCTGTTCACCACTTCTTTCAGATGTCTCACTCTTCAGTGATCATAAGGGAGACCAACTCATTGAAATCTGGAAATGGATTTCTGACATATATGGAAGTTACAAAAGACTTCCAAGCCTTTTCATTGTTAAGTCCACCCAAGGTAGACGATACCAAATCATCATCATCGGGCATTGCATCAATTGTTGCCAATGCATCTGCAATGCTCCTTACCTTCAGTGCATACTCATTGATAGACATCTTCCCTTTCTTCAATGTATTCAACTCTTGCTTGAGTTGAATCTTTCGTGCATTTGTATTTACGGAAAACATACTTTCAAGTATGGTCCAAGCTGCATATGAATTCTCTGCATTTCTAATATATCCCAGCATATTATTGTCAATTACTGCAGATAGCCAATACATGACCTTCTTGTCTTTTGTATTCCATTCCTTCTGTGCCTTTGTCTCTTCTGCAATTGGAGGATCACTCACCTCCGGCTCCTTTTCTTCACCTGAAACAAACTTGTAGAGACCTCTTCCAATAAGGAAGTTCGTGATACGGAACTTCCATGAAGGGTAGTTGTTCTTGTCAAGCTTCTCAATGATGGGGCTTCCACTGTTCTCTGCCATTATCACAAAACTAATACCAAACAACAAGCAAATCTTCTGCAACTCTCGACCTGTAGTGCATAGTAATACACTAGACAACCTTTTTCACTGTCTGCTCAACAATACATGAAATCTGCAACCTGTTTGCAGATAAACCTTATGTTTGCTTCCTGCAAATACCTCAAGAATTACAGATTCTCATTCTGTAACCTACGCACCCACTTTCGATCAAAACAGCCAAAATCACAGTGTACCTTGAAACTGTTGTCTGCAACCTTGCGGCTCTAAAACGGGGCCTGAAACGGCCTCAGATGCCCAAAATAACTACGGGAATGCCCTAAAGGGCTCATCTGTAGAATACACAGTGCTCTTTGCATACACCAAATCTCACTGCAATCTAAGATTTTTACTTTGCCCTGCTTCCGGTGCCTCCACAGACACTATTCAAGAGAAAGAGTGGAAGGATGGGAGAGCTTATTACCCGTGGCTTGCTTGCTCGAACCTTGCTTCTTCTCCTTCACTTCAGCCTTTGAAATCAGCCTCTCTCAGTGGTGTGGCTCTAATACCATATCAAGAATCGCATGGTGGGGGGACTTGCTCAAGATGTTGCACCGAATACACAGAGAATGCACAAGGAGAAGCTCACTCAAGAGACAAGAAGAGAGATGGAGCCCAAAAAGTTTTCTTGCTCGTTTCTTCTTCTTCTTTCACACTCTTTACAATGTACACAAAGTATAGATAAGATACAATATAAAGAAAAGTGGCCTACTAAGTCAAACAATGCATAACCGACTACACTAGTCGACTGACACTATAACTATGCCAGCTGTAAATAGGTGTAACAACTTGAATAAAATAAGTAATGAGTGAGTGGCCATGTGAGAGTCATAATGACCACCGACGTGCTAAGTGTAGACGTGTGGGCGCATCTAACTAGATGGTCCATCATCAATGTCCGCATGTGTTGAGATTGTCATCTCAACAAACTATATATAATAAGTGATAAGTTAGTGGCCATGTGAGAATCATAATAACCACTGACATGCCAAGTGTAAGCATGTGGACCCATCTAGCTAGGTGGTCCATCATCAATGTCAACATGTTTTGGCCTCGCCATCTCAACATAGAGTGAGTAGGGATGTTATTTTTGATGAGATGAGTAGTTGATATGCATTGATGCATTGGATGACGATGATGATCATGATAGTTATATGTGTAAAAAAAGCAAGAATCATGTAGCTTTAGTAGACCAGAAACATCATCTCATACTATATCTACATTTAGCCCTTGGTTTGGGAGATTGAGCACTCCCACATTGTAACATTTCCGCGTACTGCCTACCGTAAATATTAACTTCCCGCTCTCGTCGTAAACTCGTGCAAAGATTATCACCAGTGCCAGCAGCCATACGCGGGAAATGGAGACACTCCACCTTACGAAAACAAGGTCGGGGATTCAAACCGGCATAGCCGCGGGAAAACTCCCTCTTGGGAGGAGGATAAGGGGTTAAAGATGGAATTAGTGCAAATTTTTTTATTATTCTCCCCAGCCGATGTGTGGCTGGGGGAAAGGGATGGGCTAGGGGAGCATGAGGACGTGGGGGAGAGGCCATGCAACTGACACGTGGGGAGGACCCCTCACCCCCCCCTTGGGCTATAAGAACCCCCTCTTGGGGGGGGGGGGGGGGGGGGAAAGAAGGACGGACGGCCGTAGGCAGAAGATCGTGTGAAGGCGTGAGAGGGAGGCTATGGAAGGACAGAAGGCCATCACCATGAGGAGGTGCAAGCGTGAGGGAGGAGCTGTGGGAGAGAGAGAGCTAGAGGAGGAAGAGGTCGCCGTGTGAAGGAAGGGGCCGTGAGGGGTGTCGGCCGTGTGAAGGAAGGGCCGCCAGGTGGTCGTGTCGAGGAGGGACGAGCCGCTGGCCGCTGGGAAGCCGCCGACAAGGAGCCGCCAGTCCGCCATGGCACCGCCATAGGCTTCCACGCCGCCACCATCCCAAGTTAACGTCCATCCTCTCCCATCTGGCTGTTTGACGTTGTTCAGCCCACGTGGTAATACCACGCTGCTGTCCATGATCAGAAGCTAGAAGCTTCTTATTTGGAAGCTTCTAAGGGGCTTCCATAACACCCCTTCCTGCCAAATCACAATAAGCCCATCCCGGGATTTGAAGAAAAGGAGGTGACAAAAGTCCTTCCCACTACATTGCCATAGGTCTATCCACACACCCCCGGGACTCTGAAGAGAAGGAGGCGACGAACCTTCCCACTCGATTTCCCTCATAAGCCCATTGAAGGGGGTTGCTTTCGACGAACCTTCTCACCGATTTTCCATAAGGCCTCTAGGCCCAGATCTTGTAGAGAAGAAGAGGGGTCCTCAACACCTTTCCACAATATCCTTAATTCTCGGGATTTTAAAGAATAAGAGAGGAAGCCCATAAAGGCCCTCCCACTAATCATTTACAAGGCCGGTCCTAGGATTTTTGGAAGAAGAAGAAGAACTCTAAAAGCCCCATTCTTGCAAGGCCCATTCGCAAGAGCCCTTTTTCGCGAACATCATCGTAAGGCACACAAAATCCTTCCTAAACCCGGAATTTCAAGGTGGATTAAAGCTCTCAAATCTCCATTGTCAAAGGGACCTCATAAGAACCCTAAGGCCTTCCCAAGGCAAATTCCGCAAGTCGGAACTTCGGTCAAGGAAGCCATATATCAAAGAGAATTGCGCATACAAGGGAGACGGGCCAAGGTCATAAGACTGCAAGCCAAGGCCAAAAGTTGAAATCCACAAAGGCTAACTGGAGATCGAATTCGCGATGGCTTCTAGAAAGATCACAAGGTGCGATGCGGAAGGTTCACCCCGAGCATACATGGATATTTTCCGGAGACCGCAAGTCCAGGTTTTATCTATTTGGATTCCACACAAAAGTATTGAATTATTCACGATAACTTCACGGATTAGAGGCACTCATGCATGTCAAATGCAACTAGTCAAGTTAAATGCAATTAGGACATGAATTGGCTATTTGAACGTTATTAGAAATAGCTTAAGATATGGAAATTGATCATTGGTACGTTCAATGGAGTTAATGAAAAGAGCATAAGGTGTCTATGCATTCGCAGGACCTTATTAGTAAGTTCCTTTTGTGCATTCAAAAGTGACGAACCTAGGACAACTGTTGCCTCATTACAAGGTTGAAATTATTGAGGTACACCTTTTTACTAGGCATGGAAAGATTAATGGCATGTCCCATTTTTAGATAAATCTTCCTTGTAATAAGTTAACACCCATGAGATGTTATTCGAAAAGGAATAGATGGGCACGAACATGATCTATGGACTTGAAAAAGGCATGATTATTTGACATAAATCCTAGTAGGACCTAGGAAAGTTAGTGTCCAGATTATCAGGCATTTTTACTTTGCCAAGAAAGGATAGGGTTATTGTGAACCATGTGATGCGTAGAAGCAATGAAACGCATGTTTACACGTATTGCTGTAGTGGTATCTATTGATCTAGTTTATTACCTTTGGGAAAGGTTCATCCTTGTCGCAAGACAAGTATATTGTGTTGTCTAAATCACATAAACCACAAGGGATTCATTTGGGCATGGTTCAGTCGATATGATAAGTATCCCAAGTGCTAACTAGGGTTTGGTGCGGCAAGAATTCGACCTAGTTTTACATTTGTTGCCAAGTTAGAACCGCAAACCCTAAGATCTTACACACCTTCGGAATGTCGAGTCAATTGGGTGCTTATGCATGAAATGATCCAAGGTTTTATCCTAAGGATCATTCGTTCAAAATGATGGAACCCCGACGGAGTTGCCTATTTATAAGACCATGGGCCAACATAATAAGGAATGGGTTGGAGGATACCCTAAACTCTTCTACTCGGCTGGAGGTAAATTCCGTGACCGGAAAACGCTAAGCAATGGGTGGAATGATCCCGTGAAATTAGAAACAATACATGTGCAAAAAGCTGCAACATTGTATAGACTTGAGACTTGCCCACAAGAGAGTTTTTGTCATCTCTCGAAAATGAGGTTGGCAAGTTATTGAAGGAATTTAACTTACAAGAGGATGACTAATCATCCTGTTACTCACTTTTCTTGGGGATAATTTGCCAAGGAAAAGGAAAGTTAAGTATTTGCCTTGAAGCAAAGGACCAGACTATAAACTAAAGCGACATGGTCGCTGGAACCTACCACAACTAAACCTAAAGTATGGATAGGGTATGACCCTGACCCTAAGAATGATAGGAATATTGCCAAGTTGCAATTGATTCCGGATCGAATGCGGGTTGCATTCGGAGAAAAGGAGTTACTCCTTAACAGTTTGCCAGCCAAACGACCATTGGAAATTGATTGTGCTTGTAACAATTAGAAAAGCACTGTTTGCATTGTTTGCTCAATGAACTAAAGGAGGAAAACATATCTAAATACTTCAGGTTGAAGCCTGAAGGGAGAGGCAGCTTTAGTTACCCCCGACTGCCTGCCTAACCCTAACCAAGGGGGTTGTTAACCGCGTCGGGAACGTGGACCGAACCCGCCGTGAGAGGTCTCTCCGTTGAGTTCTGCTTGGAGCAGGAGGACGCTTGGGTGCCAGGGGGGGCTCTGGCTGTAAATCCCTCGCCTTCCGGGTCTTGCACAAGAGACTAACGTGACTCGGGATTGGATCTCGAGGCCCGCATACTAGTCTACGGGCGGAAACTTGGATTAGTGATCCCTGGTGGATTACTGGATAGCCTTCGGCGGATTATGAATACGCCTACGGGCGGGAACTCCTTGTATTGCAAAGATAAAAGGATAAAATGATAATAAAGAAGTTGTTTGACATTGTTTTCTTTATGTCCTGTGATAAGATTACGTGAAGGAACCAGTGTTTAACAGGATTAATCAAGGAAGCTGTTTGTTATATGTCAAACTAATGTGGTAGGTAATTACATAACTAAAACAAACCGAGGAAAGTGCGGAGGATGGATCATGGGTCCGTCCTACGGATGGGTGGTCCCGGTTAGCCGGGAACTTTTCTCAAAGTCTTCGACGAACAGCAGGATGATAATCAGCATCAAAGCAAATAACGAGGAAAATGACCTAGAGTTACATCCTACCCGATTCACGCTGTTTTAGGGGAACGGAATGGGACTATGCCTTATGGCAGAGAGGTCGAGCCTTGCATCCCTCTCGTTTCCCATTCTCCTTGAACCAAGTGCAGCGCGAATCCGCTTCGGTCCAGGCGTTTCTGCGTAAAGTAGTTCGCTCGGGTCTGACGCTAGTTGTTGATAGCTAATGACCAAACAGGGAAACCCAAATTCAGGTCGATCCTAAGTGGGAACGGCCAGGATACTTCTGCTACGTGGCAGACTCGGAAAGACCTAGATTGCAAAACCCGTAACATTCCATGGGAGTGCCGGGCGGAGCTTTCTAGAAATCCTTCCCGATGGACTGCTAAGACGTGTCCGGAATGATTCTAGCGGACACGTTACAGTTGGTATCAGAGCAAACCAATAAAGGACTTGTTTTTAGGGAATTTTAATAAGAAGAAGTAAAGCAAATGTTGTGTCCCAAACATTTCCTTGCTTTGATTGCTGTCTTCCAGAATTACGAAGCATGGAACAAGTTCTTAGTATTCCAAATCATCTTTATGACCGCGATGCATTCCACGGATTATCGACAAAGGGTTGAGATGATGAACATCCTAGACCGCATTTACAATCCATCGCCTGTGTACATGAAACAGAGATGGATGGGTGTTTCAGGGATCTATTACATAACTGCCTACCGACCTGCGTACCTTCAAATTAACTTGAAGAGAATCAAGTGGATGGAGGATTTGAAGATCGTGAAGCTGTTCATCTTTGTTGACGCTCACGCAAACGCAACCCTACAAGTTGGAGGTCGAAGGGTTAACCAGAATAAGTATGTGTACGGAGAAGTGATTCAAAGAATCCCTGCCGACTGAATCAAGGTTTTGGGACGTCATAAGAAGAATGGATATCAAAGGAAAAGATACCCTAATCTTCCAATGGACTATCGATTCCTGAAAATCGACGACCCCAATCCATACTACTACTCAGTTCCTGTAGCTGAATGCAATAATATCTTATTCTCCTCGAATTAATGTATTAACTTGTTCCATCGGCCCAAGAAATAATTGTACCCCAAAAGGGCTATGCTGATATGAATGGAATAAATTTTTGTTTAAAAACATCAACGATTGTCTTGACTATGAATATTGATAAGAAGTAAAGTGATTTGGTCACTTGACTGAAGGAATACGTGGACGTAGTCTGAAGAGAGAAGTAGATCATGAGATCAAGCCAGTAATAGGAGCTGCGCCAATTGTGAAGAGAACCTATAGAATGTCTATATTGGAAGCAATTGAGTTGAAGGAACAACTCAAGCAACTACTAGATTAGGGCTACATCCGTCCTAGTAGTTCCCCATGGAGAGCTCCAGTCCTATTCCAGAAAAAGAAAGATGGGACACTTCGACTATGTATTAATTACCGTGGGTTGAATCAATCAACAGTCAAGAACAAATATCATAATGAGCTTCTTGATAGTCTTCAGGATGCTAAGAACTTCTCCAAGATTATCTGAGGCCTGGTTACTATCGGATAAGAGTCAAGGAAGAAGATACCCCAAAGACGGTCTTCAACACTAGGTATGGACACTTTGAATTCTTGGTTATGTCATTTGGGCTTACGAATGCACCTGCCACCTTCAATAGATTAATACAGGATATTTTTAGACCATATCTTGATGATTTCGTGCTTGTCTTCTTCAACGATGCTTTAGTCTATTCTAAACAGGAAGGAGATCATCAATCCCAACTTCGGATTTTTCTTGAGACAAGGAGGTCACACAAGTTGTATGCAAAAATGAAGGAGTGTGCATTCTTCAAGCGTCAGATTAAATATCTAGGAGGAATTTCAGTAGACCCAACCAAAGTCAGAGATGTGCTTGAATGGCCAATACCAGTATCCGTCAAAGAGATACGTAGTTTTCTTAGCTTGACAGGATGGTATAGGGTCTTTATCAAAAACTATGCTTTGATTGCAGCACCTTTGAAAGACTTACTGAAGAAGCAAACATTGCATGGTCAACTACCGAACAAACTAGCTTCGATAGGTTGAAGCAAAGTTTGGTATCAGCCCCAATCCGAAAACTTCTAGACCACAGTAAGGAGTAGAGGTAGTAACTGATACTAGCATGCTTGCCTTAAGATATGTGCTCATGTAGGAAAATCATCAGCATGTTCTTCAAGGAAATTGAAGAGTCATGAAAAGAATTATGCCACTCATGATCTGGAGTTATTAGCTGTCATCCATGCTCTAAAGCTTTGGAGACACTATCTGTTGGGAAACAAGTTCACTCTAGTAACAGATCATAAGAGCCTCAAATGGATTTTTACCCAGAACGAGCTTAACATGAGGCAACGTCGATGGATTGAAGTATTGGAGGAATATGATTTTAAGATCAAGTACCGACTTGGAAAGGAGAATGTGGTTGCCGATGCACTCAGTCGCAAGGCATTCCTTAATTCACTAATCTTGCAAAATCTATCAATAGCTAGATCTCTAGCTACAGAGGTAAACGACCTAATACTTGAGCTAGCTAGAGAGGAAGGATGCCATGATCTAGCCTATCAAAGGATGCTAAGGGAAGTCTCTATCAAGGACCAGAAACAAAAGCTAGAGGCTAAGTATTGTGAATTCTCTATCAATAGTGGACTCGTCTACTATAGAATGAGAGTATGTATACAAGCAAGCCAGTTATTTAAATAGGAGATATTGTGCGAAGCTCATGATTCCACTTTCTCGGGACATCAAAGCTGCGAAGGATAGACAGAAGGCATACACGGATTTGTAGTGTCAAGATAGAATATTTGAGGAAGGAGACATGGTCTTCATTCACGTATGCCCAAAGAAGAGTTCTCTATCCCTAGGAGATTGCAGGAAGCTAAGTCCAAGGTATTGTGGACCATACAAGATCCTCAAGTGCTTAAGACCTAATGTTTATAGACTGCAACTCCCTGAAAACCTAAAGGTTCATAAAGTATTCCATAATAGTCTATTGAAGAATGAAGTATGCACCTAGCCCTAATCATGTACTTGATGACCAACAAATTGTAATGCCTAGTCAAGGAATCCTTGAACTAAGGCCGGACAAGATTTTAGATGCTAGGGTGAGACAACTGAGATCCAGAACTTTGAGAGAATGCCTCGTCCAGTGGAAAGATTATCCTAAGGAGGATGCCACCTGGATGGATGAAAGCTCTCTCAATCTCGATATACCCAGTTTATCTCGAGATGAGGACATCTCGATTCTTCTAAGGGGGAGAGAATGTAACATTTCCGCGTACTGCCTACCGTAAATATTAACTTCCCGCTCTCATCGTAAACTCGTGCAAAGATTATCACCAGTGCCAGCAGCCATACGCGGGAACTGGAGACACTCCACCTTACGAAAACAAGGTCGGGGATTCAAACCGGCATAGCCGCGGGAAAACTCCCTCTTGGGAGGAGGATAAGGGGATAAAGATGGAATTAGTGCAAATTTTTTTAATATTCTCCCCAGCCGATGTGTGGCTGGGGGAAAGGGATGGGCTAGGGGAGCATGAGGACGTGGGGGAGAGGCCATGCAACTGACACGTGGGGAGGACCCCTCACCCCCCCCTTGGGCTATAAGAACCCCCTCTTGGGGGGGGGGGGGGGGGGGAAAGAAGGACGGACGGCCGTAGGTAGAAGATCGTGTGAAGGCGTGAGAGGGAGGCTATGGAAGGACAGAAGGCCATCACCATGAGGAGGTGCAAGCGTGAGGGAGGAGCTGTGGGAGAGAGAGAGCTAGAGGAGGAAGAGGTCGCCGTGTGAAGGAAGGGGCCGTGAGGGGGTAGCGGCCGTGTGAAGGAAGGGCCGCCAGGTGGTCGTGTGGAGGAGGGACAAGCCGCTGGCCGCTGGGAAGCCGCCGACAGGGAGCCGCCAGTCCGCCATGGCACCGCCATAGGCTTCCACGCCACCACCATCCCAAGTTAACGTCCATCCTCTCCCATATGGCTGTTTGACGTTGTTCAGCCCACGTGGTAATACCACGCTGATGTCCATGATCAGAAGCTAGAAGCTTCTTATTTGGAAGCTTCTAAGGGGCTTCCATAACACCCCTTCCTACCAAATCAGAATAAGCCCATCCCGGGATTTGAAGAAAAGGAGGTGACAAAAGTCCTTCCCACTACATTGCCATAGGTCTATCCACACACCCCCGGGACTCTGAAGAGAAGGAGGCGACGAACCTTCCCACTCGATTTCCCTCATAAGCCCATTGAAGGGGGTTGCTTTCGACGAACCTTCTCACCGATTTTCCATAAGGCCTCTAGGCCCAGATCTTGTAGAGAAGAAGAGGGGTCCTCAACACCTTTCCACAATATCCTTAATTCTCGGGATTTTAAAGAATAAGAGAGGAAGCCCATAAAGGCCCTCCCACTAATCATTTACAAGGCCGGTCCTAGGATTTTTGGAAGAAGAAGAAGAACTCTAAAAGCCCCATTCTTGCAAGGCCCATTCGCAAGAGCCCTTTTTCGCGAACATCATCGTAAGGCACACAAAATCCTTCCTAAACCCGGAATTTCAAGGTGGATTAAAGCTCTCAAATCTCCATTGTCAAAGGGACCTCATAAGAACCCTAAGGCCTTCCCAAGGCAAATTCCGCAAGTCGGAACTTCGGTCAAGGAAGCCATATATCAAAGAGAATTGCGCATACAAGGGAGACGGGCCAAGGTCATAAGACTGCAAGCCAAGGCCAAAAGTTGAAATCCACAAAGGCTAACTGGAGATCGAATTCGCGATGGCTTCTAGAAAGATCACAAGGTGCGATGTGGAAGGTTCACCCGGAGCATACGTGGATATTTTCCGGAGACCGCAAGTCCAGGTTTTATCTATTTGGATTCCACACAAAAGTATTGAATTATTCACGATAACTTCACGGATTAGAGGCACTCATGCATGTCAAATGCAACTAGTCAAGTTAAATGCAATTAGGACATGAATTGGCTATTTGAACGTTATTAGAAATAGCTTAAGATATGGAAATTGATCATTGGTACGTTCAATGGAGTTAATGAAAAGAGCATAAGGTGTCTATGCATTCGCAGGACCTTATTAGTAAGTTCCTTTTGTGCATTCAAAAATGACGAACCTAGGACAACTGTTGCCTCATTACAAGGTTGAAATTATTGAGGTACACCTTTTTACTAGGCATGGAAAGATTAATGGCATGTCCCATTTTTAGATAAATCTTCCTTGTAATAAGTTAACACCCATGAGATGTTATTCGAAAAGGAATAGATGGGCACGAACATGATCTATGGACTTGAAAAAGGCATGATTATTTGACATAAATCCTAGTAGGACCTAGGAAAGTTAGTGTCCAGATTATCAGGCATTTTTACTTTGCCAAGAAAGGATAGGGTTATTGTGAACCATGTGATGCGTAGAAGCAATGAAACGCATGTTTACACGTATTGCTGTAGTGGTATCTATTGATCTAGTTTATTACCTTTGGGAAAGGTTCATCCTTGTCGCAAGACAAGTATATTGTGTTGTCTAAATCACATAAACCACAAGGGATTCATTTGGGCATGGTTCAGTCGATATGATAAGTATCCCAAGTGCTAACTAGGGTTTGGTGCGGCAAGAATTCGACCTAGTTTTACATTTGTTGCCAAGTTAGAACCGCAAACCCTAAGATCTTACACACCTTCGGAATGTCGAGTCAATTGGGTGCTTATGCATGAAATGATCTAAGGTTTTATCCTAAGGATCATTCGTTCAAAATGATGGAACCCCGACGGAGTTGCCTATTTATAAGACCATGGGCCAACATAATAAGGAATGGGTTGGAGGATACCCTAAACCCTGCTACTCGGCTGGAGGTAAATTCCGTGACCGGAAAACGCTAAGCAATGGGTGGAATGATCCCGTGAAATTAGAAACAATACATGTGCAAAAAGCTGCAACATTGTATAGACTTGAGACTTGCCCACAAGAGAGTTTTTGTCATCTCTCGAAAATGAGGTTGGCAAGTTATTGAAGGAATTTAACTTACAAGAGGATGACTAATCATCCTGTTACTCACTTTTCTTGGGGATAATTTGCCAAGGAAAAGGAAAGTTAAGTATTTGCCTTGAAGCAAAGGACCAGACTATAAACTAAAGCGACATGGTCGCTGGAACCTACCACAACTAAACCTAAAGTATGGATAGGGTATGACCCTGACCCTAAGAATGATAGGAATCTTGCCAAGTTGCAATTGATTCCGGATCGAATGCGGGTTGCATTCGGAGAAAAGGAGTTACTCCTTAACAGTTTCCCAGCCAAACGACCATTGGAAATTGATTGTGCTTGTAACAATTAGAAAAGCACTGTTTGCATTGTTTGCTCAATGAACTAAAGGAGGAAAACATATCTAAATACTTCAGGTTGAAGCCTGAAGGGAGAGGCAGCTTCAGTTACCCCCGACTACCTGCCTAACCCTAACCAAGGGGGTTGTTAACCGTGCCGGGAACGTGGACCGAACCCGCCGTGAGAGGTCTCTCCGTTGAGTTCTGCTTGGAGCAGGAGGACGCTTGGGTGCCAGGGGGGGCTCTGGCTGTAAATCCCTCGCCTTCCGGGTCTTGCACAAGAGACTAACATGACTCGGGATTGGATCTCAAGGCCCGCATACTAGTCTACGGGTGGAAACTTGGATTAGTGATCCCTGGTGGATTACTGGATAGCCTTCGGCGGATTATGAATACGCCTACGTGCGGGAACTCCTTGTATTGCAAAGATAAAAGGATAAAATGATAATAAAGAAGTTGTTTGACATTGTTTTCTTTATGTCCTGTGATAAGATTACGTGAAGGAACCAGTGTTTAACAGGATTAATCAAGGAAGCTGTTTGTTATATGTCAAACTAATGTGGTAGGTAATTACATAACTAAAACAAACCGAGGAAAGTGCGGAGGATGGATCATGGGTCCGTCCTACGGATGGGTGGTCCCGGTTAGCCGGGAACTTTTCTCAAAGTCTTCGACGAACAGCAGGATGATAATCAGCATCAAAGCGAATAACGAGGAAAATGACCTAGAGTTACATCCTACCCGATTCACGCTGTTTTAGGGGAACGGAATGGGACTATGCCTTATGGCAGAGAGGTCGAGCCTTGCATCCCTCTCGTTTCCCATTCTCCTTGAACCAAGTGCAGCGCGAATCCGCTTCGGTCCAGGCGCTTCTGCGTAAAGTAGTTCGCTCGGGTCCGACGCTAGTTGTTGATAGCTAATGACCAAACAGGGAAACCCAAATTCAGGTCGATCCTAAGTGGGAACGGCCAGGATACTTCCGCTACGTGGCAGACTCGGAAAGACCTAGATTGCAAAACCCGTAACATTCCATGGGAGTGCCGGGCGGAGCTTTCTAGACATCCTTCCCGATGGACTGCTAAGACGTGTCCGGAATGATTCTAGCGGACACGTTACACACATCTTTAGATACATCTACTAGTCTTGTAGGTAAAGGCAAAGAAAAGAATAAAGTGTAATGATGCATCTACTAGTCATATGCTATTCAATGGAGATTCCCGTGCTTTAAAGTGTTTGGATGATGCACTAAGTGATCCAATATTATGTAGGTCTAGCAAGGTCAAATACCCTATTAAAAGATTTAGTTTTGAAGGTTATGCATCTCACCATTATGCTTATATGATAAAGGTGATTAAGGATGTTGATCCCACTTGTTTTGAAGATGCTATTGATCATAATCATTGGGATGCAACAATGGATGAGGAGATGGCTACATTTGAAGCCAATAAGACTTGGAATCTACCAAGGGCAAGAAATCTATTAAATGGGTCTACAACAATAAGCATAATATACATGGTTCTATTAGCAAGTATAAGGCTAAGCTAGTTACAAAAGGCTATGCTCTAACATATGGCATAAATTATGAAGAGGCATTCGTTCCAATTGTTAGGATGACAACTATTAGATGTGTGATTGCTTTGGTATTAACCAAAGGTTGGAGTTTGTAGAAAATAGATGTAAAGAATACCTTCTTGCATGATAAATTGCAAGAAGAGGTATATATGGTTATGAGGATTTAGAGCATCCCACATATGTTGGTAGGTTAAAGAAGGCTCTTTGTAGGCTGAAGCAAGCACCTAAAGCATGGTCTAACAAGATGGAAGATTATCTTATAAACATTGGATTTTATGTGATGCCAGGAGGCATATTTTACGGTGGATTCCATGCCACAGTGGAATCCGTGAGGTTTTACGGTGGATTCCTTAAACTTTGTTGACCCGGGCTCATACACAAAGTGGATTCTTTGTGCGAGAAGTTGATGGGGATGCTTATCCTTTTTGGGCGTTTCATTAATTTAGTGTGTACATGGGTGATTCCATAGCGGGCGATTCCGCAAAATACATATTAAATTAATAAATGTTTATGAGTTTAGAGTGCGCACTCATGATAAATTAAGGTTAGGATTGATTTCTAACCAGTTGATTTATTTATGTAGCTGAAGACTACTAGGTATTCACTTTTGTCGGTTTAATTGTATTATTTTACTAACGATTGTGAATGCTTCAGTTGATGTGTAGAGATAGCAGCAGTGGCGGAGGAAAGCATTGGAGGATAGCGTGTATTCAAGTTATCACTTATATTTTGATGGGCGCATACCTTAGGCATGGCGCCTATATTTTGTCGCGCCTATTTATTAAGGCATTGGATATTTATTTATTATTTTGTATGCGCATGGACGCACGATTATTATATTTGTATTTGGACATTGTATTAGGTATGCCTGACTCTTTGGGCGCCCGCCCATTAGCTTTATTTCTATTTTGTGCTAAAGCAAACTCAAAAGCCAAAAGCGTGCAATTTTGTAATTTGGACTATTATTTGAGCTTGAAGATGATTAATACATAAAATACGTGCTTTGTGGAGCGCTCACACAAGGCATGGGGGGAGATTGTACCCAATTGGTCTCTTGTTCATGTCGTGCATGCTTTCTACCTTGAGTTTTGTGCAAAAAGTAGAGTTCTTTTGTTCTTGAGGACCTTCCGGCGCTCACTACGTGAGCATACAGCATCCGATCTGAGCACTAGTGGTATCAGAGCAAAGCTGAGATTGAGAGCTTCCTATCGCTACCCATCTTGCGCGAAGGCAGAGCTCCTGGAACGATCGAGCTCTACAGTTAGTCCCATCGCAAACGGTCGATACAGATGGATTCTTGGCTGTGAAGAAACTTGTCTACAGCCTCTGATTGCAAAGGACCGGCCTGAGGAGGCGGAGGACCACTCCTACATCCCTCTTTCCAAGTCGCTTTGTACAGAGAAAACAGTAATCTCCATATCTTTCATAAAGCTTAAAATCTTAAGTTTAAAAGTTAGAAAGCTTAGTGTTAAGCTTAAAGAAGCTTAAAACAACAAATCGTCAACAAGCGGCATCAGGAGAGGATCGCTAAAATTTTCGCCGGTTGAAAACGGCCCCCCCTAAAAATCGACGTGGTAACGAGATTAAGCTTCAAGCTTAATCCCATAAGTCATAAGTTACACAAAGCTGAAAAGTTCATCAAGTTCCATAATTGTTGCAACTCCGCAAGTCAATCAAGTCATCAGAAGTCAGAACTGACTTATGCCAAAAACTCCCATAAGGACTGTTCCTGCGCAGAAGCACTGAACTGCAAAGTTATTCCCTGGAAGACTCTGTTCGCATACACAGACTTGCTGAACCAGTTTCAACACATCCAGAAGGTCATACATAGATTTTAACGAAGATTTCAAATCCTGCAATCGCAAAAGTCGAAGACCGTGAAAGCCAAACAAAAATCTATAAGCCTTGTACACCCGACTTTGAGCTACGCTCATTCCGCTAATTGGATTTTGAGAGTGTGAGGTCTTTTGAATTTTTACAGGATGATGGAACAAAATATGGATGATTTAATGGCTGAAGCCGATCTTCCTGAACCTACCATGGAACAAAAATTGGATTTAATTATGATGCAGTTGGACAAAGAACGAAGAACCCGGCAAGCCTTGCAAGTTCAATTGGCCAATTTACAAAGATCGACCACCGATAAAGATGGACCACAATCCGAAGATCTTATCCGATGAACCATCGATGCGACTCTGGAAGCTCAATCAATCCGCAAAGAAACAAAGATAAGTAAAAGAAATTTCAAATTTCATACTTTCAATGGCACTCGAGATGGAAAGACTATTCTTGCATTCATCGGTCAGTTTGATGATTACTTTCATTAAGAGACATACGCTGAAAAAGATAAAATCAAGTGTGTCACTAATCATTTAGTGGATAGAGCATCTCTTTGGTGGACCGTGGTTTGTAAGAGCATAGATTGTCCCACTACCTGGGAGAGTTCCAAGAAGAAGTTTATGCAAAATTTCCTTCCTCCACAATTGCATGAAAAAGCCATAAAGCAATGGGAACTTCTTCAACAAAGAGATCGTGAGCCTATTTCCCAGTACACTGAACGATTTTGGAATGCCTTACTACAACTACGCATGCTTGAAGACATACCTGAAGCGACTCACAAGCGCGAGTATATGTCTGGATTACTTGGGCATTACTACGCTGAAGTCAATATGTTCAAGCCTACAACTCTTGAAGATGCAATTTCTTTAGCTTATGACACTGAAGACAAGCTTCGAGGAAGAGACAAGCGTCCACAACAATTTCAAGCAAATGGTAACTATGGTTCTAAGCAATTCAATTCAAATTTTATAAGATTCAATCAAAGTCGATTTCCTTCATCATCTTTCCGTAAGTCTTGGACAAAACCACCTACTTTGCCATCAAATACCAATCAAAACCCTAAGCCATCCTCACAGCCAAATCCTAATATTCCTAGACTTCCTGCCATTACAAACAATGTATCTAAAGCCAAACCTATAGTGTGTTACAAATGCCATCAACCTAGACATCTAGCAGCCAATTGCCAATTGAAGAAGCCACCTGTCCATATCAACTATCTTGGAGCAATGGAAGATGAAGAACATGAGGAAATGTCTAACTTTATGGAAGATGAGGATGACATTACTACTCCTTCGGATACTTTACTAGGTATGCCAACTCCACATTCTTTGTTGACAATGAAATGTTTAGTACATGGAAAGGAAAAGATTATTTTGCATGATGATGGTAGTACACATGATTTTATTTCTGCAAAGTTAGTGAAAGAATTGAAATTATAAACTGTTCCTACGCATTATCGCATTAAAGCAGCATTTTTAGGCACAAGGTATAATGGAACACAAGAGGCGCATGATTTAGAAATTCAAATTGGTGAATATACTGAAAGAAGGAATTTTCTAGTTGTACCATTACAGTCCAGTGATATTATCCTAGGTATGCCTTGGCATCATCAGCATAATCCTGATATAGATTACTCCACACATTCAATTAACATTCATTTTCAAGGAAAACACATTACATTGTATGGTATGCACGCATCTAATGCTTTCCCACTGCTTACTCATACTCAAGCTAAACGTGCATTACGTAAAAGTAGTAAATCTTATCTAATTTGGGTGAATGAACTTCAAGCTAAAGAAAAACATATACACCCTAGGCATAAAGAATTCCTTGCACAATTTAAAGATTGTTTTGCTGAAGATCTACCATGTGGACTACCTCCTTCACGTCCTGAAGACCACAAAATAGATTTAATTCCTGATACACAACCACCTTGTAAAGCACCATATAGGCATAACCAGATTGAACAGAAAGAAATTCAAAATCAAGTTGAGGAATTATTAAACAGAGGATTAATTAGACCTAGTAGTTCTCCATTTGGCGCACCTGTCTTGTTGGTAAAGAAGAAGAATAATACTTATCATATGTGCATTGATTATCGTGCCCTAAATAAGATTACTATAAAGAATAGATATCCAATTCCTAGGGTAGATGATCTTATGGATAAACTACAAGGTTCTGCCATCTTTAGTAAAATAGATCTTAAATCTGGTTATCATCAGGTGAGATTAGATAAATCTGGCATATTTAAGACTGCATTTAGAACACAATTTGGTCATTATGAATTTCTAGTGATGCCTTTTGGATTGACTAACGCACCTGCTACATTTAGTAGAATGATGAATCACATATTTTTGAAATATCAGCATTGTGTTATAGTATTCTTTGATAATATCTTGGTATTCAGTAAAAATGAGAAAGAGCATTATGAACATCTGTCTTTGGTTTTCAAGTTGTTGAAAGATAATCAATTGTATGCTAATCCGGAAAAGAGTGAGTTCTTTCAAACAGAAACTGAATATCTAGGTTATATTGTGTCATCAGAAGGTATTATGGTTGACCCTAAGAAGATAGAAGCAATATTGAACTGGCCTGTACCTAAAAATGTGCATGAGTTACATTCTTTTCTAGGTCTTGCTAGTTTTTACAGGAAGTTTGTGCGAAATTTTTCATTGCTTGCTTTGCCTTTGACTAAACTTTTAAAGAAAGCTATTGTTTATCACTGGTCTAATAATCAACAGAAATCTTTTGATTTATTGAAATATGCATTAACCCATGCTCCTATATTACAACTACCTGATTTTAATAGACTATTCTTTTTAGTAGTTACTAATGCTAGCGGATCTGGAATAGGAGCTGTACTTATGCAAGATAATCATCCCATAGCCTATTCTAGCTATAAACTGAAACCATCCGAACTTAAATATTTCACATATGATAAAGAATTGTTAGCTATTGTAGAAGCTTTAAGACAATGGAAACATTACTTAATGGATTTTGAGTTTATGATTAAGACTGACCAACAAAGTATTAGACATCTCCTTAGTCAACCCCAAATATTTGACCGACATATCAAATGGGTAGCTTTTATTCAGAGTTTTCATCCCCTTATCCAATATCAACCAGGTAAAGAAAATGTAGTGGTCGATGCATTAAGTAGAAGACCCCCCATTCATAATATCTCTGTTATATCATTTGATTCTCTAACCCCTATGAAATATACTTATCATCATGACATTACTTTTCATGCTGATTGGAATAATTACTTGTAAATAACTAGATTCCTATTGATTCACTGTCTTACAATGATAGATTCATGTTTTATGAAAAGAGATTGTGTGTTATAGTTCCATTTAGATCCTTTGTTTTGAATGAGATTCATTGTCCTCCATATCAAGGTCATAGAGGTATCATATCTACTTTACGTACATTAACTAAAGATTTTTATTGGCCACATATGGACACTGATGTATCTAACTTTTTTTTTGAATGTTTGGTTTGTCAAAGAGTTAAGAGACATCATGGTAAACAATATGGTTTACTTGAGCATGGGAACAGATTTCTATGGATTTTATTACTAGTTTACCTAACACTAAAGCTAACCATGATATGATTTGGACTATTGTAGACAGGTTTAGTAAACAAGTATATTTCATTCCATGTAAGAAAACTTTAACAGCATCTCAGGCAGCACAATTGTTTTTGAAAACTGTTTTCACTAATCATGGATTACCAAAAGTTATTATTTCTGACCGTGATTCTAGATTTTGTAATAACTTTTGGATTACTTTGTTTGCTAACCTAGGAACAAAGATTGATTTCTCATCTGCATTTTATCCTAAAACTAATTGACAAACATAAGCCACTAACAGTACTATTTTAGATCTTTTATGTGCTTACACTATTTCTAAACCACAGACATGGGACACACATTTGCATTTACTGCAGTTTGCATATAACAATACACCACACATAGCTACAAAGAAAGCACCGTTTGAAGTGATTTATGGTTATAGATTGTCTACACCTGTTGCATCTTTGTTAAATAAAATTCAAAGTGATGATGATATTGCTAATATGCACACTACTATTTTTTATGAGGTTAAAGACATGATTGCCAAAGCCCAGCAATCATATACAAAACAAGCCAATAAGAAAAGACAGGCCATGAATTTCAAAGTTGATGACTATGTTTGGTTAAGAATAGAAAAACGTAGATTACAAAGTGTAGATAAACACCCAGTTATGAAATTAGCACCTAGATTCTATGGACCATTTAAGATCATTCACAAAATCAATGACAATGCATTCAAGTTAGAACTACCACCTCACTGGAAAATTCACAACACCTTTCACATTAGTTTATTACGACCCTTTAGAGGCCAATTACCTGTACACCTTGTTTATGAAAACCCACCTTTGCTAGATGAAGAGAATGAGATACTTGAACCTGAAGCTATCATAGATACTGACTTTATGACCACTAGAACTGGCCGTAGATATTCTAGATATTTGGTCAAGTTTAAAAACCATCATGTTGAAGAAGTCCAATGGATGCACGTTAGAGACTTAAATGCTTTCCCCACTCTGTTAGCTCCACATTGAGCTAATAGAAATTGAGAAAAATTGCTATCCCACCCCGGGGGTATGATACCAGGAGGCATATTTCACGATGGATTCCGTGCCACAGTGAATTCCGTGAGGTTTTACGATGGATTCCGTAAACTTTGTTGACCGGGGCTCATACACAAAGTGGATTCTTTGTACGAGAAGTTGATGGGGACGCTTATCCTTTTCGGGCGTTTCATTAATCTAGTGTGTACATGGGTGATTCCATAGCGGGTGATTCTGCAAAATACATATTAAATTAATAAACGTTTATGAGTTTAGAGTGCGCACTCGTGATAAATTAAGGTTAGGATTGATTTCTAACCACTTGATTTATTTATGTAGCTGCTAGGTATTCACTTTTGTCGGTTTAATTGTATTATTTTACAAACGATTGTGAATGCTTCAGTTGATGTGTAGAGATAGCAGCAGTGGCGGAGGAAAGCATTGGAGGATAGTGTGTATTCGAGTTATCACTTATATTTTGATGGGTGCATACCTTAGGCATGGCGCCTATATTTTTTCGCGCGTATTTATTAAGGCGTTGGATATTTATTTATTATTTTGTATGCGCATGGGCGCACGATTATAATATTTGTATTTGGACATTGTATTGGGTATGCCTGACTCTTTGGACGCCCGCCCATTAGCTTTATTTTTATTTTGTGCTAAAGCAAACTCAAAAGCCAAAAGCGTGCAATTTTGTAATTTGGGCTATTATTTGAGCTTGAAGATGATTAATACATAAAATACATGCTTTGTGGAGTGCTCACACAAGGCATGGGGGGAGATTGCACCCAATTGGTCTCTTGTTCATGTTGTGCATGCTTTCTACCTTGAGTTTTGTGCAAAAAGTAGAGTTCTTTTGTTCTTGGGGACCTTCTGTCGCTCACTACGTGAGCATGCAACATCCAATCTGAGCACCATTATGTTTCTAATACAGATCACTCACTTTATGTGAGAAAAGGAGATGCAAGCTTGGTCATCATAGTCATCTATGTGGATAAATGGATTATTACAAGTGATAATGACAGTGGGATTGCTGAAGTTAAGGACCTTTTGAAGAAGAAGTTTGGGGTGAAGGATCTAGGTGAGATAAGGTACTTTCTTGGTATTGAGGTGATCAATATGATGGTATATGGTTGTCCCAAAGGCAGTATGGCTTGGATATGTTGCCTAAGAACACAATATTAGTGAGTTTGGGAATCTCCCAATTTCCATTTTTTGAATACTAAAAAGGTGCCACCCAGATAACATGCCCATAAGTTTCTCAAAACCATATGACAAAACCTATCATTGGAAAGTGCTTGAAAATTGGAATCCATTGAGCTATAGAGCACTTGATTTGGAGTTATAGTGTTCAAGTTATGACAAATCCAAAGATTTGACCACGTGTCCCAAACTTATGGGAAATTCCCATATTCCCCAATATGGTGTTTAAGTATGATATGACAACACATAAGCTTTTTTCAGTGCCATTGGAGCAAAATTTGAAGTTGAGTGTTGATGTTGTAGATGAGATAGAAGACCCTATTATGTTCATAAGGGTAGTGTAGAGTTTGATTTACATGACTATCACAAGGCCTTAAGTTATGCTATTGGCTTTTTATAAATATTATTGCAGTCCACAGTCTCTAGGCCATAGATGATTTTAAGAGCCAATGTATACTTTCATGTTATAGAATATGTAGCGAAACTTGTATTTTAGACTTTCGAAAGTGTGAGGATTTGTTCTCTAAATGAAAAATATCCTATAATAGATTGGTGAATATTTTTAATGAAAATAATAAAGTAATAAAATGTTTAAAGTGTTATTTTTGAAATCAAGATGGTTGAGTTTTCGTAATAATAACATAGAAAAAACATTGAATGAAAGATAATTTCACCAATGACCATGTTATTGCAAAGAAAATAGTACAATTAAAGCAAGGTAAATCAAGTCACTACACATTGATTAAAGCTCAACTTTCCTGTGAGCAAATACATATAAATAATGTATTAACGAGCCAGATGGCAACATTCACTTGGATTGTCTATACAAAAGCTTCACCATTCAAGTTGATTACACAAAGAGAAACTTGATTATCTTAGGCTTGCCATCTATCAGTATTGGGAACATCATCATTTTCATGTAATTTTGTTGATGATGATGATGGCACTTGATGTCGACCCTGTGTTGATATCCAATTGATTTTGTCAAGTAATGTGATTGATATCCAATATGCCAAAGCTCGGTCATAGGGAAAGTTCTCTACTGAGAGTACTGATGGAAAACATACAATCTCATGCAAGTATCGAAGTTTGTACTTAACTTGTTGTGCACCTTGTTTTTAAAAAAGGCCATAACACTAAACATTCTTTCATCCTCCACGAATCCTAAAATCATTGTTTGAGCCAAGTCAACAAGCCAAAAATATTCAGGCATACGATCTTGGAGAACTTTACTCATGCTCAGCCTGTTCCATAATCGAGTAATTGTACCTGATTTTGTAGGCTCTACAAGTTCTATAAATTGATGCCACATGGTCTCTCCAAAGCATTGTGATTGTTACAAAAATACATCTCCATCTATTACAAAGAAGGTTGCATTAGACCCTTGACATTGTAACATTTTTTCAAAGTGATCTTTAAGAACAATAATTCTTTTCTTGAAATCTGCTTGAAGAGCACGCATGTATCGCTTATGGTTCCAAAATTGTGGATAAACTATTGGCATTTCCTCCCCAATAGTTCATCCCTTGGAAATCGTTCTCTTATTCCCTGTGACACAGACCATCAACTTTTGATAATGTGATTTTAACACTCTCCACTACATTATTAAAAGTTTCCATATTTACAAGCTGTCTTCCTCGAACTTGCTTCTTAAAGACATAAAGATATACCAACCTTGAATGTACTTTGATACATACTATACCATTTTTCTTTATCTTTAAAAAGCTCTTGCTAGGTTTTGATTGAAAGTTTATGATCTTATGCCATCTTTTGAATCTCTCCTCGTACAAAGGATGATTCATATCTGCATAAAATGGATCTAATGCCAAGCATACCATCTTTTGAATATTTCAAAGGGCATTAAGCTCTGTAAGCAAAGGAACAATTCCTATAAAACAAATATACAAAAGATTACATATCAAACTTAGAAAAAAAAAGTACAAGCAGTATATTGACTCCAAAAACATTGAATACCTATCAATGTAAGTAATATCTCAAATCCATCAAAGTTGTTAAAAGCTCTAATGCCTTGTTAGTCTCCTTCAACTTTTGAGTTGCCAATCTATCCATGAGTCCTACTAAATATGGGTACTCCTGTAATAATCTCCTAGCTGGAAAGTGCAAGCTGATCCACCATGTAGTCACATGCTTCAATACTTTTCTACCCTCTGTTAAACCCTTTGCCATCTCTAGGAACTTTAAATATAATTTGGAACTCCTACAAAAAAAACTACTAGATGTACCAACCAACTGCTCCACCTTTGAAACGCTATCAAACTCATTAACTATTTTATAGGCCAAGTTCATTCTATGTGCCATACAATGAATTCCTAACATGAAAGGTGCTATAGAAGTTTGTAGGCGGATACAAATTCTTGAGCGATGGCCTTACATAACTTTTTCTCTATCAACTCCCACACAAATTAGTTTTTTTGCAATCTCAGCCCTTAATAATTACAACATATTATCAAGTTTTCTTCAACAAATAAGAATAGGTTCTCTATTGTACACTTTGCAAGGTTGCAAATTCTTTTATTTTTCTTCTCACTAGCTTGTGTGCTTTTCAAGGAACTTGGCATATCTTCTTCATTTGTTTGTATAGGTTGACATGAAGCATTTTATACAATTGGTGTACCTTGTGTTTCAACTATTCCAACACTAATAGTGACACTAATTTTTTGGTCTCTTGCTATTTGATATGGTACCAATTACACATAAATCCAAATATAATTGTGTGTCTTCAAGGATGAGTCCTACCAAAGAGCCCCTTGAGCATCTTGCATATATAATAATCTTGAAGTCCTCATAACGAGGAGAAGGTGCTATCACCTCTTATACCCAAGTGTGCCGCATTGCTTGTCATGAGTATTTGAATTTAGATGTTGACATTATGGTGCACATAATGTTAAATCGTTCAACCATCTTATTGTGGATACGTGGAACATGTGTGCATGGTGAATAAGCAGGACACATGACACATCGCTACCCACCTTGTTAGTTTTAGTTGTGTATGTAGTATATGAAGCACACTTAGTCATTTTAAGATATAACACACACTTGAAACTTTTGTAACTTGGCATTATTAGATCCCTTGTACATTTTGGCACAAAATTTCAAATTTGAAGGAAAATAGCTAATATTATCTATTTTAGCCTCCACACACTGCTGCCTGAAGGAACCTTCATCGATGTCTCTACCTGCTAGCTTAATTGCATCAAAAGGAATGCCAATAATTGGTGCACATTGGTGATTCCTCAATGTCCATCACATAGTTCTTGCCCCCAATAGATCATCTTGTTGTCTTGTGGAATCAGGACTAGGACTTGCACCGATTGTAGTTTTCAAATGCTTTGGTAGAGAGGAGGCACCAAACAAGTCATTCGCCCACTTTGAAAGTGCCACCTCCTCTCTCCACTTTATGTTCCACAAATGATGGTGCTAACTCTCTAAGATCTTCAAGCATCTTAGGTATATTTCTGAGAAATGTGCAACAAAGATGCAAGTTCTTCTCAAGATCCATGACTACATCAGTAATTAAGTGCAAAAGCCCTTGTTGCTACAACAAGGCACACATAGCTATACATGATCAATTGCAAAAGTTGACAAAGGCAACATCATTGCTATTAATGAATGATATTTTCTCTTCTGTAATGGAGGATATGGCCTTTATCAAGCAAATGCGGAGCGCTTTGGCAATGTTAAGAGCCATCTTGACAAGGCCAATTCCCCAAATCAGTGAACAAAGGAAAAAAAGTGTATAAGCATGGCACCCAAGACCTTGCCTCCCAATTGTAAGTTAGATTGTATCACTTGAATATAAAAATTTGATATACAATCCTTGATTAAAAACAAAGTTACATGATATCAATCTTGGTTTATACTAGTGTTGTATATAGACTTTGATTGAGTTAAAATGGTATGATATCATTCAGACATTGAACAATGAAGATGCAACATAGATTGCATCAAGTTGTTTTCTCATGAAAGAATAAATACAAAAAAATATTGCTAGGGTTTTAAAGATCTACACACGTGAGGACACTTTATGTTCAAGTGTACAGCCTAAATTCCCATGCCATCAAGCAACACCACACAACTAGCATGTCAATACATTACGTAGTTGAAAACACGACCAAATGCCCATCACTTATTTATTCATTTATAGTCCATCAGGACACTATCTAGCCGAATTTACGACCAAGTTCCCATCCATACCCAAGGGGGAAGGGAGGGTGCAACAATTAAAATGACACATCTATGCCAAGTCATGAGATAATGCCAAGTCAATTGTGACATACTTGTCAAAAGACGCTCACTTGCTGACTTCACAAGACTAAGTGCCTACTTGGCAAGCACCTTTCAGCCCTACACACACACACCCATCATGAGACAAGTATCATGAAATGCATACGTCAAATACACGACACATGCCAATCCATGTATCTCACAAGTGACTAAAAAATGCATATGCACAAAGACTCAAAGATACAAATAATGTATGGCAAGAGACCCATCTCATGACATGCATACATGCCAATCAACGACCCCTTGCCATACACATGTGTGTGAAGAGTATACACCTTCCCACAGTTGTAAGTACATGTGTAGCCCACTAGACCATCATCTTTCAATGAACTATAGTGGTGTTTTGGTAGTAGATGCAAAACCCATGCTTGTGGTAGGAAAAATTAGCATAAGACTGCCCTATATACTAACAACATAATAGCGCATCATGACACTGGTTAGCTGGGGAGAAAGGGGATGTCTCACCTCTTCCCAAGTTGGAAACCTTTGTTTCAATGAGGCAAATGCCTACCTAGAATTCGTATCTATGGTGTTTTGAGAGAGAATGGTTCCAATAAGTGAGTCTAGTAGTATAGTACATCGTTCCCCAGGGTGTAGACCATCCATAAGAACCTGTTGTTTTGATGTTCCCTTTAGATGCACTTGCTGTCCCTTGATAAAAGCGTTCACCTGCTTAGAGTATTCCAAATCCATCACTTGTGGTGTAGTGATTCTAGCACTTCTATGCTTGACATACTCATCAAGGGGCTCGTGCAGTCTCCATAGTCTTTCTCTTACTTCCATGCACTCTATTGGCGAGGACCTCAGAAAAGAAGGAAAAGGACCCTTGTAAAGGATTGGGGCGTCGACAATCGCAACCATTGAATCTTGAGAGAGGGCAGCCATTGCTCATGGCCTTGATCTTGAGTCCATGACAGGAACCAAGGCAAGGCAGTCTAAACTGCATGAATCTTCACCATTGCTAGCTTCTCTACTGTATGCATGCATCATGGCATTGCCACCTATATCCTTCTCTATTAAATCAAGGTAAACATTACACTCTCTATTTGAAAATCTTGCAAAGGTCTCTGGCCCTTTCTTTTGCTTGGAGTGTCGATGCCTTTTAGAAACCTCCACATTGTCAGCACAATCATCCTCTGCTGTAGTCAAGGAGCTATGGCCGGGTGTTGTCGCAGTGCATAGGGTTGAAGGTCACCACAGGGTGGCAAGAAATTTGGACAAGATAGATGGAGATGTGTCTTCAAGAGGTAAGTAGATTATAGTGAATGTTTAAAGATTCAAGAGGTACTTCACAGTCAATCGCAGGGGTTTGAGAGAGAAGAATGTATGGAGGTTCAAGAGCTTAAACTCCGAAGATGGCAAAGATAAGAGAAGGGTTGAAGGTTACAAGCCAAGTTCTTGAAGATGTTGATAGAGCTTCCAACTGCATGTTGTTAGCAAAGATCACAAGAGTATTATCTCATAAGTTCTAACTCAAATCAAGCTTGTTTTCTTGACTATAAGAGCAATCAAAAATTATAAAATCAAGTAAAATATGCTTTCATGTATCATAAACAACTCTGCATCCCATCATTCATACATGATGCCATAGCATGAATCAACTTTGCATGATTACATTCAATGTAGACTGTTAGGGACAAAAGCTTATGAGTCAATTACAAGGATTGTAAGGCAAAGAGACTTGCTTCAAAAGAGCTTCAAATTGAGTTCCTGATAAGGATAATTTATCACAGCCAAGAAATAAGAGAAGAAGATCCTCTTAATTCAACTCAAACAATCTATGAATGATCTGCAAACATTGTCCTACCATACGGGCACATAATACTTGCATATTTTGACAAGATGTCTTCTGTAGAGTAAGAAATGAACTAAAAGAACAATGTTGTAGCTAATTCTCTGAATATGGCTGAAGATTTCAGCCCCAAATCAACCCAATTATCTTCTGGAATTTCCCTCTGATGATAGCATAAACTTCCCCTAACATAGTGTTGGAGCGTTTGGTGTCGAAAGTCCACCATTGGGGTAAGAGACATCAGGGTGAAGGGAGATTCAGGGAGAGGAGTAGATGAAAGAGAATGGGTTTGAAGAAATAGAAGACATAGAAGAATTCTCCCAGAAAGAAATAGAAAATGAAGAAGAATACTAACAAAGATGAAGCCTATCAGTTTATTTCAACATTATGAGAAGATAAAACTCTAATAGACAAAAACATATATAAAATAATGCCTTCCTCTATGTTACTCAAATCACCAATCTAATGCTTCCATTTGCTTCAAAAGGGGGGTAAAATACCAGCACACCTAACCAGAATTCTGCCACATCACTCCTTCATGTCCCACTTTGAAGTGCTATTCACTGCCTGAAAATAGCGATCTCACATTACACGATTTTGTCAATCTCTCTTTTTACATAAAATCCTCTCAAATTGGCTAAAAGCTACATGCTTTCTTTCACATGTAATCCTAATCTAGAAGTTGTCTACAATTTTATGGATTTTTACAAGAGATAATATCTAAAATATAAAAAATAGGCTAAAACTTGTCCAAAAATCTAATATTTTTGAACCATGGACACTAACAATAATGCCTAAAGTGGCATTGTCTCTCTAAATCTATAAGGAAGCCGCTCTAGAGTTTTTCACACAATGTGCGCGTAGCGGCATGACATCCACCCCCTCCTAACCTGCACATCCTTTGGCATGTGCCAACGTCTTACAGATCTGTAGTGTCGGAAGAAGTATCTTTTGCCATGTCAATGTCTTCATCTTTTGCCTCTTCTTCTTCCTCTATGTCTTCATGCTCTTGAATTATATCCAATTCTTCTAATTCATATGTTGAACTTTCTCTTCGTTTGAAGAACTTGATTCTTTTTCAAGCTACAGGTATCTTTACGCTGGTCCCATCCAATTCAGCCAATAAATATGTGGCATTGTCATGAACGACCTTTACCATATACGGGCCAAACCAACACTTTACCATCTTCCTAGAAGCACTGTATTGATTATCTAGGCTGCTGTCATAGACAAGCACCCATTCATTTTCTTGGATAGCTCTTGGCTGAAGTCGATGTTGCCTATCAAATCTTCTTTTATTTTTTAGTCTTGTTGTTTTTAATTTCTTAATAGTCACGTGAACATCTTCAGGCCTTCTTTCTAGCTGCCATATGCACAAAGTCAGCAACTCTTCTCTACTGATGTCTTCCTCCCAAGGTAGAAGACTCCATGTGAGAATAGATTCTTCAATTGGCATTGTTGTCCATGCATAAGTTTGGCTGGCATATAGCCAATCACTGTACTGTGAGTAATCCGGTCAGCCCATGATGCAAAAGGTACCATTTTAGGCCATTCTTTGATCTTTCCTCTACAATACTTTGCTAGAGCTTTGAGAATAGGTATTGTGTGCCTCATCGGTATCCAATTCTCCTCTATCTACTGTTACCTTGCTAACACAGCCATATTTGCAAAATACTTCTTCAAGCAAAAAGCAACAAACAGCTTGAGTGGTCTTGGTTTTTAAAGCTTTACCTTCAACTTGATTGGTTAGATCTTCTCTTACAAGCACTAAATACCGCATATTCTATATCCTTGTAGGCATGGTTACAAGATCAATAACCCATCTATAATATATAGACAAGGAATAAGTCAATTGTAACCCATCTTGATGCTTGACCATAGAATACATCTAACACACATAACAAGTTTCGACAAAATGCTCTATATCTCGATACATGTTCTACCACTAGTATTTTTCTTTGAATTTAATAAAGGTTTCCCATATACCTCTATATCTCGATACATATTCTACCACAAGTATTTTTCTTTGACTTTAATAAAGGTTCCACATATACCTCTATGGACAGCCCACAAGCTTTCATGAAATTCCTTCATTACCTGTAGTTGCAACCTTTTATTACCTAAAACTCGAACAGGCGCTCCTTTATTCTTCTTTGCGTGCTTCCATAGATACCCATTTTTAAGAATAAGCTTTCCTCTTAATATGCTTGAACTCTTCATCAGTCCAAGTCTCTTTCTTCTTCATTGTGCTCAAATATTGGCCGAATCTTCTTCAAGGAAATGAACTAGAACTTAAGCAATGCAATGTGCATGCTGGCTTCTAGTTGACCACCCTTCTTCCATAGATAAATTTTTTATCTTTGTTGCTGTATGTGCTGATTTATAGCAGTACCTTTTCATGTTCTTACTGTACTTAATGCTATACCATTAAAAAGATCAGCTTTACCTGCAAGATTCAACTTTGGGTTTGTGTATATGCAGCAACTGAAAAGGTACTTTTAGCAACCATGGAATGAAATTTAGCAAGTATAAATTCTTTAGCTTCATCCTCTTCCATCAACACTTATTCATTGTCATATCTTGCACGTGACAACATGTCAGCAACTAGATTTGCCTTTCCTGCAATATGCTTTAATTCGGGGTTGAGAGATTTAATATATGCAATCCATCTTAGCATTGCAATGTCGGGTGTAGAGAATTTGGCAATCATGCCCAAGAGTGGAAGACAATCAGTTTTTATCACTGCTGAAGCACCTATAAAGTATTCACAATGACACTTTAATGCTGTTACTGTAATATTTCCACATGAAACATTAAAGAATTTTGACCACTACACGCCCCGCACAAAAGCAGTGCTAAGTCACCTTCCATAATGAAATAATGTTAGTAGCTAAGTCCTTGCCCCACACGCGCGATAATAAACCCCAACCGCATTGTGCAAATAAGGCCGAGGATAAAACCCGCAAGACCGCACGAGAACACCCTTCACGGGAAGGGCAAATGGATAATGGTTAAAATTAAGGAAAATGTTTTTAGTATTTACCCATCCCCTCAGCTAATACATGGCAGGGGAGAGGAGTGGGAGAGTGAGAGAAAATTTAGTAGGCGTGGGGAAGCATGAGGGAGGGGAGCATGCAATAGCCACGTGTATGGCTATCTCCCCCCCCCTCCAACTATATGAACCCCCCCCCCCCCCCCCCCCCCCCCCTTGAAGCTTGGGGGAGGGGAGGGGAAGGGTGACTGTCATGCTGCCCCATCCTGCCATTGCCTCCATGTAAGGGAGCTGCCACCACACGATGCCTGCTGCTGCCACACTGGTCCACTGCCGCCTCCACCTCACCATCACCATCATCATAATCGTCACCATTGTCCTCTCCTTCATCCTCTCCATCATCACGTCTTTCTTCCCCACGTTTCTGTTAGAAGAATAAGCTTGAAAAGCTTCCTTAGAAGCTTCTAATTTTAATCTTCCTAAAGTACCATTCCCCGTGCTTCCCCGGGAATTTAAACCCAAGCCTCCAAGGCCCATGATCCTATGCAAGAGAGGGAGATCACGAACTGTGAGTCTTCAGGACGCGCGAGAACACAAGAGGAGTTGCTGAACCAGAATTTGACTTGTCAATGGCTCCCAAGAAAATGGCGAGAGGCGCCCACGCGAGAGTTTCTACCCCAAGCACACGTGTGGAAAATACCTCGAACCCCAATACCCAGGTTCTTAGAAATTTAATTCCGCATAAAAGGGAATGCATTAGGCACAGTTAACTTTCATGGGAAAGTTGTGAATGCCGTTATTTATTCATCTTACAAGATTTAGTTGCATGTTGCACATTGCTTGCATGTCCAAGTCGCAATCCTAAAAGCATATTGCTTAAGTAAAAGGTGGATTTGCCTAGATACATCCTTGATTGCCTCACGAAAGATAATAGCACATAATGCATTTAGGCAATAACTTCCTTGTTGTGATTCGCATGAGATAATCATTAACATCCATTAGAATATTGTCCAAAGAATGGCACTGCATGAAAAGGAAACCATGAACTTACTTGTTGCATGTGAGGATGCTTGCATTTTTAAGTCGGATTAAGTGCCACTAAATGGATTAAGTCAACAATAGTCTTATGACATTCGTCATGCATGAACTTCTTTATCGAAGTTGTTTTAGAAAAAGATGCATTTCATATTAAATCATGAATTCAATGCATTGGAAAAAAGATTTATAGGTATAGTTCTTGTTAAAACTCGACGTAGGTTTCTATACAAGTTAGTCCTAAATTGTCATTCATTAAAGCTTGGTTCCGTTGCATCATTATAGTTTTAGCACAAGGGAAAAGAAATGATCATTGAAAAATCTTTTAGCTGCATAGAAGGAAAAGTCTATGAATCGCATAGAATGTTATGTTTTGCAATTATTTACATCTCGTAGGAAAAAGATTTGCATCTGCTCTAACGAAAGATCACCTCTAGTCGCGAGACCATTAGATCGATTGGGTAATTTGCTTGCAATAGTGTAACTCAAACGAGGGTTACCTCAATGCACTAGGTAGGGTTTAGTACACTAAAAATTCTGCCTAGTATCGTACTTGGGACGCCAAGTCAAGACTTTTGAATCCAAAGTTCCTACCCACATTCACAGAATGTTAGGGTTAGTTAGTCACCCATACAATAATGATCTAGGGTTTTTACCCTAGGGTAAATTGGCCTAATAGGGTATAAACCCTAACCCAAGGATAAAAGGGTAAACAAGCAACGAAACCCTTGGGATCTTGCCAAATCGCAATTGATCCGAAATCGAATGTTGGATACGTTCAGAGAAGAGGATTCACACCTTAGCAGTTGGCCAAATAAATGACCACTGGATTGATTGTGTTTGTGCAGTTAGGAGCACTGTTTGTACTTCTTTGCTCAATGAACTAAAGATGGAAAATAACTAATGCTGCAAGTTGAAGGCCTAGAGGGAGAGGCAACATCAATTACCCCCAATTGTCTGCCTGACCCTATCTAAGGGGGTTGTTAGCCGCGCCGGGTACGTGGAC
This sequence comes from Lygodium microphyllum, assembly GCF_053477565.2. Taxonomy (NCBI): domain Eukaryota; kingdom Viridiplantae; phylum Streptophyta; class Polypodiopsida; order Schizaeales; family Lygodiaceae; genus Lygodium; species Lygodium microphyllum. The sequence goes on from NC_141145.1 coordinate 28,222,206, forward strand.
CGAGCCTGCCACGAGAGGTCTCTCCATGGGTGCTACTTGGAGCAAGAGGACGCTTGGGTGCCACGGGGGCTCTAGCCATAAATCCCTTGCCTCCAGTTCCTACACAAGAGACCGTGACTTGGGATTGGATCTCGAGGCCCACATACTAGTCTACGGGTGGAAACTTGGATTAGTAATCCCTGAGGATTGCTGGATTGCCTTCGGGCAGATTATGGATTGCCTTTGGGCTAGATTATATGATGTATTCCAAAGACTTATGAATAAGATCAATTGTTGAAAAGGAACTTGTTTGACATTATTTTTCTATGTTAGTGCTTAAGTTATGTGAAGGAACTGGTGAATGGGGTTCGACGCTAGCTACCACTCTACGAATTTGACCACTAGGAAAACCCTGATTCAGGTTGGTCCTAAGTGGGAACGGTCGGAATGCTTCCGCTACGTGGCAGACTGGAGAGGACCTAGATCGTAAACCCCGTGACATTCCGTGGGAGTGCCGGGCAGCGCTATCTAGACTCTCTTCCCGATGGGCTGCTAAGACGTATCCTACGAGTGAACAAGTGGACATGTTACAGTTGGTATCAGAGCCAAGCAACGAAGAACTAATATTTACAAAGAAACTTAATGATGAGAAGTAGAGAGAATGTTGGTGTTAAGAACATTTCCTTACTTACTTATCGATGCTGACTTGCAGAGTCGCGAAGCATGGAACAGATTCTTAGTGTTCCAGGTTATGTTTGTGACCGCCATGCGTGCTTCGGACTACCGACGGAGGCTAGGTATGATGAATGTCAATAATTTTGTTCCTACCCAAGGAAATGGCCGCAATCTCCATTGCTTCCATTGCAATGAGCCTGTTCATTTCAAAAGGCAATGTCCCAATCTTGGTGGAGGACAACGTCAAGGACCATCCCAAGGAACCATCCGTGGACAAGGAGCTGCCACCCGGGCCAGAGGAAGAACCGCCAGTGTTGTCAACAGGGAGATATGTGATGAAGAAGACCCGACCATGGAAGCAGACTTTGAGAGGGTAATAGTCCATGCCGCTCTTCACAAGAAAGGCCCAAATCGCCAATTCTCGGTGATTCAAACCCCGTCGAATTATCAAGGTAAAAGCTTCAGAACCTTGATTGATTGTGGCAATACACATTCCTTTATTTCACTAGTTTGTGCAAAAAGATTAGGAATAGCCACAATAGATACACCTATCTTACTTGTGGAATTAGCAAATGGTCATGAGGTCAATTGTACCAAGCAAACTGCTAAGGTGGAATTCCTACTGGGAGGAAAGTCGACTTTTGTGAGATTCAGGGTTATGAATCTATGTATCCATGAGTGTTTGCTAGGAATGGATTGGCTTAAACCTAATGATGCCCACATTCACTGTGGAAAGGGCCAAGTTTCCTTTCGAAATTCTAAAGGGGAATTGGTCACAACTCAAGGAGAGGCTAGGAAGCCAAAAATTCAACTGGCCAAAGCATCTCGGATAATAAAAGGAGTTAGAAAGGGGCTACTTGTCTATTTGATTAAGCTAAATAAGCTAGATTAGAATCGGGAGTCTAGTGAAGAACCTTCATGGCTAAAGGAGTATGCAGACGTATTTTCTGAAGAGTTGACACAACTTCCTCCTCAAAGGGAAGTTGATCATGAAATCAAGCTACCCCCAGGAACTGCACCTATGCAAAGAGACCATATAGAATGTCCATCCTAGAAGCGATTGAGCTGAAGGAGCAACTCAAGCAACTGCTAGATCAAGGCAACATCTATCCTAGCAGTTCACCATGGGGAGCTCCAGTGCTGTTTCAGAAGAAGAAAGATGGAATGCTTCGGTTATGTATTGATTACAGAGGGCTGAATCAATCAACCATTAAGAACAAATATCCCATTCCAAGGATAGATGAACTTCTTGACTGTCTTCAAGGTGCAAAGATCTTCTCCAAGATTGATCTCAGGTCTAGATATTATCAGATAAGGATCAAGAAAGAGGATATCCCAAAGACAGCATTCAGCACAAGATATGGACACTTTGAGTTCCTAGTCAAGTCATTCGGACTGACAAATGCTCCTGCCACCTTCAATAGGCTAATGCAGGATATCTTTAGGCCATATCTTGATGACTTTGTACTCATCTTCTTTGACGATACCTTAGTCTACTCCAAACAGGAAGAAGATCATGAACCCCAGCTTCGCATTGTCCTTGAAACAATGAGGGCGCACAAGCTTTATGCCAAAAAGAAGAAGTGTGCATTCTTCAAGCGACAAATTGAATATTTGGGATTCATTGTGTCAGCAAAAGGAATTTCGATAGATCCAGCCAAGGTCAGAGATGTTCTGGAGTGGCCAATGCCAACAACTGTCAAAGAAATACGTAGTTTTCTTGGATTGACTGGATGGTACAGGGTCTTTATCAAAAACTATGCCCTGATTGCAGCACCTTTGACGGATCTATTGAAGAAGCAAACATCGATTGCATGGTCAACTGTTGAACGATCTAGCTTTGACAAACTAAAGCAAAGTTTGGTATCAGCACCTATTCTGAAAATTTCGGACCTTAGTAAGGAGTTTTAAGTGATAACTGATGCGAGTACACTTGCCTTAGGATGTGTGCTTATGCAAGAAGGTCATCCTGTAGCATACTCTTCAAGGAAACTGAAGAGCCATGAGAGGAACTATTCTACCCACGATCTGGAACTGTTAGCTGTCATCCATGCTCTCAAGCTTTGGAGACACTACTTGTTGGGTAACAAGTTTACCCTAGTGACGGATCATAAAAGTCTCAAATGGATCTTTACCTCAAATGAGCTCAATATGAGGCAATGTCGATGGAGACACTACTTGCTGGGTAACAAGTTTACCCTAGTGACGGATCATAAAAGTCTCAAATGGATCTTTACCCAAAATGAGCTCAATATGAGGCAACGTGGATGGATTGAAGTGCTAGAGGAATATGATTTTGAAATCAAATACCGGCCTGGAAAGGAGAATGTAGTTGACGATGCACCCTGTCGCAAGGCTTTTCTAAATTCTCTGATCCTGCAAGATCCATCAACACCTAAATTTCTAGCCACAAAGGTATCCATGCCAAACAATCCAGTTCTCGAGCTAGCTAGAGAAGAGGCATGCCATGATCCAACCTATCAGAAGATGTTAAGGGAGATCCCCATCAAGGATCAAGACCCAAAGCTACAAGCAAAGTATCTAGAATTCTCTATCAATAGTGGACTTGTCTACTATAGAACAAGGTTATGTATATCGGCAAGCTAGTCACTCAAACAGAAGATACTTTGGGAAGCTCATGACTCCCCCTTTTTAAAGCATCCTGGCTATGCCAAGACCCTCAATGCAGTCAAAAAGAGCTATTATTGGGAGAGGCTTAAAGGTGACGTTCTCAAATATGTCACTGAATGTTTGTCTTGTCAACGCATTAAGGCCAAACATGTCAAAATGCCAGGGAAATTGCAACCACTTGACATTCCCCAAATGAAATGGGAATTCATTAGTATGGATTTTGTTGTTGGCCTGCCCCAAGTTCAGGGACGATACAACTCCATTATGGTTGTGGTTGATATGCTTACCAAGGTTGCACATCTTATCCCTATTAAGACAAACTATAAAGCCTCAAACATTGCAAGGTTGTTCATCAAGGAAATATTCAAACTGCATGGGTTACCTAGAAGGATCATTAGTGATCGTGACTCACTCTTCACATCACACTTCTGGAGGGCTATCTTTGAAGCCATTGGGACTCAACTCTGCTTGAGTACAGCTTACCATTAGTGATCGTGACTCTCTCTTCACATCACACTTCTGGAGGGATATCTTCGAAGCCATTGGGACTCAACTCTGTTTGAGTACAGCTTACCATCCCCAAACTGATGGACAAACGGAGCGAGTCAACCAAGTTATTGAAGATATGCTAAGGGCACACTGTTGTCGTGAACCCAAAAAGTGGATTTAATATTTGCCACTGGTTGAGTTTGCCTACAATACTTCTTACAAACAAAGCATTCAGATGACCCCTTTTCAAGCATTGTGTGGGCACGACTGTCGTAGTCCTTTAAAATTCTCGGATCCAACCTTGAGGGTTGGAGCCTCAAAACAGATGCTGGAAGATATGGACGACCAAATCAAGTCAATAAGACAAGACATCCAAGCTACCAAGGACAAACAAAAGGCTTACGCGGACCAAAAACGTCAAGACAAATCCTTCGCCAAAGGTGACATGGTCTTCATTCGCGTACATCCAAAGAAGAGTTCCCTATCCTTGGGTGAATGCAAGAAGCTAAGTCCAAGGTATTATGGACCCTACAAGATCCTCAAGTTCCTAGGGCCTAGTGCTTATAGACTGCAACTCCCTAAGAGCCTAAAAGTTCATAATATATTCCATATCAGTCTACTGAAAAAGTATGTGCCTAACCCTAGTCACGTGCTTGATGATCAACAAGTTGTAATGCCTACCCAAGGAGTCCTTGAGCTACGGCCTGACAGGATCTTAGATGTTAGGGAGAGGCAATTGAGATCCAAAATCTTGAGAGAATACCTCGTCCAGTGGAAAGATTATCCCGAAGAGGATGCCAATTGGATGGATGAAAGTACTCTCAACCAATAATACCCCCAGTTCTTCTCGAGATGAGGACATCTCGATTCCTCTAAGGGGGAGAGAATGTAATATTTCGGCATGAAATATTAAAGAATTTTGGCCACTACACGCCCCGCACAAAAGTAGTGCTAAGTCACCTCCCGCAACAAAATAATGATAGTAGCTAAGTCCTTACCCCGCCTGCACGATAATAAACCCCAACCTCGTTGTGCAAATAAGGTCGAGGCTAAAACCTGCAAGACCGCACGAGAACACCCTTCATGGGAAGGGAAAATGGATAATGGTTAAAATTAAGGCAAATTTTTTGATTATTTACCCCTCCCATCAACCAATGCATGGCAGGGGAGAGGAGTGGGAGAGGGAGAGAAGCTTGAGTAGGCGTGGGGAAGCATGAGGGAGGGGAGCATGCAATAGCCATGTGTATGGGTATCTCCTCCCCCCCCCTCCAACTATATGAACCCCCCCTTGAAGCTTGGGGGAGGGGAGAGGAAGGGTGATTGTTGTGCTGCTCCAGCCCGCCATCGCCGCCACGCTAGGGAGCTGCTGCCACACGACGCTTGCTACCGCCATGCTGGTCCAGTACCACCTCTACCTCACTATCACCATCATCATAATCGTCGCCATCGTCCTCTCCTTCATCCTCTCCATCATCACATCTTTCTTCCCCACATTTCTGTCACAAGCAGAATCTTGAAAAGCTTCCTTAGAAGCTTCTAATTTTAAGCTTCCTAAAGTCCCATTCCCCCGTGCTTCCTCCGGAATTTAAACCCAAGCCTCCAAGGCCCCTGATCCTGCACAAGAGAGGGAGATCGTGGACTGTGAGTTTTCAGGATGCGCGAGAACCCAAGTTGCTGAACCAAAATTTGACTCGTCAATGGCTCCCAAGAAAATGGCGATAGGTGCCCATGCGGGAGTTTCTACCCCAAGCACATGTGTGGACAATACCTTAAACCCCAATACCTAGGTTCTTAGAAGTTTAATTCCGCATAAAGGGGAATGCATTAGGCACGATTAACTTTCATGGGGAAGTTGTGAATGCAGTTATTTATTCATCTTACAAGATTTAGTTGCATGTTGCACATTGCTTGCATGTCCAAGTCGCAATCCTGAAAGCATATTGCTTAAGTAAAAGGTGGATTTGCCTACATACATCCTTGATCACCTCGCGAAAGAGAACATCGCATAATGCATTTAGGCAATAACTTCCTTGTTGTGATTCGCATGAGATAATCATTAACATCCGTTAGAATATTGTCCAAAGAATTGCATTGCATGAAAAGGAAACCATGAACTTACCTATTGCATGCGAGGATGCTTGCATTTTTAATTCGCATTAAGTGCTACTGAATGGATTAAGTCAACAATAGTCTTATGACATTCGTCATGCATGAACTTCTTTATCGAAGCTGTTTTAGAAAAAGATGCATTTCATATTAAATCATGAATTCAATACATTGGACAAAAGCTTTATAGGTATAGTTCTTGTTAAAACTCGACATAGATTTCTATACGAGTTAGTCCTAAATTGTCATTCATTAAAGCTTGGTTCCATTGCATCATTATAGTTTTAGCACAAGGGAAAAGAAATGATCATTGAAAAATCTTTTAGCTGCATAGAAGGAAAAGTCTATGAATCGCATAGAATGTTATGTTTTGCAATTATTTACATCTCTTAGGAAAAGGATTTGCATCTCCTCTAAGGAAAGATCACCTATAGTCACAAGACCATTAGATCGATTGGGTAATTCGCTTGCAATAGTGTAACTCAAACGAGGGTTACCTCAATGAGTCAGGTAGGGTTTAGTACACTAAAAATTCTGCCTAGTATTGCACTTGGGACGCCAAGTCAAGACTTTCAAACCCAAAGGTCCTACCCACATTCACGGAATGTTAGGGTTAGTTAGTCACCCATACAATAACGATCTAGGGTTTTTACCCTAGGGTAAATTGGCCTAATACTAGACTTCCGATTGAGTTTAGAAACCCTAGGGCCAAATGTTGTCGATCTAGTATGGTTAGGGTTGGGTTGGGTCAAGAGGACTCCCAAACCCTACATCTTGACCAAACGTATTTCTTGACCAAAGAACGTCGTTTGATGGGAGAAATGATCCCACAAGTTAGGTGCAACACTTGTCTCGTACAACAAGTTGCAACACCGCATGGCTTTGTGTTTGAATCACAAGATAGATTTGCCACTCCTTAGAATAGGGTTGGTAGGATCTAAGTACAAGTTAATTTGCGAGAGGATGAGTAGTCATCCTGCTACATCACCTTCTGTGAGGCTGAGTTGCCAAGTTAGGGTAACTATGAATTGCCTAGCAAGAAATTGACCAATTGAGTTAGGGTGACAAGGTTGCCCAGGATTTACTATCTTAATTTGAGGAACCTAAGGTGTTGGTTAATTTGGGTTAATAGGGTATAAACCCTAACCCAATGATAAAAGGGTAAACAAGCAACGAAACCCTTGGGATCTTGCCAAGTCGCAATTGATCCAAAATCGAATGTTGGATTCGTTCAAATAAGAGGATTCACACCTTAGCAGTTGCCCAAATAGACGACAACTGGATTGATTGTGTTTGTACAATTAGGAGCACTGTTTGTACTTCTTTGCTCAATGAACTAAAGATGGAAAATAACTAGTGCTTCACGTTGAAGGCCTGGAGGGAGAGGTAGCATCAGTTACACCCGACTGTCTGCTTGACCCTATCCAAGGGGGTTGTTAGCCGCACCGAGTACGTGGACCAAACCCACCGCGAGAGGTCTCTTCGTGGGTGCTTCTTGGAGCAGGAGGCACTTGGGTGCCACAGACTCTGGCCATAAATCCCTTGCCTCTAGGTCCTACACAAGAGACCGTGACTTGGGATTGGATCTCAAGGCCCACATACTAGATTTATGCTGTTTTAGGGGAACGGAATGGGACTATGCCTTACGGGCAGAGAGGTCGAGCTTTGCATCCCTCTTATTTCCCATTCTCCTTGAACCAAGTGTAGCATGAATCCGCTTCGACCTGACATTTTTACATAAAGTAGTTCGTCTGGGGTTTGACGCTAGCTACCGTTCTAGGAATTTGACCACTAGGAAAACCCTGATTCAGGTCGGTCCTAAGTGGGAATGGCTGGAATGCTTCCGCTACGTGGCAGACTCGGGAGAACCTAGATCGCAAACCCCGTGCCATTCCGTGGGAGTGTCGGGCGGGGCTATCTGGACTCTCTTCCTGATGGGCTACTAAGACGTGTCCTATGAGTGAACAGGTGGACACGTTACAGTTAAACTGCCCACAATTTCCATTTTACTTGTGCATACCTTCTTTCACGTTCATTGAGAACCTTTGCTCCAAAATGAATTGCATACTTGTTACCTTAAAGGTCTTCTTGGCCAACAGCCCACCATCCTATCCCAATGGGACTTGTATCTACAATAAGAATGATGGGTTGACCATTTGAATAATTAGCCCTTTTGAGAGTGGGGCTAAAATTAACAACTTATTTAGTTTGCATACAGTGAGAGTATGCTCTTTCCCCCAAGAGAATCTTTGGTCTTTTCTTAATAATTAATAGAGATTTTTGGCTACATGAGCAAAATGTGGTATCCATACGAGATAGAATACACATGTGCCAAGAAATCTTCTCACCTCTGAAATATATGTGCAATTTTCTTGCATTCTACTGATGGCATCTATCTTGATTGGTGAAGGTTTACATCCGTAGGGGCCACACAAATGACCACTAGGACTTCTTCTACTCCAAAAATTGACATAGCTCCAGGAAGGGTAAGATTTACCTCTTCTAGCCTTGTCAAAATCCTGTCACAATCATGAATATGGTTAACTACAAATGTCATGTAACCATCTTCATCAAGCTCCTCATTCTTTTCATTGACTTCACATCCCTTGATAGGTACATTATCAAGAAATGGAAGAGTAAGTTGTGGAATAAAGTCCCTTAAGACTTTGTGCATGGCATTCATCATATGGACTACCGAGTTTGTTACACCTTGTGGTAGAGTGCACATGTGGACCAATCCAAGATGTGTCTTTATTGTGGTAATGTCTCTGCTTCCTAATGAAAGTTGAAATTGGTCATATCTTGAATATAAGTTGCCCATAGAATAAATTGCTCTACTTGCAAAAGCTTCAGCAAACTCATCAACAATTGGACCTGAACCAACATTTCGGATTGTGATAAGATTAACAAGTTGTAGATCTTGAATGAATCGCAATGATCCATTTTTCTTGGGCACAATAGACCATCGATTTGAGTAAGGTGCTGAAGAAGGTTCTAAAATCTTCATTCTGATCTTCTCATTTAGAAGTTCCAATAATTTGGGCAACTGCACTCTTGGCACATGAATGGGCTTGAGGTTCCAAGGCACATGTAGGACCGTAAAAATGACCATAGGAGCCACAATATTTGGATCCACACAGCCTATTTCACTTGGCTAAAATGCAAAAGATTTTCCATGTTTCATTAGCATTTGCATAAAAAAGCATTTTTCACCCGGCAAAAGGAAAGAATTTTCACCTATTTTGAGCTCTTTTATACTTTCAAATGTGAACTTGTGACCAATGTTGGAAGGATCACGAAGACTTGGTGTCAAGAATCGCGTGGTGGGGGGACTTGCTCGAGATGATGCGCCGAACACACACAGAATGTACACGGAGAAGCTCACTCAAGAGACAAGAAGAGAGATGGAGGCCAAAACGTTTTCTTGCTGGTTTCTTCTTCTTCTTCCACACACTTTATAATGTACACAAAGTATAGATAAGATACAACATAAAGAAAAGTGGCCTACTAAGTCAAACAATGCATAACTGACTACACTAGTCTCGACGGGCGCTATAACTATGCCAGCTCTAAATAGGTGTAACAACCTGAATATAATAAGTAATGAGTCAGTGGCCATGTGAGGGTCATAATGACCACCGACGTGCTAAGTGTAGACTTGTGGACCCATCTAGCTAGGTGGTCCATCATCAATGTCCGCATGTGTTGAGCTTGTCATCTCAACACTTGACTGATTTGCTGGCCTGTCAACCAACCCTTCACTTTCAGGAGAGGCAGTGGGACCTTGACTTTCTTATCCCTTGTCTTGTATTTTGTCTCCACTTGCACTTCAGCCTTGTTGAGTAAACCAATATCTTCTTGCTCAAAAAATTCTTGAATTGTTTGATAAAAATCCAATGTACATACTTCTATGGATTGATTTTCTGCTTGATTTTTTGTATGAGCAGCTGCATATATTTCAGCCAATGTGTCAGTAGTAATCAATAAAAAAAAATCTTGAAATATCTTCATTTTCAGCCATCATGTCATAAGTTTTCAGCACCCTTTTTACATGACATGAATATTTTCTTTCAACTTTAGCCATGGTTGAAAGAGACTTATGATAGCCCATACTATTGGCTGTACATACATACAGATTTGTTAGAGACATAGTTTCTGTAGCATAAGGAGGTTCAATCTTTTTACATGATGCACTACCATAGCCTCCTTTTACAACACTGTAGCTTGAAAACCCTTGAATTCTCAAGCATTAACAGGATAAGATAATCACGCAGTCGATCTCTGTTTCGATGATGGTTAACACACACAGTAAGAAATTGGATTCGAGCATAGGAAGAAGCATCATTAAGAGCTTTTGTTTCCAAGCGGGCTTCAGAAATGTAAGGTTGCCCAAGAATAATAGGGTAACTATAAGAGTCTTGAACAAAAAAGTGAAAATTATCTTTTATGTCTCCAATAGTTACCTGCACATTAGGACATGCAACATATAACTCTCCAGAAGAGTTGTGTGCAGCTTTCATTCACCAACCTGTATCAACATCTATAGCCATCCACCACTTTCATAGAGACTCCTTGCCATGACGTTTATCTTAGAACCATGGTCTAAGAGTGCAATACATGGTGTTTTTTTTTCTCCAATTTTGGCGACTGTCTCCATTGTTGCTCGTACCCAATGTGCCAACTGGTTTGGACTAGTCGACCATTACATTTTCATCCTTCCCTTCTTTAATTTTTGCATCCATGCTTTCTTTATCTTCAGCTTCAATTGTTGTAATTAACTCTTTAACTGCTTCAAGTTGAATTCCTTCTGTAGTTAGCTTCTCTTCATCTTGCACAAAGACTCGAAGAGCTTGCAAAAAAGCATGCGCTATTTCTTCATCATCCTCACCAACATATTGTCTTTTTCTTTTGATTACATTAATAATTACATCATGAAATTCACGTTTGGAAATTCCAAGAATCTCGCCTAAGGTGAACTCAATTTTACTTCCCAGCATTCGTTCTTCTAGAACTCGTTTGAGATCGGTTGCAGATTCTATATCAGACTGCAATTTGTAGCCTAGCTGCTTGCCTTTCTTCTTTCCTTCAGTCTTCTTTGTTTGTGACGCATCTTCCATCTCTTGGTCATGGATTATATTTTCAGCATACTTTGGTTGTTTAGGCATACTTCTAGTTACCCGTTTTGGAGGGCCAGAAGAGGAAGGCCTTGGTTCATCTTCTCTTTTCTTTAATCAAGAATTCTTTGTGATTGACGTCAGTCAAATGTGCAAAGGCAGGAAAAGAATCTATTGGTTCTTTCCAACTAGTTAATCCTCAAATGTATTGATTGACATTGACAAATCATCTTTGGCTACTTTACCATGCTCCATTTGATCTAATGCCTGCATCCATACTTTAGAATACACATTAGCTTTACATACTTTCAAATCAGATTTAGTTGGCTCAATTTGTAGCCCATAGGTAGCTGCATCAATTGCTGCGTAGGAATTTTTTACAACTAAAACTTCTAATCTTTTCTTCATTCCACCATTGCCAAAAGCTCCAGTGGAAGACCAGTTTCAGCTGCATGAATTTGTTCGTCTTTCTAAAAGACGAGCTTTTGTGCTTAAGCCTCACAGAAGGAAAAACACTCCCTCTTGTCATGTTGTTGGCTGTCACACCAAATATAGCGCCTCTTATAGCCTTCTCTCATGGGTCTTTGAGTCGATGATCGTCCTCGTTCTTCAACTTTGACAACCAGCTTCTCCACCTTGGAACTAATTTTTGTAAGATTCAGATGAAGGTCACGCATGCTTTTAATGAGTTCATCCATTACATCATTTTTAGAAGGAACATAAGAAGAAAGAGTTGGTTGATTAGTCAAAGGAATAGGGGATTTTGAAGGTGGAACAAGCTCCATCAATGGAGTTGAAGTTGAAGTAGAGCCCTATCTTAGTTGCATCTGCTCTATTTGAGCAATCATGTTAACTGTACCAGTAACATCTATCCATGCAGTCTTGACTCCTAATTCAGAGGTAGCATTTTCTAGGCGATCATCAAGCTTCTCTTGCAGAATGGGATCTGTAGCCTTAAGGAACAATTCAATCTTCTGACCTTCCATACTTTGTTGATCTTCAACATCAAGTTGTCCAAATTTACTTTCAACCTCATGGTATAAAGCTATTGCAGCTAAACCTTTGTTGGGTTTCTCAACCCAATCAGTGAAACGTTTCTTCATCATTAGGCCAGAGTCTTCTAAGAAGAATTCTTCATGTAGGGCTTTTTTGAATGCAACCCAATCCGCATCTCACTGAAAAAGACCATGGATTCTTTCTTGAAGACCATGCTTGGCTAGTCTAGTAAAATAGCTACTCCATGCATGTTGTGGTACACCAAAGAAGAGCATTTTCTCAACATACAAGAGAATGAAAACAAAGACATTTTGACCATTAAATTGTTTTAATTCCACCCAACTTTCTCTAGGGCCTTGATAGTTATGGAATCAATCTTCTCTTGGTCTTGCCTTTGTTGTTGTTATTGTAACATTTGGACTTTTTGTTGCTGAGTCTACTGTAGTATGCGCAACAACTATTGTAGAGTATCTCCTGAAGAATTTCCCATCTTGGAGTTCTCTTACACCAACCTTCATGTTGGGTTCACCAATGTCGCAGCGCGTAGGGTTGAAGGTCACCGCAGTGGTTTGGCAAGAAAATTGGACAAGATAGATGGAGATGTGTCTTCAAGAGATAAGTAGATTACAGTGAATGTTTAAAGGTTCAAGAGGTACTTAACAGTCAATCACAAGGGTTTGAGAGAGAAGAATGTATGGAGGTTCAAGAGCTTAGACTCCGGAGTTGGTAAAGATAAGAGAAGGGTTGAAGGTTTCAAGCCAAGTTCTTGAAGATGTTGATAGAGCTTCCAACTGCATGTTCTTAGCAAAGATCACAAGATTATTATCTCATAAGTTCTAACTCAAATCAAGCTTGTTTTCTTGAGTGTAAGAGAAATCACAAATTATAAAATCAAGTACAATATGCTATCATGTATCATAAACAACTCTGCATCCCATCATTCATATATGATGCCATAGCATGAATCAACTTTGCATGATTACATTCAATGTAGACTGTTAGGGACAAAAGCTTATGAGTAAATTACAAGGCTTGTAAGGCAAAGAGACTTGCTTCAATAGAGCTTCAAATTGAGTTCCTGATAAGGATAAGTTATCACACCCTAGAAATAAGAGAAAAAGCTCCTCTTAATTCAACTCAAGCATCTATGAATGATCTACAAACATTGCCCTATCATAGGGGCACATAATACTTGCATATTTTGACAAGATGTCTTCTGTAGAGTAAGAATTGAATTAAAAGAACAATGATGTAGCTAATTCTCTGAATATGGTTGAAGATTTCAGCCCCAAATCAGCCCAATTATCTTCCAGAATTCAACTCTGTGATAGTGAACCTGAGATACCTCAACCACCTAGGACCCGACGAATGAAGTGGGACCTCCTAGTCCACCTAAGGTGTAAGAGGGTAAGGGAGGAGAAAAGGAAATAGTCAAAGACTTTAAAAAACTGAACACCCTCCTAGGATCTGCCCAAGCACTTCATGAAGTACAAAAAGGGTGATCAAATAGTGGTGTTAGTAGCAGCCAAATGGAAGGGGCAAGAAAGTGAACCCATTGAAGGACCAATTAAGGAGGTCAACTTGGCGAGAGGGAAAGGCAAGCCTTGACCCATGTACATAGTTGATGACCTAATTGAGGAGGAAGGGCATGATCTCAAAAACTCCTAAGGGAGTTTACTAATGTGTTTGCATGGTCTTTGACAAGCAAAAGGAAATAGATCCAAGTATTGTGACTCACAACATTCCCATGACCCTCAAAGTAGTACTAGTCAAGCAATGACCATATGAAATAAATCTAAGCATGCGCACACCATAAAGAAGGAGGTGGATAAGTTATTGAAGGCAGAATTTGTTTATGAGATAGAGCATACAGAGACTGGGTATCACCCATAGTCATAATCATGAAAACAATGGGATGATTCAAGTGTGCATAAAGTATAAAATACCATATTGGGGAATATGGGAATTTTCCATAAGTTTGGGACACGTGGTCAAATCTTTGGATTTATCATAACTTGAACACTATAACTCCAAATCGAGCGATATATAGCTCAATAGATTCCATTTTTCAAGCGCTTTCCAATGATAGGACACATCATATGGTTTTGAGAAACTTATAGGCATGTTATCCGGGTGCCACCTTTTTAGTATTCAAAAAATGGAAATTGGGAGATTCCCAAACTCACTAATATTGTGTTATAAGAAGGTCAATGCAACCACCAAGAGAGAGAATTACCTACTACTATACATGGAGCATATGTAGAGCCTGTGATTTTAGCTTTACTTTAGAGCATGTGATTGCCAATACTTCTGGTTCACCTATCTTGCATTGCAAACAATCACATTCTAGATAACAATCTGTTGACACTCAATTTGTCCCATGATCCTTAGAAATCTCCACATCAATTAAATTGCTTTGAGGTGCTTTCTTTGCTTCCCTCAGCTGCACAGTTGGGGCATGTAGTTTTGGTAACTACTCATTTCGTGGTTGCTGATTCCACCCTTGTGAATTCCACCCTTGCTATTTCTAGTTCTGTTGATTCCAAGTTGGTGGTTGTTGCCATCCTTGTTGTTGATTCCAATTTCCTCCCCATAGTCTAGAATTCTGAAATCCACTAAGTCTTGGTCGGAACCCTTGATTGTAATTCCCTCTGAATGGCCTATCTTGATTGAAAAGTGGTCTCCATCTAGAGAATTGTTGTTGCTGCCTTTGCCATCCCGAATTGTTAAATGGCCTCTGCTGTCCTGCAGCATCAAGAAACACTCCACTTTCCTGTGCCACATTTTATTGAATCTTTTGTTGAACATGCTTTGAAATTTATCCTCAAAAGTTTGGATATACCATCAATTAGTTTTCAAATGACTATCCTTTTCACAAATGTCACAATGAGCCTTCTTGCTACCTGACTCCTGCTTGACACCCATTTCCTTCAGCTTCTTCTCCGCCATATTTTGAACTAAACTCCCCTTCATCTTTTCTTTACCCTTCTTCTCATGCTTCCTCTTCTTATCTCCTTTATTTGAATCTAAATCTGAATTTTAATCAGAGTGGGAATCTGAACTACTACTTGCTTTTGAATCAGAATCCGAATCTGTATCTGTATCAGAATCATCATCACTGTTGTCATCCAAAGACTTCTTCTTCTTCTTCCCCTTCTTTCTCTTCCTTTTCACCCAAGAACTCTTCCTTGAAGAACTCTGACTTGTAACTCCAAATCTCTTTTTTGCTCTTGTTGCAATGTCCACCAAGGCATTAAAACCAGCTCCGACATCTACACCTGCTACTACATTCCGCAATTCTTTCCGCAGACCATGCATGTAATAGACAGCCAACATTTCATCTAAAGGCCTTTCTGCATTTGTAAGCCTCTTCAAATTCTGATTGAATTTATGAGTGTAATCCTCCACAAAAATTTTCCTATCCTTAATCCGTTTGATTTTTGTAAGTACATCATTCGGAGTTTTCTCCTTCCGGAATCTATTCAGAAATGTATCCCTTAATGCTACATAATCTGCAAAATGCCCTATATTGAAATTCCTCAACCACTGCATGGCTCTTCCCCAAGTGTCTCTTGGAATTGTCGCATCTTGGCTTGCGCATCATACACTGCGTCAAATCCTCTGGCCTGCCACCTTGTCTCCAATTGAGCTACGTGGCAATCAGGTTCTTGTTTGGACTTCCTCAAAAAGGTCCCAAACTTGACACATAAATCTGCTCTAGCCGCTGCTACCATATTCCTTTGCGTATTTGGGGTCTAATGCCTTGATAAAGCTGATGTTGATGATGTATGTACTGAAGGATGTATCGGTACGTCTCTTTGAATTCCCAAAGGGTCAAACTGCAACTGTCTTCTCACCACAAATGCTTGCTGCAAAACTACTCCCCCTACAAAAGTCGGATCCAATTGCCCAACTCCTTTAGGTTCATTGAAAACTCCTCCATAATTATCTATATCCTCCAATTCCTCTGCACCCTAATCCGACTCATCCTCCAAATTTTCACTTTGCATCCCACTAACTTCACCACCTTCATGCCCTTCTGCACGCTGCTGCACACCGTGCTGCTACACTGCCCACCTTGTGAAATACGAGTGAAAAAGTTGCTCTGAATTCTCCAAAACGAAATATCATTCAACATCTAA
This sequence comes from Lygodium microphyllum, assembly GCF_053477565.2. NCBI lineage: Eukaryota > Viridiplantae > Streptophyta > Polypodiopsida > Schizaeales > Lygodiaceae > Lygodium > Lygodium microphyllum. The sequence goes on from NC_141145.1 coordinate 28,238,338, forward strand.
CTTCCAAAAAAACATAACCACCAATGTAACTACCCCCAAAACCACTGCTCAGCATGGCACTCGTCCCTCCCATAGAAGAGAGAAAAATTGACCATGAACACCCTTCATAAATATCGTGATTGCCAGTGTATTATAGTTGCATAGCCAATCAGCAATTACACAGTTTTGATATTTCAAATGACATTCTCACATTCTATCTGGCAACTAGGAAAATGAGAGTTCATACTAAACTTCCATGTTCACATCACAAGCATTTCACTTTCTACATCATTGCTTATCTTACTACACTTAGATATGAACCACACAAGGAATAAGAATAGAGAAAATAAGACAAAATAGGTTGATAGACTGCATCTGGCTCTCTCATTTAGAAATCCGCCATAGTTACATAATGATCCACATGAACATACACACGAACATAACTAAATCCCAGGCATGCTATGAAAAGCTGCGACCTTCCATTTTCAAGATTCTAAAAATAATCAAAATTGACAAACATCTAAAATAGACAAAAGACCATACATATTACTTAAAATGACATCTTCTAAGGTCTTATAAGGTCTAGCCTAAACAACATTGAAGATACCAGTTTGATTACCAAGACTTTCCAAGAATGGGTTCTACAATCCAATAAGGGTCTTGTGGCTACATAGTTATTAAGAGAATTCAAAAGTTGGTTTGAGCAGTTAGATCTTGCAAAACAACAAGCTCTTGCAAGTCAAAAATTTGAATTTTTTCTACAAGCAACAGATCTTGAGCTTCAAGAGAAGCTTGACGATTTTTTAGAGGATCTGACTATAGAGACAGAGCTTAAAAGAGAGTGGAGGCATGTTAATGAAGTTGTTATTGCACTGGTGAAAAAGAATAGAAGAAGAGAAAGATTGCATGTATCTAGCTTGCCCACTGTTACATGCAAAATAATTGATATATCCAGTAAGACACCCACTTCTATGGCTAATTCTCTGGCTGCAGTTGTTGTTCCCAATGTTAGGGAGAAAGATGTATTACATGAATTGGTCAAATGCATGTGGGATCTTCAGTTGAAGGTCGCAAAATTGGATGAGAAAGGACAAGAGAAAAAGGGATGGGTAGCAACCCCTAAACTAGGGAAAAGATGTATGTGATGTGATAGTTTGCAACATGAAAGGAAGGATTGTGCTACTTATCAAGAGGCCTTGTCATGATAACTCATATTTTGGAAAGACTACAAGATCCATGCACAAGAAATGGGATTGCCTCTTGCTTTGAACCTTGAAAAGGGTGGTATGAAAAAGTTGTTAGAAGACTTGATTGTCTGAAATGCTTATGCGATTGTACATACTTCTACTTTTGGTCTACAATTGGATAGAATGCCTAGCCAAGGTCCAAATGTTGCAAAATGGGTACATGATTTGTCACAGAAAACATGAAAGGTATTGATATTGAACCTTGCCTAAGTTCTGACACGCAAAAGGAATACATGAAAGACATCCCCATCTTAATCCTCACCCTCACTCTCCATTGATCTTGCAGTGGAGCACAAAGAGCAAATAACAAGAATCAAGAAAGAAGTTGTGCCAAGTGAGAGAGAGAGAGAGAGAAAAGACTATATGCATGGGTTGATAAAGGAAGAGAGAAGTTACAACTTCCTCAACCACCCACAATCACGACTGTTCTTTCCTTCTTTCTTTTCTTTATTCAAAATGAGAACATTTACATGATTTTTGAACCTTAGGCTTAGGCTTTCCATTTTTTGTATACATGGCTATATCTTTGAACTTTATAAACCAAAGGAAGAGAGGTTTTGTATTCATTGGCATTAAAATGTGTAGACCCACTAATGAGACAATAGCATTTACAAAACATGACATTAAGCATTTTACAAAGATGTGTATGCCAAAAATTTTGGATAAAAGGAAATATTTTGTCAATGAAGAACCACATTCTTTTAGCCTTTTTGGTGATAAAATCAGAGGCTATCACAGCAAAGGCTCCCTCCAACGACTTCGTTAACCTATATGATGCAATCACTAAAACAGAAAACTATTAAACGTACCTGCACTAAAATAGACATAGGGCCCTCTTGGCCTGAAGAAATAACACATTTTACTACAAACTAACTGGCCCTCATGGCCTAAAGAAATCAATAATGAACTGCAAAACTGTTTGGCCCTCTTGGCCTAATGAGATCAAACATTAAAACCTTAAAGCAACTCGCCTTCTTGGCCTAAATAAATCAGGAAAACCAATGCATATATATCCCTCTGGAAGAAGAACAAAATATTAGTGAGTTTGGGAATCTCCCAATTCCCATTTTTTGAATACTAAAAAGGTGGCACACGGATAACATGCCCATAAGTTTCTCAAAACCATATGATGTGACATATCATTGGAAAGAGCTTGAAAAATGGAATCTATTGAGCTATAAACCGCTCGATTTGGAGTTATAGTGTTCAAGTTATGACAAATTCAAAGATTTGACCACATGTCCCAAACTTATGGGAAATTCCCATATTCTCCAATATGGTATTGAAGGCAGATATATGAAAATACGCTCCATTCCAAGGGGGAAAATAGGGTTCTTAGCCCTAAACTAAATGCATCAAGTTGTGATGCATCCCTCCTACATATATAGGAAGAGGTATACGCATAACATGTCATCTAATCAACCTATGGGTCCAAGATAATAGTGGTAGATGGGTCTCGGCCACTCTTTGCATTATCCATATAAACCATTGCCTGCCATATAGCACATGGTATGATAAAATTCCCCACAAACGACCAAGTTTTGTCTCATTATCAATAGCAACATCCAAACTAGGACCACAGTTGAAGAAGAGGTCCTCTTCATAAGAAAATTTGGCTAATGAATCCGCAAACTAATTCCAAGAATGTGGGTTCAGCTGAAGAGAGACTCTCTCAAATTCATCAAGTAGGGTCATAGCAATTCGATGATACATGCAAAGGATAGGATTCTGGGCTATGTATTTTCTACTTTAGTTGATTTAAGATCAGCTGGGAAACCCCTTTTACTAACAAACTACTAAATACTACCTTTCTTGGTAATATTCAATCCCATAATCAGGGCTTTATACTCCGCCATGTTGTTAGTGAATCCTACCCCAAGATAAATAGCTAATTTCATTATGACTCTGCGTCGGGTATCTCGGATAACTACTCCAAGACTCCCTTTTTTATTAGGGCCCCTAGTAGATGCCCCATCAAAGTAAAATGTTTACATACACAATGGGTTTACACAACCAGCAATTAGGAACTCCCCTATTCATAATTATGATAGTCAAAATTCAATATATTTAGAGGATGAATTGACGGCTCCATCCCACCTTCTTCATTAAACTCAACAGGGATGCTTGTCATGATTTTTAAATAGTGACAGCAGAAAACTTTGATTTCCCACACAAAGGTACCGTCTTCTTGCTCAATCACTTTGTATCCTTTGCTCCACCAGATAAGCTTTCCCTGATGATATCTTTGCTCTAGATATGGGTGCTCCAAATAAGGGATTAACATCCCCATCAACCAGTTTAAGCTCTCCTACAGGTCTCAGATCAACCCGAGCATGGACCTGCAATGCATTTAGCATGTTAGCATAAGAAAAAATAATAAGGTTTAATCTTATTAAGATTTACCTTGTTTGTAAATTCCACTCCTTGTAGATCATCTACTAGTAGAGCCATGGACTTATTTCTACCTATCCTAACTACCTTGTAAGAGCCATCCCATCTAGGTTCTAGCTTCTCAGGAAATAGCTCCCTACGTGCATCGTAGTATAGAACTAACTATCCTTTCTTAAAGGTATATTTCTTCACTTTTAAATCATGCATCTGCTTCATCCAATCTTTAACTACTTTCTGGTGCAATAGACTCTACAATTTGAGCTCATCCAAGTGGGATGTTATAGTCATAAAACACTCGAATAGGGCATCTTCCTCACCCAAAGAATGATTGATTCCGAATCTTATGGTCGGTAACTCAACCTCTAAGGGCAAGACACACTCTTCCCCATAAAATAATTTGAATGGGGTGTGGCCAGTGGCACATTTAAACGTCGCATTGTACGCCCATACTGCCACATATAATTTTGTATCCCAATCTCATTTCTTTTTGGAGACTATCTTGGATAGGATACCCACAAGCTGCTTATTGGTACTTTTATCTTGCCCATTTGCTTGCGGACTATAAGGAGTTCTCTTGTTGTGCTTAATTTTCCATGCTTCAGTCAAGCTTTTAATTATCTTGTTCAGGAATTGGGTCCCACGATCTGATACTATTTCCTTTGGCAGACCAAAACGGCAAATGATTTACTCAAGTAGGAAATAGACAGTCTCTTTTGCTTTCTCCTACCTCATCGCCTGTGCTTCTGACCACTTTTTGAAGTAATCAGTGACTACTATAATGTATCTCTTATGAGTAAAGTATAAAACGGGGTAATAGGACCCACAAAGTCGATACCCCACTTCTCAAATGGAAGGGTAGCCATAATCGGAGTAGCTGGGTGCTTCCTATTCTCTCTATTGTCATGTCTTATGTATCACATCTCTTAACATACCCAAATGAATCCTGGAAGATGGACGGCCACCAATATTCAGCTCTTAAAGCCTTCTATGCCATCAATTGCCCAGCAAAGTGTCCCCCATAGGTGGAGTCATGGCACTCTTCCAAAATAAATGGAACCTCGTCAGGCATCACATAGAGATTATAGATATCATCAACACCTTGTCAATATAGTGTTTCTACGATCAAGGAAAATTTCAATGCTTGCTGTTTAATTTTCCTCTTCTCGAATTTGGAAAGAGTAGCTCTAGCCTCTCCCGTAGATAGATAGTGTATTATAGTAGCATACCAGGAGGGAATAGACACCATATCAATCTTAAACAATGTTTCCATGTCACTTCCTTCAGCCAAGACCTCTTTTGGCTCTCTGAAATCCACAAGACATTCTACAATGCCTTGTAACTTTGATGGCTTACTCTTAATCTCGTAATCAAACTCTTGCAAAGTGATTAACCACTTTGCTAAACAATCAGGTGGTTGTAACTTGTTTAGTAACAATTGAAGCCCTTCCGCCTTCATATTAAAAACCACCTTCTCATAGAGAATGTAGTGCCCGAACTTTTTTGTTGCAAATACCATCACAAGGCATAACTTCTCCCCATATAGGTATAGTTAATTTTTGATATGCCCAACTTCTGACTAGTAAAAGCTATCAGATGGTACCATTTTTCCTCCCAAATTTGGGATAAGCAGCAATTGATACTATACATGGTTGCTGCTAAAAATATATAAAACATTTTACCCCTTTTAGGTGCTTTTAAAACAGGTTCTTTGGAAAACTCTTGCTTCACATTGTCAAACGATACTTTGCAAGCATCACTCCATGTAAACTGACAATTAAAGGATGATAGGCTCGTTAGTGAAAACATTATTTCTTCCAAGGCATTGATAAACCTCTGATAATACCCTATCAATGATAGAAAGCTATACACTTCCTTTGGAATATGTGGCGGACTCATGGCAACTATGACCTTGATCTTTTCAAGGTCAGTTGCAATCCCTACTGAACTGACCACATGGCCTAACAATAACCCATAAGGTACCCTGAAGATGCACTTCCATGGGTTAAGAGCCATGCAAAATTTTCTGCAACGCTCAAAACACTTCCGCAAAATAATCAACTGCCTTTCTCTTATGGTGGCTTCCCTCAGGTCATTGATGAATACTTTCAACTCCTCTAGGGAGATGTCACCAAAGGTCTTGTTGGCTGTTCTTTGCCATGTGAACCAGGTGCATTACATAAACAAACTCCATCACATGGTACGCAAAGGTACTAAAGATAGTAAGAAATGTCATTTTCAGCTTGTCTTGCTCAGCAATCGCCATTTGGTTATACCCCGCAAAGAAATCCATGAATGAATATATTTACCTACCCTCTAGTTGATCCAAAATTTGGTCAATAAATGGCAAAGGGTAGTAGTCTTTAACAGTTTGCTTATTCAACTCTCTAAAGTCTACACAAAGCAAATTTGATTATTATTCTTCTTTTTGGTCACAATTGGTGAGCACCACATTCAGTATGCTGAACATGGAAGATCAAACTCACTTTCCACAACTTTTGTAGCTCCTTAAATAGCCCTTCCCTTAGTTCAAAAGGCATGTGCCTTACTTTCTGAGGTACGGGCTATCTTCCTTCTTTTAGCGAAATGGTAAGCATAGCTAGGCTGAGAGGAATACCTCTAAGTTTGTCATAGCTCCAAGCAAAGATGTCCCGAACCTCTTGAATTAAGGACGTATAATCCTCTCTTTCTTTCAAACTGAGCATGGAACCTAATTTAATTGGCTATGAATCATTTGGCGTACCAAGGTCCAACTCAATAACGTCCACCTCTCCTATCCTATTTTGAGGCTCTATCGGCTCATTCAAAGTTGTACGATAAGTGTCCTATGTAGTGGACCCTTCTTTAGATCCATCACTCACTACTACCAAATGGATCATCTATTGTTTCTAGTTCAATAGAGGATAAAGGAGCTCTCTCACTCTGAGGAGACTCAGGGTAAGCATACACTATTACATGATTCGTACCTCTACCTAGAATCACTTGAGCATCGGGTATATCAACTTGACAATCTATTCGTAAAATCCATGGCCTACCAGCAAAACTTTATAGCTAGGACATGATACAAACCTTATCACCCTAAAGTCCAAATAGCATTCCATGTCAAGAATCATGTGGTGGGGGGACTTGCTAAAGGTGCTGTGCCAAACACACACAGAATGCACAAGGAGAAGCTCACTCAAGAGACAAGAAGAGAGATGGATGCCAAAACGTTTTCTTGCTGGCTTCTTCTTCTTCTTCCACACACTTTACAATGTACAGAAAGTATAGATAAGATACAACATAAAGAAAAGTGGCCTACTAAGTCAAACAATGCATAACCGACTACACTAGTCGACTAGCACTATAACTATGCCAGCTGTAAATAGGTGTAACAACCTGAATATAGTAAGTAATGAGTCAATGGCCATGTGAGAGTCATAATGATCACCGACATGCTAAGTGTATAGACCCATCTAACCAAGCGGTCCATCATTAATGTCCTCATGTGTTGAGCTTGTCATCTCAACACTCCCCCTCAAGCTCAACTGTATCTCTACAACTCCAAGTAAGCTTCAAAAATTTTGAAGCTTCTCTATACCCAATGCCTTAATGAAGATGTTAGCTATCTGATCCTGTGTGCTGACATACACCAAGTCAATCTCACCTGCTAGTACCTTCTCTCTCACAAAGTGGTAGTATATCTCAATATGTTTTGTCCTAGCATGGAACACAAGGTTCCTAGCCAACTGTATACCACTCATGTTGTCACAATAAATGACAAATGGACTTTCCACCTGCACAACTAAATCAACCAATAACTTTTGTAGCCATACTACCTCACATGCTACAACAGCAACACCTCTATACTCAGTCTCTGTACTCGACAAAGCAACTGTAGATTGCTTTTTGCTGCTCCAAGTAACTACTGCACTACCAAGAGAGAACATCTATCCACTAGTAGATCTTCTATCAGACATACTATTAGCCCAATCTGCATCTGTGTATCCAAACACCTGTACATCTGTACCTGCCTCATAGAAAAGTCCATAATGTAATGTGGACTTCACATATCTCAATATGTGTCTGACTGCATCCAAATGTGGCTTTCTAGGTACTTGCATAAACTGACTCACAAGACCAACAACGTAGCTCAAGTTTGGCCTTGTAATGGTCATGTAGATCAAACTCCCCACTATCCTCCTGAACATAGTAGGGTCTTCTATCTCATCCCCAATATCAGCACTCAACTTTACATTCTGCTTTAACGGGGCTGAAAGTGGTTTGCATACTGTCATACCATACTTGGACAACATGTCCAAGCTATACTGTCTTGGGGACAGCCATATACCATCATCACATCTAATCATCTCAATGCCAAGGAAGTACCTTAGCTCACCTAAATCCTTCATCTCAAACTTCTTCTTCAAAAAGTCCTTGACTTCAGCAATCCCACTATCACTATCACCTGTAATAATCAAGTCATCCACATAGATGACTATGATGACCAAACCTGCATCTCCCTTTCTCACATAAAGTGAGTGATCAGCATTAGAAACATAAAAGCCAATACTGACTAGATACTCTCTGATCTTGTCAGACCATGCTCTAGTGCTTGCTTGAGCCCATAGAGCGCCTTCTTCAACCTGCACACATACATGGGATGCTCTAAATCTTCATAACCTGCTGGCTGATCCATATACACTTCTTCCTGCAAATCACCATGCAAGAAGGCATTCTTCACATCCATTTGTTGCAACCTCCAACCTTTGGTTGCTGCCAAAGCAATCACACATCTGACAGTTGCCATCCTAGCAACTAGACTGAAGGTTTCTTCATAATCTATGCCATATGTCTGAGCATATCCTTTTGCAACTAGCCTAGCTTTGCACCTACTAATAGAACCATCTGCATTGTGATTAATCTTATAAACCCACTTACATCCAATAGCTTTCTTGCCCTTCGGCAATGATACTAGATCCCAAGTCTTATTGGCCTCTAATGCAGCCATCTCCTCATCCATTGCTGCATCCCAATGAGCATGACCAACAGTCTCCTCAAAACATGTGGGCTGAACATCCTCAATCACTTTCACCATATAAGCATAATGGTGAGCTGCATAACCTTCAAAACCAAATCTGTTAATAGGGTATCTCACCCTGCTATACCTGCGTACCACTGGATCACTCAATGGAGTCTTTGCATTGACGCGTGCTCTCTGCAAACCTGGAGTCCTCACTGAAGGAATTCCAAGCTCATCATTCAAGCTCTCTGATCCACTGGAGTCTCCATCAAGAACTGCATCAATGCCATCTGACACTTTATTTTCCTTTGTCTTTACCTGTAGTGCTACTAGATGCACTTGAAGATGTAGAGCTACTCCTTAGTCTCCTGGACCAAGGACTACCAGATGATGTCTCTGGTCCACTAAGAGTCTGTGATTCTTGCTTTTTAGCCTGCACATGAGTGTCATGATCATCATCATCATCCAATGAATCACCACTAGATGCATACCAACTGCTCATTTCATCAAAGATGACATCCCTGCTCACTCTGAATTTACATGTGACAAGGTTATAACAACGATACCCTTTCTACTCTAAAGAGTATCCAATAAAAACACATTTTTTTGCCTTTGGATCAAACTTCTTTTGTAGCTCATCTGGCATATGAACGTATGCAACACAGCCAAATACTTTAAGTGCGATACATTAGGCTTCTTGCCAGTAAAGCATTCTTCAGGATTCATACCATGAACTGCAATTGTGGGAGTTCTGTTCATAATATAAAGAGCAGTATGAACAGCCTCAGACCAAAAATGCTTATGCATATTCTTTTCAACCATCAAGGCGTGTGCAACTTCTGCAATATGCATGTTTTTCCTTTCTCCAACTCCATTTTTCTGTGGAGTATACCTGCATGTGAACTGTCTCTTTATCCCATGAGACCTCAAAAAATCACTGAACTCATTCGAGAGGTACTCTCCCCCTCCATCTAACCTCAAACACTTTACTTTCAAGCCTGTTTCTCTTTCAACTGCAGCCTTGAAAGTTCTAAAGTGCTCAAATGCTTCACTCTTTTCCTTCATAAAATATACCCACAGCTTTCTAGAACAATCATCAATGAATGTGACAAAGTATAAATTGCCTCCAAGAGATATATTTTGTGTAGGCCCCCAAATATCTGTATGCACAACATCAAGGATATTTCTGCTTACATCTCTGTCATGGGAAAAGGGTTGTCTTGCCTGCTTACCAAACTAACATGCTTTGCATACCTTATGAAATTATGCAATTCTAAATGTAGGCAAACCTGTAACCAACCCTTTGGACTACATTAATTTCAGCCTTTGTACATTTGCATGTCCAATGCATTTGTGCCAAATTTCAATATCTGCAACAACACTTTTCCTTTAGCATACATAGCAGCATTCATAGTAGGAATTCCAGCATCCAGAGTAAACATACGTCCAACTCTACTTCCCTTTGCAACCAACCTGCACTTGTCATTGAAGTCTTCTACAAAGCAGTCTTTTGCATTAAATCTGACTTGCAGCCCTTGCTCTACCATCTGACCGACTGACACCAAGTTCTTTGTAATAGATGGCACATGTAATGTATCTGAAAGACTCTTTGTCTTACCATCATGCAAGGACAAGGGAACTTTTCCAATGTGTAAAATTGGGTGGCATGAATCATCACCCGTCTGCACATAATCTGTATTTTGCAAATCCTGCATCTCTCCAAACCATTTTGCATGGCTGGTCATATGATTGGATGCACCTGAATCAACATACCAAACATCATCATGTGTTCCCTTTCCTGTAACAACATTCAGCATATGCTGCATAACAAATAGACGTTCATTTTTGTCTTAATTCTATTGTGAAGACGATGCATAGTTTCCTTACTGCAACTTACCACTGCAAATATCATCTTTCTTAGCACAACATTGGGCTGCAATATGACCTGTTTTGCCACAATAGTGACACACAATACCAGAGTTGTTAGAACCTCTGTTCTGCCATCCACCTCTTCCTCTAAAGCTCCCCGTGCCTGTAAAGTTACCACGACCTCTTGAAACTTGCATATCGCCAAATTGTTGATTCAATCTGTTTTGCTGGTTTTCACTACCATGTCCTGTACCACGGCCTCTTGAAGAGGATCTACCACGTCTCCTTCCTGAACTCGAGTAAAATGCTTGGACCTGTTCACCATTTCTTTCAGATGAATCACCCTTCATATTGGTCTCTTCAATAATCATGAGAGAGATCAGCTCATTAAAATCTGGAAATGGCTTCCATACATATACTGAAGTAACAAATGATTTCCATGCTTTCTCATTGTTAAGGCCACTCAGAGTGGATGAAACCAAATCATCATCATCCGGCATTGCATCAATCGCTGCTAAAGCATCTACAATGCTCCTCACCTTCAACACATACTCATTGACAGACATTTTTTCTTTCTTCAAGGCATTCAACTCTTGCTTGAGTTGAATCTTTTGTGTCTTTGTGTTTACTGAAAAACATACTCTCAAAAATCGTCCAAGCTGCATGTGAAGTTTATGCATTACTGATATGTCCCAACATAGTACAAAAGGGAAAAACAAGTATGTACTTATGGAAGAGAAACATAAGAGAGATGAAGATAATGTAGGGATATCTAAGAGAGTGATAAGAAGAACCGTGGATCCTCCTAAAGCTACAAATCAGCCACCTCCCGAGCATGTTATGGAAGGGGTTGGGTAGGAGCAAAAATATGATAGCAAGCAAGAAGGGTGTATTGAATCCCCAATGTACTAGGACATGTCTACGGTGTTTTAAGAATATTTTTGAGCTGAGAATACCCTGACCATTGTAGAGTCTATGCTAATGGTCATAACAAGTTGCTTGCCTATTATAAACGGTGGAAAAGTCCAATGAATATTAGCACCAGTTCTATGCATCTATCGATGTGTGTATGGACATAGTTTGTTGCTGGGATGTTTTTCCACTACCATAGAATGTTTTGAATTGATTTAAGCTTGGTTTATGCTCAGTTGAATATGTTCTTTTTCATTGCTGAAATACAATTTAAGTAAGCAGGGTGTCAGGAAATTGTACCTAAACTATAGGTAACTGGTCTTGAATTGCAAGAAATTGTTCTTGAACTGTAGGAAGTCTATTCCTAAAACTGCAGGGAGTCAAGCACTTACTAATTGCATATAGCATTGAATACCTTAGTTGCAAATATGGCAAATGTTCAAGGCACTCACAATATCACTCAAATTGTGGGAGAAAATCTAGAAAATAAAAACTTTGCTTTGTGGAAGTTTAGGATGCAAAAATTCTTGATTGTGATAGAGGCTACTGGGATTTATGTATGGGAGATGAAGCGAAACCCAAACTGCCTAATCAGAATCCAAATCATGATCGACAGGGAGAGCACACCAACAGTGTGGCTGAAAAGAGCAAGCCAAGTGCTACACTAGTCCTCATGCATTTTTGACATGATGGTTATGCAAATTACAAGCTCTTAGTCCCCAATGGATGCTTGGGATATTCTCATAAAGAACTATGGTAATGTTACTCATGCTAGAAAGATACATCTGAATCAAAAGTTTAATAACATGCCCAAAAATGGCAAGATTATTCAAGCTTATATGATAGAGATAAATACCATAGTAGATTAGCTTGCTACTATTGGTTCTAAAGTCTCAGAGGTTGACATCATTGTAGTTACATTGAATGGACTAGGTAAGGAGTATAAAGCTTTTGATTCTTCGATTTTTGTGAGAGCAGATCCCCCTAATTGGGATGAATTACTTGCATTGCTACTACATGAGGAAGTCAAACTTGGTCTCAATACAAGTTCAAGTGCCTCTTAGAGCAGAGATAATGTATTTTACTCTAGTCAATGAGCTAGAGGTGGCAGAGCTCATGGAGCTTTTCGAGGTTGTGGAGACACTCGAAATACGTATGGGCAGCATCAATGTAATGCATGTCAAAGCTTGAATGCACAAGGATAGTGAGGATCTGGAGCTTTTAGAGGCTGGGGGAGATCACCTAGAGGCAAAGATGGCTCTTGGCAGTTGCATGAGTAGTCTAACAGGGATAAAGACTATCATTATTATGGAAGATATAGACACATAGCAAAGGACCGTCGTAAAAAGCAAGTAGATATGAAGGCAAAAGCCATACAACATAGAAATTATGCATCTTTCAGTGGTACACATGATGATCAAGGAGATAGGTTGTTTTGCTATATGTAGCATGTTTCTAAGATTACATCTAAGAAGGGCAGGAATGAAAAATGGTATATAGACTCAAGAGAATCCAATCATATGGCTTCACATGGTGAGTGGTTTGATGAGATGACAACAGGTTCCCATGGACATGTATGCATTGGTGATGACACACAACATGATATTCAACATACATGTGTGGTTCCATTTGTCAAGAATCACGTGGTGGGGGGACTTGCTTGAGCTACTACACCAAACACACATTGTACACACAAGAGGAAGCTCACTCAAGAACATAAGAAGAGAGATGGAGGCCAAAACGTTTTCTTGCTGTTTTTTTTTTCTTTCACACACTATACAATATACACAAAGTATAGATAAGATACAACATAAAGGAAAGTGGCCTATTAAGTCAAACAGTGCATAACTGACTACACTAATCAATTAGCGCTATGTATTTGCCAGTTGTAGGTAGGTGTTACAAACTAAATATAATAAGTGATAAGTCAGTGGCCATGTGAGTATCATAATGACCACCAACATGCTAAGTGTAGATGTGCAAACCCATCTAGCCAGGCGGTCCATCATCAATGTCCGCACATATTGAGCTTGCCATCTCAACACTCCCCCTTAAGCTCAACTCTATCTCTCCAACTCCAAGTAAGCTTCAGAACTTTCAAAGCTTCTCTACACCCAATGCCTTTGTGAAAATGTCAACTATCTGATCATGTGTGCTAGCATATACCAAGTCAATCTTTCCTGCAAGTACCTTCTCTCTCACAAAGTGGTAGTGCACCTCAATGTGTTTTGTCCTAGCATGGAACACTGGATTCCTAGCTAGCTGTATGTTGCTCATGTTGTCACAATGAATGACAACTGGAGCATCTCCTTGCACATCCAAATCACTAATAACTTTTGCAGCCATACCACCTCACATGCTGCCATAGCAGTGCCTCTATACTCAGCCTCTGTACTCGATAAAGCAATTGTAGGTTGCTTTGTGCTGCTCCATGTAACTGCTGCACTACCAAGGGAAAACATGAATCCACTTGTAGATCTTCTGTCTGACATGCTACCAGCCCAATCTGCATCTGTGTATCCAAAGACCTATACGTCGTTACCTGCCTCATAAAAAAGTCCATAATGTAAAGTGGACTTCACATACCTCAATATATGTCTAACTGCATCCAAATGAGGCTTTCTAGGCATCTACATAAACTGATTGACAAGGCCAACAACATAGCTCAAGTCTGGCCTTGTGGTGATAAGCATGTAAATCAAACTCCCTACTATCCTCTTGAACATAATAGGGTCTTCTATCACATCTCCAACATCAGCACTCAACTTCACATTTTGCTCCAATGGTACTGAAAGGGGCTTACATGCTGTCATACCATACTTGGATAACATATCCAAGCCATACTGCCTTTGGGATAGCCATATACCATCATCACATCTGATCACCTCAATACCAAGAAAGTATCTCAGCTCACCCAAATCTTTCATCTCAAACTTCTTCTTCAAGAAGTCCTTAACTTCAGTAATCCCATTGTCACTGTCACCTGTAATAATCAAGTCATCCACATAGATTACTATGATGACCAACCCTGCATCTCCCTTTCTCACATAAAGTGAGTGATCAGCATCAAAAATACAAAATACAATATTGACAAGATACTCTCCAATCTTTTCAGACCATACTCTAGGTGCTTGCTTCAGCCCATAGAGTTCCTTCTTTAACCTGCAAACATATGTGGGATGCTCTAAATCCTCATAACCTGTTGACTGCTCCATATACACTTCTTCTTGCAATTCACCATGCAAGAAGGCATTCTTAACATCTATTTGCTGCAAAATCCAACCTTTGGCTGGTGCCAAGGCAATCACACATCTAACAGTTGCCATCCTAGCAACTGGACTGAATGTCTCTTCATAATCTATGCCATATGTTTGAGCATAGCCTTTTGCAACCAGCCTAGGTTTATACCTACTAATTGAACCATTTGCATTATGCTTGACTTTGTAAACCCACTTACAACCAATAGCTTTCTTACCCTTAGGTAAGGGTACCAAATCCCAAGTCTTATTGGCTTCTAATGCAGCCATCTCCTCATCCATTGCTGCATCCCAATGAGCATGACCAACAGCATTCTCAAAACAAGTGGGCTCAATATCCTCAACTAGTTTCACCATATAAGCATAATGGTGAGCTGTATAACCTTCAAAACCAAATCTTTTAACAGGGTATCTAACTCTGCTAGATCTACGTACCACCGGATCACTCAATGGATCCTTTACATTACTATGAGCTCTCTGTACACCTGGTGTCTTGATAGAAGGAATACCAAGCTCATCATCCAAGCTCTCTAAACCACTAGAATCTCCATCCAATCCCAGATGACTGGTAGATGCATCATTACCATCCATCACTTTCTTTTTTCCTTTGTCATTCCCTGCAACACTTATAGATCCACCTAAAAATGTGGGGCTACTCCTTAGTCTCCCAGACCAAGGGCTCACTGTAGGTGTAGTACCAGATTATGTTTTTGGTCCACTAAGACTCCGTGATTCTTGTTTATCTTTCAGCATATAGCTATCCTGATCATTATCATCATCCAAAACATCACCAACAGGTGTAAACCAACTTCCTATCTCATCAAAGATAACATCCCTGCTCACTCTGAACTCACATGTGACAGGGTTATAACAATGATACCCTTTCTGCTCTAAAGAGTATCCAATAAAAACACATTTTTCTGCCTTTGGATCAAGCTTATTTTGTAGCTCATTTGGCACATGAACGTATGCAACACAGCCAAATACCTTCAAGTGCAATACATCAGGCTTCTTGCAAGTAAAGCATTCTTCAGGAGTCATCCCATGAACTGCAGTTATGGGAGTTCTGTTCATAATGTAAACAGCAGTATGGACAACCTCAGACAAAAAATGTTTGGGCATATTCTTTTCATCCATTAATGCCCGTGCAACTTCTGCAATATGCTTATTTTTCCTTTCTGCAACACCATTTTGCTGTGGGATATACCTGCAAAGTAAATTGCCTCTTTATCCCATGAGTCCTCAAGAAGCCACTGAACTCATTAGAGAGGTACTCTCCCCCTCCGTCTAATCTCAAGTACTTTACTTTTAAGCCTATTTCTCTTTCAACAGCTGCCTTAAAAGATTTGAAGTGCTCAAACACATCACTTTTTTCCTTCATGAAGTATACCCATAACTTCCTTGAACAGTCATCAATAAATGTGACAAAGTATTTGCTGCCACCAACAGATACATTCTGTGTAGGCCCCCAAACATCTGTATGCATACATCAAGTATTTTTCTACTCACTTCTCTATCATGCGAGAAGGGTTGTCTTGCCTGCTTACCAAACTGGCATGCTTCACAGACTATATGCAATTCTGCAACTCTAAAAGAAGGCAACCCTGTAACCAATCCTCTGGACTGCATTAATTTTATCCTTTGCACATTTGCATGTCCAATATGTTTATACCATATTTCAATATCTGCAACTACTCCTTTTCCTTTAGCATACATAGCAGCATCCATTGCAGGAATTCCAGCATCCAAAGTGAACATTCGGCCAACTCTACTTCCTTTTGTGACCAACCTACACTTATCATCAAAGTCTTCTACAAAAAAACCTTTTGCATTGAATTGGGGACCTGCAATCCCTGCTCTACCATTTGGCCAATAGATACTAGATTCTTTGTAATTGATGGCACATCTAATACATCTGTCAGACTCTTTGTCTGGCCATCATACAAGGACAAGGGACCTTTCCAATATGTGAAATTGGGTGGCATGAATCATCACCCGTCTGTACATAACCTGGGTTTTGTAAGTCCTTTATCTCTCCAAACCATTCAACATGACTGGTCATATGATTAGATGCACCTAAATCAACATACCATGCATCATTATGTGTCCCCTTTCCTATAATTGCATTCATCATATGTTGCATAACAAGCAGATGCTCATTTTTATCTTCATTCTGTCGTGAAGACGATGCATAATTTCCTTGCTGCAATTTACCACTGCGAATATCATCCTTCTTTGCATAGCAATGGGCTGCAATATGGCTTGTTTGACCACAATAATGGCAAACAATAATAGAATCGTTAGAACCTCTATTCTTCCATCCTCCTCTTCCTCTAGAGCTCCCCTGCCTCTAAATTTTCCTCTCCCTTCAAAAACCTGCATTTCACCAAACTATTGATTGAACCTGTTTTTCTAGTTATCGCCAGCACGTCCCATACCATGGCCTCTCGAAGAGGATCTACCACGTCCCCTTCCTGAACTCGAGTAAAATGCTTGGACCTGTTCACCATTTCTTTCAGACGAATCACCCTGCATATTGATCTCTTCAGTAATCATGAGAGAGATTAGTTCATTAAAATTTGGAAATGGCTTTCGTACATATATTGAATTTACAAATGATTTCCATGCCTTCTCATTGTTAAGGCCACTCAGAGTGGATGAAACCAAATCATCATCATTCGGCATTGTATCAATCGCTACTAAAGTATCTGCAATGCTCCTTACCTTCAACACATACTCATTGATAGACATTTTTCCTTTCTTCAAGGCATTCAACTCTTACTTGAGTTGAATCTTTCGTGCCTTTGTATTTACTAAAAACATGCTCTCAAAATTTGTCCAAGCTGCATGTGAAGTTTTTGCATTCCTGATATGTCCCAGCATAGTATTATCAATGACTGCAGATAACCAGTACATCACCTTTTTATCTTTCGCATTCCACTCTTTCCATGCTTTTAATTCATCTACAATCAGAGGGATACCTAGCTCTGGCTCCTTTTCCTCACCTGAGACAAACTCATAAAGGCCCTTTCCAATGAGGAAGTTCCTCACACGGAACTTCCATGAAGGGTAGTTGTTCTTGTCGAGCTTCTCAATAATTAGATTTCCACTGTTCTCTGCCATTATCACAAGCAAGGATACAGCATAGCAAGCTAGTCTTCTGCAATCTTTCACAACACGTGCACAACTCTATACCAAGCAACCTTTTTCACTAATTACTCAATAGTACATGTAATCTGCAACCTATTTGCAAATAAACCTTATATCTGCTTCCTGCAAACACCTTAAAAATTACAGATTCACAATCTGTAACTTGCGCACCCACTTTCAATCAATGTAGTCGAAATCACAGTGCACCCTGAAACTGTTGTCTGCAACCTTGCAGCTCTAAAATGGGGCCTGAAATGGCCTTAGGTGCCCAAAATAACAGTGATCTGCTCGCACACCAAATCTCATAACAATCTAAGATTTTTTCTCGACCCTACTCTTCCGGTGCCTCCACAGGCACTATCCAACAGAGAGAGTGGAAGAATGGGAGAGCTTCTTACCCGTTGCTTGCTTGCTCGAACCTTGCTTCTTCTCCTTCACTTCAGCCTTTGAAATCAGTCTCTCTCACTAGCACGGCTCTGATACCATGTCAAGAATCGCGTGGTGGGGGGACTTGCTTGAGCTCCTACGCCAAACACACACTGTATACACAAGAGGAAGCTCACTCAAGAACACAACAAGAGAGATGGAGGCTAAAACGTTTTCTTGCTGGTTTTTTTTTCTTCTTTCACATACTATACAATATACACAAAGTATAGATAAGATACAACATAAAGGAAAGTGGCCTACTAAGTCAAACAGTGCATAACCGACTACACTAATCGACTGGCACTATGTCTTTGCTAGCTGTAGGTACGTGTAACAAACTAAATATAATAAGTGATAAGTCAATGGCCATTTGAGTATCATAATGACTACCAACATGCTAGGTATAGATGTGCGGACCCATCTAGCCAGGCGGTCCATCAACAATGTCCGCATATGTTGAGCTTGCCATCTCAACACCATTAATCATGCCTGATGGCAAAAAAGAAGAATCTATATGATGTACTACATGTGCCTTCTATTACTAAGAATTTATTGTTGGTTGAAAAAATGATAGAACAGAATAATCTACAAGTTAAATTCAACAAAGATGGTTGCTTTATTGAGGAATATGTAAATGACTACAAATTGATTGCAAAAGGCAATAGAGATGGTAGAATGTTTACTTTGGATGCATCTATACCTAAGTTAAAAGTAGCCATGTTTTCCCATGATAATGGAGTAGTTAGAGATGTAGAAATATAACACAAAAGCATTGGTCATGTAAATATTCAGAGGCTAAAAAATATGTAGCAAAAAGAGGTTGTACTTGGCTTGCGAAAGTTCAAGTACACTAATCTTGGATGCATCTTCTCTAATTGTCAGTTTGGAAAACAAGCAAGGTTTCCATTCATGAGACATGTTAAAAGCAGTTCGAGACCTTTGTAATTGATACATTTGGATGTATAGGGTCTTGCCCATAATGCATCTTTTGGTGATGCCAGGTATTATGTGTCAGTTATTGATGATTTCAGCAGGTATACATGGCTGTATATTCTGAAGCACAAGGATGAGGTGCTTGACATATTCAAGGATTTTAAGACACATGTTGAAAATGAGTTTGGATGTTATATCTCATGTTTGAGATCTGATGGAGATGGAGAATATGTCTCTAGAGAGTTTGATAGGTACTTGGAAAAATATTACATAAAAAGGCAAGTCACATGCAGTTACACACCACAGTAGAATGGTCTGGCCCCTAGAGAGAAAGAATCATGTACTTATGGAAGCTACCTAGGGAAATGTGTAATGAAAAGAACTTGCCAAATACTTATTGTGCTAAAGCAATTTTCAATGCTATTTATGTACTAATTAGAACACCTACATCAGGAATTCATGATTTGACATTGTATGAGAAGTTATATGGTAACAAGCCTAATATCAATCACTTCAAAGTGTTTGGTTGCATTGCTTACGTACATGTACCTAATGAAAAGAGGAGGGAATTGGATTTCAAAGCTATAAAAAGTGTTTTTCTTGGCTATACATAGGATAGAAAGGCCTGCAAGTGTTATAAACCATCTACTCAAGAAACATTGATTAGCAAGGATGTAGTGTTTGATGAGTTGGCATCAAGGTATGGTGGTCCCAATGTAGTGGTTTCTAATGGACTAGCTAGCCCTACTCATGCTGAAAATTATCCTTTAGCTAGTACTACCATGAGTGGACCTACAGGTTATGGTAGTTCTATTGTTAGTCTTTGGATAGGATACCTATGCAGTCATGTTTCTACATCCACTGACACAGATATGTCAGTGAGGGGGAGATTAGATAAAGGCAAAGAGAAGATATTTGATGATTTAACTGGCCCACTTATTGGAGCAAGGGAAAGCATGTATGTGCCACCTCATGAGAGGCAATCGCATAGTGAACTGCAATTGAGAAGGTTAAAAAGGGTTAGGAAACTAGTTGATAGACTAACATACAATGGGTATTTATCTCGACATTATGCATACATAACAAAAGTGATGGGATAGAAAGAACCTACTAAGTTTAGTGAGGTAATTATAGCTTAAAAAATTTGTGTTGCCAGGGATGAAGAATATGCAGCACGCATTGGTTGAAAATGAAACATGGGATTTGGTTAGTTTTCCTGAAGGAAAAACACCCATTGGCTATAAATGGGTTTATAAAGTGAAATGCAAGGGAGATGGTTCATTGGAAAGGTGTAAAGCCACCCGGAAAGCTGCAAAGGGATATGCATAGCAGTATGGCTTAGACTATGAACAGTCATTGCATTAGCAGCTTCTAAGGGATAGAAATTATGGTGGCATATGGATGCCAAAAATGCATTCTTGAATGGTGACTTGATTGAGGAGGTGTATATGGAACAACCTAAGGGCTATGTACACCCCCTGACTATCTGACACATGAATGTAGGTTGAAAAAGGCCTTGTATGGGGGGCTAAAAAAAGCATCAAGAGCATGGAATGCTCATATCAGTACTTACTTACAACAACTTGGTCTTCAGGTGGGTCATGCAAACCATAGCTTATTTACAAAGAAGACAAAGAATGCTTATGTTCTCTTGGTGATTTATCTAGATGATTTGATCATCACTGGAAGATGATGATCATGGAATTGCTAAAATTAAGACATGGTTATAGGCTGAATTCAAGGTGAAGGATCTTGGAGAGCTAAAATACTTCCTTGGGATTGAGGTTGTGTCTACACTTCAAGGTATATGGCTGTTGCAAAAACAGAATGCTTATGATTTGTTATTGAAATATGGCATGATGGAGTGTATATGGAACAACCTAAGGGCTATGTATACTGCGACTATCCGACACATGTATGTAGGTTGAAAAAGGCCTTGTATGGACTGAAACATGCATTGAGAGTATGAAATGCTCATATCAATACTTATTTACAACACCTTGGTTTTGAGATGGGTCATGTAGACCATAGCTTGTTTACAAAGAAGATAGAGAATGGTTATGTTCTCTTGGTGATTTATGTGGATGATTTGATCATCATTGGAGATGATGATCATGGAATTGCTAAAATTAAGACATAGTTATAGGCTGAATTCAAGGTGAAGGATCTTGGAGAGCTAAAATACCTCCTTGAGATTGAGGTTGTGTCTACACTTCAAGGTTTATGGTTGTTGCAAAAATAGTATGCTCACGATATCTTGTTGAAATATGACATGATGGAGTGTAAAGCCATGGAAACATCATTCGATCATAATGTCGAACTTGTAGTTGCTGTTGGGAATGAAATAGAGAATGTCACTATGTATCGACACATGGTGGGCAGCCTCATTAGCCATTTTATGTTGAATATGGGCTGTTTTATTAACATGAAAATTCATTTGACTTGACAAGTTATACCGATGATGATTTGGTTGGTTGTGCCTATGACAAAAGGTCAACTAATGGTTATGCCTTTAGCAGCCTAGGTAGTAGTATGATCAATTGGATTGGTAAGAAGCAATCAATCATTGCTTTATCTAGTACAAAGGTAAAATACAAGGGTGCAGCCTTAACAGCATGCAAAGCAGTTTGTGTTGAGAAATAGACAAATGACGTATACTCCACGAAGAGATGTCTTGAATCCCATATGCACAATAGTGAGGAGAGTGGAACAACCTAACTTCTATAAAGCATTGTACTTGACTATCACTTTCAAAATAATGGAATGAATACAATATCATGATGCTTGGTACTTGCACTTAGTATCTTTGTCATTGTCAGTGTCCTACACAAGATTGTGTTTATGAGTCCAAGCTCTCTTTAATCTTTGCAAAAGTACCCTAAATACCTCTATGGTTAGCCCATAAGGTTTCATGAAATTCTCGCATAACTTTTACTTGAAGCTCTATCACCCAAAACTAGCAATGGCATACCTTGTTTCTTCTTAGCATGTTTCCACAAGTACCCATCTTTCAAGAAAAATCCAAAGGCTTTCCTCTTGACCTTCTTTAACTCCTCATTCAACCACTCATCTCTCTTTGTTAATGTGTTGAGGTATTGACCAATTCTTAGCCACTTTCCTGCATATTTGTCTTCCAAAAATACGTCTACACAAGATATATAACATCTAAAGTATTTTATCTTTGTTGTCCAAGCGTCTACTAGTGCTGTAGCAACTCCTTGCAATGCTAAATTCTCTCTTACAACACTTGTACTGATAAACCGGTTGATGTATTTACTACATTTAATGTTGTCCTTGCATTCATGAGAGTTGTACCTGTAGTTACAATGGCTTCCAATTCAGTTTCACCAACATCAAAACATCATTTTTAGCAGTAAGAAAGTCATCTTCTTCCTTCTCATCCATCATCCCATCTTCATTCTCATGGTGTGACCGAGATAACATGTTTGCCATTGGGTTATCTCTTCGTGCAATATGCTAAAATTTAGGATTCAAAGAATTGACATATTCAATCCACCAGAGCATAGCAATGTCCAAGGTAGCACAACTAGTACTCATACCTAATCCTGGGCAAAAAACAATCGGTCTCAAATGACTACATGAGCACCCATAAAGTACTCCTGATGACCTTTGAGGGTTTTCAAAATTCCCCATAATTCTCTTTTTACATGTGGATGCCTTCTCTATCATTCGTTAATAATTTAACATGAAACAAAAATGCATATCTTTGCCCTTCCTCATCATCTTTCCCAATTTCCCATCCAATCCCGATTGGGCCTGTAATTCCCATAATTATCTTTTTACCAATGGATACCTTCTCTATTGTTTGTGAATACTTTAGCATGAAATCAAATTACATATCTTTGCCCTTCCTCATCATTTTTCCCAATCGCCCATCCAAGCCCATATCAATAGTAATAATGATAGGCTTCCCATGTGAAAAATCACCCTTTCTCAGTGTAGGAGCAAATTTCAAGAGCCGCTTCAATTTCTTCATTGCTTTTTCCAATGCTTCCTTTCCTAGTGAAACCTATGATCTTTCCTCAAGAGCTAATATAGAGCATCACCTACATGTGCAAAGTGAGGGATCCATATCAAATAGAACACATATGCACCCAAGAATCTATGCACACCTCAAATACATTCGTGCATACTCCTTGCATTTTATCAATCCCATCTATTTTCACTGTTGATGGTCTTTGCCCATAGGGCCCACAAATATGCTCAACAATCAAAACCTCTTCAAATCTAAAGACTATCTTTTGTTCAAAAAGAGTTGAATGCACCTCTTCTCTAGACGCGTCAAAATCCTTTCACAAAATCCACAATATGGTCCACAACAAACTATCTCTGCACATCCATAAGCATCCATCTCTTTATTCTTTTCATCCACTATACACTCTTTGATTGGAACATCATCCAATAATGGCATTATCAATTGTGATATAAATTCCTTGAGTACCCTATTCATAGCATTTGTCATGTGTGCCACACTGAGTTCGTTGCACCATGTGGGAGAGTACACATCTATACTAACCCCAAGAGAGTCTTCATAGTTGTGATATCCCTACTCTCAACTACAAGCTAAAACTATGAAACTAATAATACCCTAAGTAATGGTCACCCAAAGAATAGATCACCTGCCTACAAAAACCTCTACAAATTCATCAACCAAAGGATCTACACCCACATTTCTTATAGTCACTTTATTGATCAGCTGCATATCTTGAATAAATCTCAAAGTACCATTAATTTTGGGCACAATAAATCAACGATTTGAGTACGGAGCTGAAGAGGGATCCAAGATCTTCATTTGTATCTTTTCATTTAGCAAATCCATTAGCTTTGGCAAGTGAGCTCTAAGCATTGGAATAGGCCTCAAGTTCCATGGTACATGTGGCACAATAAATATTACCATAGGAGAGACAACATTTGGATCCACATAACCTATTTTAGTTGGTTGAATGCAAATGCTTTCCCATGCCTAGCCAACATCTGCATAAAATAGTCTCTTTTAGCACGCAAAAGAAACCATTTTGCACCAACTCTCAATTCTTGTAATATTTCAGTTGTAAACTAATAACATATATCTTTAGGATCCCATAAACTTGGTTGCCTTGACACTTTCTCATATAGAACCTCACTGTCTGGTGGAAGCAACACAGTAATTGGTTTCACCTTTTTGACAACCTTCTTATACTTTGTCTCCACAACTACTTCGGCCCACTGTTATCCTTCATGTTGAGCAAACAATGTATAACATCATACATGTCCAAAGAACATACAGAGAATACTCTATTTTCAACCTCATTTTCTACATGAATAGTTGCTAAAATTTTTGCCATAGTGTCAGTAACATTCAACCCATGAAAGAGACCTAAAATGCCTTTATTTTTAGTTAACAATCCCAATGCTCTCAGTTCCTTAGTAGCCCATTTCATAGAT
Organism: Lygodium microphyllum; assembly: GCF_053477565.2. Classification (NCBI taxonomy): domain Eukaryota; kingdom Viridiplantae; phylum Streptophyta; class Polypodiopsida; order Schizaeales; family Lygodiaceae; genus Lygodium; species Lygodium microphyllum. Next base: position 28,262,946 of record NC_141145.1, read on the forward strand.
ATGCATTAAGCCTTACACATAGCTTCCATAGGCCTCATTTACCAACATGAACTATTTGATGTAAATTGAGAATAATCTGTAGTAAATGCATGCATCATTCCATCAACAGGTGAGTAAAACCTCTAAATAACACTAATATAGCTCCTCAATACAGTAGTGATCAATGAAAATTTGAGTCTTTAAATTCCCTTGCATTTGGAGGTAAAGGAGACTCTCAAAGTGTATCCTGATTCCTAGGATGATTAACACAAACAGTAAAGAATTTGGACTACTTTCCTCCCATCCTTGCTTCTAACTCTTACAAAAGTAGAACCATCATCAAGCAAAAGAAGTACTGAACAATGGTTTAGGGTTTAGGAACTATCTTGCACAAAGAAGTTCTACTTCTTGTACATCACCAATCACCACTTTTACATTAGGACATGCAGTATAGAGTTCCCCCAAAAAATTATTTGGAACCCTCATACTCCAGCCATGATCAGTGTCCACAGGCCATGCACCATTCTCATACAATCCACACTCAATGACATTAATCTCAGACCCGTGGTCAAGCAAAGCAATACAAGGAATTTCATGCTCCCCTATTTTCACTACCATTTTAGTGGTAGCCCTTGCCCAGTGATTTCTTATGTAATGACTCTGAGGAATAAATTCTAGAGTTTGTTTCCCATATTATTGCATCTACCATACTCCACCATGCATATTGCTACAAGACAATGCATTTTCCATGAATTTCTTCTCTTTTTCACATCTTTCGTGATTAGCAGCATCATCTTGCATAGATAAACCAACAATATCATGCTCATATTCAGCCTAGATGCCCAACAAACTAGTTTTCTCTTCAAACTGTAGCAATACACTAGTTGGTATCACCAAGAAATTGATGCTTCCTCTTAATTATGTCAGTGATTTCATCATGAAATTATCACGTGGCAATGCCAAGCATCTCTTCCAAGGTGGATTCCACCCGATTGTTTAAAATCCATTCTTTAAGAATCTTCTTAAGATCTGTGGGGTTGTCTCAATATCAAATTGTAACTTATATCCCAGTTGCTTGCCCTTCTCTTTGTTCTCTTGTTTATTATTGTGTTTTTCCTTCCACCCAACCTCTTCCATAACATGCTTGAGAGGTGGTTGATTTGTAGCTTTAGGATGATCAAGGCTTCTTCTTGTCACTCTCTTAGATATCCCTACATTATCTTCATCTCTCTTTCATTTCTCTTTCACAAGTGCATCTGTGTTTTGCACCTTTGCTAAATATGCATACACTAAATATGCAGCTACTGGTGATTTCGAACCAGTTATATCATGATTGTCTTGTGCTGCATCAAACATTTCACTATTAGTAACTTTTCTCTTTTTAGCTCTATGCAAAGCATGTGTCCATATTGCAACCTTTGGACCATGGCCATGCATTCTATCCAATTGTAGACCAAAAGTAGAAGCACATACATCCGCATAAGCATTTCGAACAGCCGAGTCTTCCAAAAATTTTTACATACCTCCTTTTCAAAAATTCAAAGCAAGAGGCAATCCTGTTTCTTGTACATGGATCTTGCCATCTTTCCAAAAGATGAGTTGTCATGCTCAAGGCCTCTTGATAATAAGCAGCACAATCCTTCTTGTCATGCTGCAAACTATCACACCATATACCTATTTTCCCTTGTTTAGGAGATGTTGCTTGTCCCCTTTTCTCTTATCCTTTCTCATCCAAATTTGTGACCTTCAACTAAAGATCCCACATGCCTTTAACAAATTCATCTAATATGTCTTCCCTAATAGTGGAAACAGTAGGTACATTCATAGGGTTATCCACAGAAGTGGATGGCTTACTGGATACATCAACTATTTTGCTCATAATAGTGGGAAAGCTAGATACATGCAATCTTTCTATCCCTCTATGCTTTTTCACCAGTATAGTAATAGCTACCCCATAACACAAACATAAAGGAGACCCCCATCTGGCTAAATGCAGTGGCCCCACTACAACTCTCCTACATTGAGAGGATTGGCCCCTCGATGCACTGCTCTAACATAAAGAACATCTGAACAATCTCCACTCTTATATATTTTGAATGATCCAAGAGATTTGATCTTTCCTTACCAAGCTTGCCCTAAGAAACCATTCATCTACCCTCTAGCTCAGGTTTCCTTACACACTCCACGTAGGTCATTGTTTGGAAAGCAATTGCAGTGCATCTAGGTTTGATACCATGTTATGCTCAATGCAAATGTAGATGACCATTGTGCTCAAGCATTTTATCATTAAAAACTAGCCAAGTAAAGTGCATAGACAAATAGATCACAATATATATGATCATTTCTTTGTGCTACTAGTCTCCTGAATTCAAACTATAATCCTTCCTATATATTGTGAATTTGAATCATTTTCAGTAATTAACCACTTTCACAAACCCTCTTTCCCCCTATCGGTTAGGTTTTGCATTTGTTGGGTAGGTTTAGGATTCATTTTTATGTCATCTTTCATATAAAAATCGATAAAAACACACTATAACACAGAAACAAGGTTTGATCCTCATGATACAACCTTGTTATACACTCACAAACATGAAATGTATTTTTCTCTAATTTTTTAGGTTAAAAAACTAAATTTTCCCTTATTTTCTCTATTTTTCTCCATTGATTTCTTCATTAAAAATGAGAACTTTTAGAATTATGAGTTCTTACTAATCAAGGACACTCAACATTATTTTCATATCAATTTTTATCCCATATGATCCCAAAACACCCAACGAAAACCTCAAATTTCATCATTTTCATAAAAATTGCAACTTACGAGTTGTGTGTTTTACAAAAAATTATTATATCATCGTATTTTTTTATTTTCTTTCATATTCAAAGAGAATGCAACATGGAAAATGAAGAACAATCAAAATCAAGCACTTCCTTCAATCATTTTCCATAAAACAAAAGAATCGCTTACTTACGCATAAAAACCTCGATTTCAAGGCTCATATCTCGTAGATGGGAGGCCGCTAATGCCTCTTCATTGCCGTTGATGCACTCTTTCAGTCCAATCTTCATTTTCCATTGCTCTAGCATCATCATTTGCTCTAGATTCTTGTCATCACAACTCTCCCCCTTCTCTCTTGAATTGATGCATACGAACAGCCACAAAGAGGAGAGAGGAGAGAGGAGAGAGAAATACTAGAAAATCAATTTTCTAAATCCTCCATTAAAACTAGTCAAATTATAGTCATCTCCTCCCTCTCTCTGTCCTGATCGAGAATCTCTCTCTCTCTCAAAACGAATGTGTATTCAAGTGGCACCGATAAGATTCAAGAGGGCGCAAAAAAATTTTGCGCCCTCCCCCCTCTCATCACTTTTTCATTAGTTTGGCTCATTTTAATAAGCCTAAGGTTGAAGAGGGAACCGATAAGATTGAAAAGGGCGCAAAAAAAAATTTTGCGCCCTCCCCCCTCTCATCACTTTTTCATTAGTTTGGCTCAATTAATAAGCCTAAGGTTAAAAACGTTAAAATAACTAGTTCAGCCTTGTTGTGTTCACACTGCCTCCACAAAGTGGATATTTTGATTTTAGATGGGCAAACAAATACGTATTCGAGACTCATCTAGATAGGTGGCTTCGCAGCATCGAAATCTATCAACTTGGCCTTCGTCGCGCACTTTCCGGCTCCCAAATCCAGTAGCTACTTTATAATGCCAAACCTTGTGGGGATTAAATGGGGGGTCAAACGACCTTTGATCAACAAACCGAGACTTGCATTGGATTCGTGATGTTGGAATGCACCTAGGAAAACTCCAACTTGGCCATCCACAACCGTTTGATTTTTCATGAAAATTTGGTATTTAACGCTTCCCGGGCACTTCTTGCGCCAAAAATGGCCTCAAATGCTTCAAGCATAGCTCAGAAGCAGCTCCTAAAATCTAGCTCTCATTGGCGACCATGGGATAGAGCAACTCAGCTTGTCGAATCCCATGAACAAATTTGCATATGCATAACTACAAAGAGCATCAAGCTGATACAAAAAATACACAATAAAATGTTGAGATGGCAAGCTCAACACGTGCGGGCACTAATGATGGACCGCCTGGCTAGATGAGTCCGAACATCTACACTTAGCACGTCAGTGGTCATTATGATACTCACATGGCCACTGACTTGTTACTTATTATATTTAGTTTGTTACACCTACCTACAACTCGCAAAGATATAACGCCATTCGATTAGTGTAGTTGGTTATGCACTATTTGACTTAGAAGGCCACTTTCCTTTATGTTGTATCTTATCTATACTTTGTGTACATTGTATAGTGTGGAAGAAGAAGAAGAAACCAGCAAGAAAACGTTTTTGGCCTCCATCTCTCTTCTTGTGTTCTTGAGTGAGCTTCCTCTTGTGTATACAGTGTGTGTTTGGCGCAGCAACTCAAGAAAGTCCCCCCACCACGCAATTCTTGATATGGTATCAAAGCTGCGCCACTAAGAGAGGTTGATTTTGAAGGCTGAGGTGAAGGAGAAGAAGCAAGGTTTGAGCAAGCAAGCAATGGGTAAGAAGCTCTCCCATTCTTCCACTCTCTCTCTTGGATAGTGCTTGTGGAGGCATCGGAAGCAAGGTCAAGCAAAAATCTCAGATTGCTGTGAGATTTGGTGTGCGAGAAGAGCATTGTATATTCTGCAAATCAAGCCCTTTAGGGCTTATCCGCAGTTATTTTGGGCGTCTGAGGCCATTTCAGGCCCTATTTTAGAGCCACAATGTTGCGGACAACAGTTTCACGGTACAATATGATTTCGGTTGTATTGACCGAAAGTGGGTGCACAAGTTACAGATTGCGAATATGTAATTTTTTAGGTGTTTGCAAGAAGCAAACATAAGGTTTATCTGCAAACAGGTTGCAGATTACATGTACTATTGAGCAATCAGTGAAAAAGGTTGCTTGGTATAGTGCTGTGCACGTGTTGTAAAAGATTGCAAAAGACTAGCTTGCTGTGTTGTATCCTTGTTTGTGATAATAGCAAAGAACAGTGGAAATCACATTATTGAGAAGCTCGACAAGAACAACTACCCTTTATGGAAGTTCCGTGTGACGAACTTCCTCATTGGAAAGGGCCTTTATGAGTTTGTTTCAGGTGAAGAAAAGGAGCGAGAGCTAGGTATCCCTTCGACACTACAGATGAGTTAAAAGCATGGAAAGAGTGGAATGAGAAAGACAAAAAGGTGATGTACTGGCTATCTGCAGTCATTGATAATACTATGCTGGGAGACATATAAGAAATGCAGAAACTTCACATGCAGCTTGGACAATTTTTGAGAGCATGTTTTCAATAAATCCAAAGGAATGAAAGATTCAATTCAAGCAAGAGTTGGATGCCTTGAAGAAAGAGAAAATGTCTATCAATGAGTATGTGTTGAAGGTGAGGAGCATTGCAGATGCTTTAGCAGCGATTGATGCAATGCCGGATGATGATGATTTGGTTTCATCCACTCTGAGTGGCCTTCACAATGAGAAGGCATGGAAATCATTTGTTACTTCAGTATATGTACGGAAGCCATTTTCAGATTTTGATGAGCTGATGTGTCTCATGATTACTAAAGAGATCAATATGCAAGGTGAGTTCACACATTGGAAAGGTTCCCTTGTCCTTGTATGATGGCCAGACAAAGAGTCTGACAAATGTATTACATGTGCCATCAAGTACAAAGAATCTAGTGTTTGTTGGCCAAATGGTAGAGCAGGGTTTGCAGGTCCGATTCAATGCAAAAGGTTGTTTTCTATAAGACTTTAATGATAAGTGCAGGTTGATCGCAAAAGGAAGTAGAGTTGGCTGAATGTTCACTTTAGATGCTGGAATTCCAGCAATGGATGTTGCTATGTATGCCAAAAAAAAAGGAGTAGTTGTAGATATTGAAATATGGCATAAACTTATTGGACATGCAAATGTGCAAAGGCTGAAATTAATGCAGTCTAGAGGATTAGTTACAAGGTTTCCTTCTTTTAGAGTTGCAGAATTGCATAAAGTCTATGAAGCATGCTAGTTTGGTAAGCAAGCAAGACGACCCTTCTTGCATGATAGAGAAGTGAGTAAAAGAATACTTGATGTAGTGCATACAGAGGCACAGAATGTATCTCTTGGTGGCAGCAAATACTTTGTCACATTTATTGATGGCTGTTTAAGAAAGTTATGGGTATACTTCATGAAGAAAAAAAATGATGTGTTTGAGCACTTCAAATATTTTAAGGTAGCTGTTGAAACAAAAACAAGCTTAAAAGTAAAGTGCTTGAGATCAGATGGAGGGGGAGAGTACCTTTCTAATGAGTTTTGTGGCTTCTTGAGGACTCGTGGGATAAAGAGGCAATTTACTTGCAGGTATACCCCACAGCAAAATGGTGTTGCAGAAAGAAAAAACAGGCATATTGTAGAAGTTGCACGGGCATTAATGGCTGGAAAGAATATGCCCAAATATTTTTGGTCTGAGGCTGTCCATACTACTGTTTACATTATGAACTGAACTCCCACATCTGCATTTCATGGGATGACTCCTGAAGAATGCTTTATTGGCAAGAAGCCTGATGTGTCGCACTTGAAGGTATTTTGCTGTGTTGCATACATTCATGTGCCAGATGAGCTACGAAAGAAGCTTGAACCAAAGGCAGAAAAATGTGTTTTTATTGGATACTCTTTAGAGTAGAAAGGGTATCGCTATTATAACATTCTCACATGTGAGTTCAGAGTGAGCAGGGATGTTATCTTTGATAAGATGGGAAGTTGGTATACACTTGTTGGTGATGTTTTGGATGATGATAATTATTAGGATAGCTATGTGCAGAAAGATAAACAAGAATCACGGAGTCTTAGTGGACCAGAAACATCATCTGGTACTACATCTATAGTGAGCCCTTGGTCTGGGAGACTAAGGAGTAGCCCCACATCTTCAGGTGGATCTATAAGTGTTGCAGGGAAGGACAAAGGAAAGAAGAAAGTGCTGGATGGTAATGATACATCTACCAATCATTTGGGATTTAATGGAGATTCTAGTGGTTCGGAGAGTTTGGATGATGAGCTTGACATTCCTTCAGTCAGGACGCTAGGTGTACAGAGAGCTCATAGTAATGTAAAGGCTCCATTGAGTGATTTGGTGGTACGCAAATCTATTAGGGTCAGATACCTTGTTAAAAGATTTGGTTTTGAAGGTTGTTCAGCTCACCATTATACTTATATGGTGAAACTACTTGAGGATGTTGAGCCCACTTGTTTTGAGGATGCTGTTGGTCATGCTCATTTGGATTCAACAATGGATGAGGAGATGGCTGCATTAGAAGCCAATAAGACTTGGGATTTGGTACCCTTACCTAAGGGTAAGAAAGTTATTGGCTGTAAGTGGGTTTACAAAGTCAAGCATAATGCAGACGGTTCAGTTAGCAAGTATAAGGCTAGGCTGGTTGCAAAAGGCTATGCTCAAACATATGGCATAGATTATGAAGAGACATTCAGTCCAGTTGCTAGGATGGCAATTGTTGGGCGTGTGATTACCTTGGCAGCAGCCAAAGGTTGGATTTGCAGCAAATGGATGTTAAGAATGCCTTCTTGCATGGTGAATTGCAAGAAGAAGTGTTATGGAGCAGCCAGCAGGTTATGAGGATTTAGAGTATCCCACATATGTGTGCAAGTTAAAGAAGGCGCTCTATGGGCTGAAGCAAGCACCTAGAGCATGGTTTGACAAGTTTGGAGAGTATCTTGTCAATATTAGATTTTGTATTTCTGATGTTGATCACTCACTTTATGTGAGAAAGGGAGATGCAGGTTCGGTCATCATAGTCATCTATGTTGATGACTTGATTATTACAGGTGACAGTGACAATGGGATTGCTAAAGTTAAGGACTTCTTGAAGAAGAAGTTTGAGATAAAAGATTTGGGTGAGCTGAGATACTTTCTTGGTATTGAGGTGATCAAATGTGATGGTGGTATATAGCTGTCCCAAAGGCAGTATGGCTTGGATATGTTATCCAAGTATGGTATGACAGCATGTAAGCCTCTTTCATTACCATTGGAGCAAAATGTGAAGCTGAGTACTGATGTTAGAAGACCCTACTATGTTCAAGAGGATAGTAGGGAGTTTGATTTACATGCTTATCACAAGGCCAGACTTGAGCTATGTTGTTGGCCTTGTCAGTCAGTTTATGTAGATGCCTAGAAAGCCTCATTTGGATGCAGTTAGACATATATTGAGGTATGTGAAGTCCACTTTACATTATGGACTTTTTTATGAGGCAAGTAAGGACGTACAGGTCTTTGGATACACACATGCAGATTGGGCTGGTAGCATGTCAGACAGAAGATCTACAAGTGGATTCATGTTTTCCCTTGATAGTGCAACAATTACATGGAGCAAAAAAAAGCAACCTACCATTGCTTTATCGAGTACAGACGCTGAGTATAGAGGTGTTGCTATGGCAGCATGTGAGGTGGTATGGTTGCAAAAGTTAATAGGTGATTTGGATGTGCAGGGAGATGGTCTAGTTGTCATTCATTGTGACAACATGAATAGTATACAACTAACTAGGAATCCAATGTTCCATGCTAGGACAAAACACATTGAGGTGCACTACCACTTTCTGAGAGAGAATGTACTTGCAAGAGAGATTGACTTGGTATATGTTAGCACACAGGATCAGATAGCTCACATTTTCACAATGGCATTGGGTGTAGAGAAGCTTCGAAAGTTCCGAAGAGTTGCAGAGATAGAGTTGAGCTTGAGGGGGAGTGTTGAGATGGCAAGCTCAACACGTGCGGGCACTAATGATGGACCGCCTGGCTAGATGAGTCCGCACATCTACACTTAGCACGTCAGTGGTCATTATGATACTCACATGGCCCTGACTTATCACTTATTATATTTAGTTTGTTACACCTACCTACAACTCGCAAAGATATAACACCATTTGATTAGTGTAGTTGGTTATGCACCGTTTGACTTAGAAGGCCATTTTCCTTTATGTTGTATCTTATCTATACTTTGTTTACATTGTATAGTGTGGAAGAAGAAGAAGAAACCAGCAAGAAAACATTTTTGGCCTCCATCTCTCTTCTTGTGTTCTTGAGTGAGCTTCCTCTTATATATACAGTGTGTGTTTGGCGCAAAGCTCAAGCAAATTCCCCCATCACACGATTCTTGACACAAAACATACCCCAACTTGAACACAGACTGGCTAAAAAGCCGATCATCCTGGTGATGATCCGAACTATCTACCTAGCTTAGGAAAACTAGGGACCATGAACTTTCTATTAGGAAAGGACTCCTATAGCCTGGTCATCATAGGATTCTTCTTGTAACACATTTTTCGGTCAGGGTTTCCATACTCGAGCATGTAAAAAGGAGGCAGCTAAGCATAGAGTGACCCCAAGGAGAACAAGGCATCGGCAGTCTCAAGTCTTGACTCAGTGCCCAAGAACCTGCCAAGCACTCGTGAGGTGACACTTCCTGTCAGGACCTAAAACGGGCCCGGCATTGTCTATAGGCACTAGCTAGGCCTCTATAACACTCACAATACAATCTCACATGGCCTCGCGGCCAGGAGCGTCTAAGGGACACATTGCCCTAAAATTTGCTAATGTAGATATTGCGTTTGTAGTGGAACGTGGTCTAACGATTGTCCTTTCTTACTCCTTAGAGGGAGATCCCACACATTTTGGTTTAGTACACCAATGTAATACTAACATAAAGGAGGTGCCCCTCCGACAGAATACTGTGGTCCCACTAGTGCATCTCTCTTATACCTTGGGGATTGGCCCCAAGATGCACTGCTTTAACATAAAGCACATATGAACACACTCCACTCTTATTTATTTCAAATGTTCCAAGATATAAAATTTCCTCATTTGGAAATTTTCCAAAGATTCGATCGTCTAGCCTATAGCTTGGATTTCCTCACAACTTAGCATAGGTCATGTAATTGGCAATGAGTTGTTATGCATCCAGAAGTTACCATATGATATGCATAATGCAATTGTGGATGACATACCTCGTGCTCAAACATTTTATGATAAAAAACTAGCAACATGAGGTGCAAAGCCAATCCTTTAATGATTTCCAAGTTACTCATAATTGTGGCATTGCTAAAGACCAACACCGAGTTTCCTCATGCTACTAGTCTCTCTTAAATTTTAATAGTGATCGGCCTGTATGCTATGCATAATCAAATACATCATATTTTAAAACATTTTCAATGACCAATCATTGTTACAACCCCCCTTTTCCCCTACCGTTTAGGTTTTGCATTCATTGGATAGGTGTAGGGTTCATTTTTATGTAAATTTTCATATAAAAATCAATAAAAATATACTCCAACATAGAAACAAGGATTTATTGAGGCTTAATCCTTATGCTCCAACCTTCTTATACGTTCAGGAATATAAAATATATTTTTTTTAATTTTTAGGTGTAAAAACTAATTTTTTCTTATTTCTATTTTTTTCCATATTTATTTATTCAAAAAATATGTTATTTTCTTATTTATGTGTCTTGACTAATCAAATTGATCGAAACTAATTTTTATCAATTTTTTATTCCATATGAACTCCATTCCCCAACCCGAAACGGAAGAAATCCTCATTTTCTTTCATTTATGACCATTTTGGGTTTTAAATTATTAATTACGACTATATACAACTACGGGTTTTGCATTCCACCTACCAAGCCTCCACAAGGTGATAATCAACTGATTATAGGAACTTTCTTATTTTTTCTTTTTCTTTGCTTATTGAGGGGTTAGATTCCCTTTTTACACACCTTTGTAAAAAAAAAGATAGATTCAGAACTTGCTCTTTTTTTAATATTTTGTCAGGCTTCTCTAACTGCTTCATACTAGTAGGGACTCCTAGGACATCTGCCTAACAAGAAGGAAGGAGAGGGTCACAAGGACTACCCTCTAGCACATGTCTTTATCACCTAACAATGTCCTAATAGAAGGTAGACAACTACTCAAATCTCCTCCCGATATACCCAAATAAACCCTAGGACTTCATGTAGTGTCCCTAACAATGAAAAGAAAATTAACCCCTACATACACATAGAACATTACCTCCTTAAGGGAAAAACTCAAAAAGGGGACCATACCACCTTAAATGGCCACAATAAGCTCCTCTGTAGCAAAGGCCATTAAATTTACTTGCCATCAAATAGACGTAAGGCCCTCTTTACCTAAAGGAATATAACAATTCACAAAAGAAATGGCCCTCTTAACCTAACATAAATCATTTTGTTCTAACCAAATATGGTCTACTTGGCAGGTAAATTATATCTTGTCAAACTAACCAAGCTAAACCAAAGTCACAAGTCCAAGCCTTCCTATGGCTGATATAACCTCAATATGGGCTTTTCCTCTTTGTGTGCTATTAGAGCTGAACGAATGACCTCCTTCGTCTTGAATGTCTTATCATCCAAATAGACTGGTTGTTCTAGCTTTCCAAATGCCTCTCCTATAGAGAGATCTGTGGATTTCGACTCATTTAACCCTTTCCTATTTGGATTTTGGAATGTGTCATTGTTACAACCCAAAGTAGGTAAGGATTGAATCCTAGGCCCATCATAATTATGCATCCCAGAGCGATGCACATTACTAAATGTATTATTATGGCCTCTAGTCTCATCCACTTGTGAACTGACCATGGTATGTCCATTTGGAACTCTTTTGGGCCTCCCAACCCATCTCCTTCTAATCTTTTCATGGCTCGATTGCCTACCACCACTCCTTCAATTTGTGTGATCTTCCATAGTGACCGATCTATCTTGGCTTGCTTGCTGCCTATCACTTCCCCTGAAGCAGATCCTTCTACTAGATTTAACTCTAGGTGGATCTTTACCATTGTGAATCCCAGGTTTCCTATTACCATGGTTCTCAATGGTTGAGATAGCCTCCACATAGTAGCATATATCATCCATGTTTTGGGGCGTCACCTCATTGACATAATTTTGTTTCAAACTTAGACCATTTATAAGTTTCTTAACCACTTTGCTTCTCCCATTAGGTCTACACCCATTCCCATCTAACTCACGGCTTTGGAAAATGGGATTGGCTACACTAGGAGGCGAGGGTTCCTGAGCCTAAGGGTCTTTATAGTTAATTCCAGGATCCTCATCTAGTAACCCATGAAACACTTGGAGATCCCTGTAAGGAGAAGAGCATTTTGTTCTCTTCTTTGGGATCAAGATGGGGTCATCGAAATCTTTGTATTCATCTTCACTTAATACCCGTGTGTTAGGGTCTCTAATATGGTCTATTTCGACCTTTATCGGTGTAGGAAGGGTACTTGCTCCATGGATTTCCCTTTTCTGCCAACTCACAGAGTGGTCTAGGGAGTTATATGGCTTTCAGTATATCATGCCGACCCATTCAAAGGCCATTCCATAATGGAGTTATGCAAGAGCTTTTGCCCTTCATCTAAAACAAATATATCAGCAGTATTTAAAGCTTGCGGGTCGGGCCTTTTGAGCAACGGCTTCCCCTAAACAACTAAGGCTTCCAACGTCCTTGTGAGGTCTAATATTTTAGCATGGTGACCCACCACATGGGATGTTTTAGCCACCATCAAATTCCATTGTATCTCATTATTGTCCCATTGTGTTACAACTTTGGCATTATCGTTGGTCGATGCCAGAACTACCATGGGTTCCAACGTGCCTGTTGCACATCTTGTAGGTTGATGAATGGTCATGCACAATGTCTCTTGAATACAGACCACACCAAGGTGAACCTCGGCCCATGCTAGAGGACGGACTAGCAACTAAATGCATACTTTCCATGTTACATAAATCATTTCTGGTAGAGGATTCAATCTCCACGTAATTAACAAGGTCTATTAGGAGATTTTGAATAGGGAAAGCCAAGTCTTTGAAACCCAGGACAAACCCCGTTTTATAGATACTTTAGTGCATTCCTAATAGACAGGGTTATAAATTTTAAGTCCCTTTTTAACCAAAGTCCGGAAACCGCCACTTATTAGCTGCTCTCAACAAACACATCACATGTCAAGACCTAAAACTGGCCCAACACTAGCTATTGGCACTATCCGTGGGCTCTATCACTCACAATACAACCCCACACGGCCTCACGGCCAGGAGTGTTTAAGAAGGGACACACTATCCTAATTGCTAATGTAGATATTGCGTTTGTAGTCGAACATAGTCCAATGATTGCCCTTCCTTACTCCTCAAAGGGAGATCCCACACATCTTGGTGTAGTACACCAATGTAATTCAAACATAAAGGAGGCACCCCTCCAGCAGAATACCATGGCCCCACTACTACATCTCTCCTATATATACCTTGGGGATTGGCCCCAAGATGCACTGCTCTAACATAAAGCACATACGAACACACTCCACTCTTATTTATTTCAAATGTTCCAAGATATAAAATTTCCTCACTTGGTAATTTTCCAAAGATTTGATCGTCTAGCCAACAACTTGGGTTTCCTCACAACTCAGTGTAGGTCATGTAATTGGCAATCAATTGCTTGCATCTAGGAGTTACCATATGATATGCACAATGTAATTGTGGATGACACACCTCGTGCTCAAATGTTTTATGATAAAAAACTAGAAACTTGAGGTGTAAAACCAATCCTTTAATGATTTCCAAGCTACTCGTAACTACGGTGTTGCTAGAGACTAGCACTGAGTTTCCTCGTGTTACTAGTCTCTCTTAAATTTAAATAGTGATCGGCATGTATGCTACGCATAATCAAATACATTAGAATTTAAAACATTTTCAGTGACCAATCACTATTACAATCCCCCTTTTCCCCTACCATTTAGGTTTTGCATTCATTGGGTAGGTGTAGGGTTCATTTTTATGTGATTTTTCATATAAAAATCAATAAAAATATACTCTAACATAGAAACAAGGCTTGATTGAGGCTTAATCCTCATGCTCTAGCCTTATTATATGTTCGTGAATATAA